>NC_056728.1:249600594-249900594 GCF_019279795.1 Protopterus annectens | reverse complement strand
AGTAATAATAGTCTAAAAGCTGTTAGAAAGAGTCATCGAACAGGTACCCCAAGACTAGTTAAAGTCTAAAGTCTACTCCAATTCCTTTCAGTACTTAAGAAGACAGGAGACCTCAGACCATTTTTGGAATTGAGTCATCTAAATTAATTTGAAACACAGACAAAATTACAGGTGGTCACTTTTCAGTCTATATTAACTGTTCTGAGGAAGGACGATTGAATGTGCTCTATGGATATCCAGGATGCCTACTAGCATATAAAGATAGAGAAGAGATCGAGGAGATTTTTCTGTTTCTGGCTGGGAGCCCAGTCATTAGCAGTTCAGCCGTCAGGATATTTTTGCAAGTTATGGCAGTAATAGCAGCGTAGCTCCACTTGCTAGAGATCTGAGTTTTCCTATTTCTAAATGATTGGCTCCTCACAGCTTTGACCAGGGATCTACTACTTCAAGATAAACAACCACAAAAAGCAGACTGATAAATAAAATCCAAATAAGGTCCAGGCAGGTAGGTAGACAAGACTCCAGATGTAACTTTAAATCAAAATAAATTTATTTGTATAAAGCGCTTTTTGTCCAACTCTATACATGAACTTCTTCAGATACACTGTTACTAAAACAATGAGTGAGAAGGTCACTGAAAAACCATCAGTAAAGAAATGGAAACTCCAGCAAAGCTAGAACTTCCACTGAGTGACCTCTCAAACCTCTTGTATCAGAGGCACATGGGATATATGCAAATGATCCTTATGAACATCATGGTTTTTCAGTGACCTTCTCACTCATTGTTTTAGTTTGTTGTTTGGGATATTTTTGCAGTGACCCTAATGATAATGGACATCAGCCGGGTGTAACAACCCTGTGTGTCTAATGCTTAGTCAAATGCGCTGCTTGTGCTGTGCTGATGAGGTTATAACAAGGCCGAAATATGCATATTCACAGCTAGCGGGGTTTTCCTTTATTGGCCTGAAATTGTCCATTAAAACGATGGAACAAGTCATGGGCATTCAGAGTTGCCAATTAGCTGAACACCTGATGTTCATAAGGATCATTTGCATATATCCCATGTGCCTCTGATACAAGAGGTTTGGGAGATGTACTGTTAATAAAGAAAATGGTGCTTAAAATACCCTCCCTTACTAGTCATGTGATCAAAAGACCAATCAAGAATTTAAAGTACCCTCTACATAAGAACACATTACTCAGACTTCTCTCATACAAAAGCATATACTAAAACTTTAACATTTATTTGTTTTTTTTCAAACATGAGTAAAAACATGAATATGAAAATCTAAATTCCTAGTCAACTACTCATAAATATTATCTTTTTGCATTTTTCAGTTTTAAGATGAAGTGGATAGAACACATCATTTAAACCTGGAAGTGTATATGCATCCAGGCATATTTGCCACAACAATTTAGATAATTCCAACATTACTGTCATTGGACCACCTCTCGGGTTAAGCCGCATCTGCTGTATTATCCAGAATTTAAAAGTGTGCCCTGGGTTCAGACTGACATATTTTGCTAGGGCATTTTCACCCTTATTCCTGGAAATACTATATAGGTGTTCATAAATCTTTTTTTTTTTTCAAACAGAAATACTACTTAGAAAAGATAGGAGTGGCAATGGGGTCTCTGAGCGGAGCCAATTTTGCTAATATGGTAATGCATGTTGGGAGCAAGAATTTATCAGAAGAAGTCCATGTACAGAATTGGATGAAAAGTGCTTTATACAAATACATTTATTTCTGGAGTCCAGTCTACCTACCTGCCTGGAACTTATTTGGATTTTGATGTACTACTACAACAGTGGGACCTACTACTCTAGTTAATGCTGAACCTGGGAATTATGGTCAACCAAACCAAGAGTCAGCTGCTCACAACCCAAACAGATGAAATTCATAGTGTGTTACCTTTACACATCATTACAAATAGCTAACTTACAGACCTCCAGGGTGCTTTCCCTTCGACTAGTTGCAATCCAGGTTATGCAACATCCATTCCCACAAGCAAGGCTAGTTCTGTGACTGTTAGGTCTAATGGTTTCAACCATTATGCTAGTCTCTCAAGCCAGATAAAACATGAGGGTACTTCAGTGGATTCTGTCTATACAATGGGCTCAAAACACTCACCCTTTCCATGCCAAGATTCATATCACCCATGCTTGCAGGGATCACATCTGGTGGTAGATAATCTCCCTAACAGTAATGGGGGGCCATCCTTTCTGTCCAGCTCAGCCACTAGCTACGATAACCATGGATGCCTCCCTTCTGGGGTGGAAGGGGCATTTCAGAGGGAGGACAGTTCAAGATTCCTGGTCACATCTAGAAGCCAGTCTTCACATCAGTGTCCTGAAGATGAGATCAGTCCCTTTCAAAACTTTCTCCCCAAGGGTTTGATTTATGTCCAAACAGACAACATGGTGGTGGTCTGGTACATCAACAAACAGGGGGAACCCAATCTCATCTTCCTGATGGAAAGCCATGAGACCGTGACAGTGGGCGAAGTCTTTGCATTGATTTCTGATAGCAAAGCATATCCCTGGGACATCCATTGTATTAGCGGACAAACTGAGCAAAACAGTTCTGATGCTTCACGAGTGGTCCCTCAACCAGTCTGTGGCAACACAAATTTTCAGCCACTGGGGCTAAACCTTGCTGTGACCTCTTAGGTTTCATACCTAAACAACAAATGCAGCAGTTACTGTGCCCTTATTCTTTCACAGGGGCTGTCACTGAAGAACACTGTAGTCCACAGTTGGGCCCTAGGTCTCCTATATACCTTTCTTCCTATCCCCCAAATAGCCAAAAGGTTTATTCAGAAAGCAAGAATATCCAAGACCAGTGTGATCCTCATTGCTCCTTTTTGTCCCAGGAAAGTCTGGTTCCTATTTCTGTGGCCTCATCAAGTACATCCTTGGTGGATGTTGTATCATTATCCAAATCTTTTAAGTCACACATCCAGACTGCCTCCTCAAAGTCCAAATGGCTGCTATTTTTAATTTTCATATAGGAAAAAACAATACCGCTATTGTTTCTTTAAAGATTAGAATAGTATTAAGAGAACATTCTTTTTGAGGCTACCAGTTATGGAACCAGTGCCTTTCTAGGACGTTACTATCCTACTTCAAGCATTGATATACCCTTCCCCCTTTGAACCAGCAACTTCCGTGGATTTGACATTTCTTTCGTGGAAAATAATTTTTCCGGTTGACTTCAGGTAGATGGACCTAAGAGCTACAAGCTCTTTCCTGTAAACCTCCTTACTTTATTTTCCACAAAGGTAAGAGTGTCCTGAAGAACTAACTCATCTTTCCTCCCCAAGGTGACATCTGAGCAAATCTGAATCAGTCTGTTGATCTTTCAGTGTTGGAATATGTTATTTATTTATTTTATTTATTTACATTTGTTGACCGGGAAAATCTGACTGGACACAGGTCCTTTTTCAGCAGAGGCCCGGGGAGAAAAGCTCCACAATAAAAACAACAATTAATTACAAGTTAAAGTAGTATAGGTAGGTTTTGTTTAACAATAGTAGTAAACAGTTATAGTTCAAAATGAAATTATATAGTTAAATGGTGCAACACTTATATCATTGGTGCCATAAAGATTAACAAGTATTTTAATAGCTGAGCTTGCAGCTATTACCCTTGAATAACAATGGCTAAGATTACAGCTGAGATATAGGTTTGCAAGCAATGTATTTGGGTGCAATCCGAGGTAGTTAGAGGGGTGGAAGAAAGGGATTCGAGAGGTTGGGGTAGAGATGTTAGAGAGGTTTGTTACAGGTGCATGTCCAGTGCTCTTTTAGATGAGATTTTAGAGCAGCTTTGAAGTTAGTGTGTGTTGACACAGATGTTATAATGTGTGGAAGGGTATTCCATAATTTTGCTATGGAGTAGAAGAAGAGAGCTTTTCCAGCAGAGTTCCTGGTTTTAGTTACCTGTAATTGATTTTTGTTGGTGGAGCATAGTGGTCTGGTGGTATGATAGAGTTGGAGTAGATTTTGGAGGGAAGGGGCTTTCAGAGGATGATTTAGTAGTTTGTGGGTGAGTGAGAGTTGGTACCATTGAAGGAGGTGAGGGAGTTCTAGCCAGCCTAGTTCAGTAAGTGAGGTGCAGTGGTGGCTACAGTAGTTTGCGCCGGTGGCAAACTTTGCTATTTTGTTGTAGCAAGCTTCGAATTTACCTAACTTACTTTGCCTTAGGTTGGTAAATATTGGAGAGGCGTAGAGTAGGGTGGAGATAAGGTGGCTATTTGCAACTGAAATCTTAGGTATTTTTGGTGAGGAATTGCTTATTTCTGTATAAAGCTCCTAGTTTTTTGTGTACTTTTTTTATGGTTAACGAGATGTGGATGTCACACTTGAGGTTATTGTCAATTTCAACTCCAGGTAGTTTGGTGTGGTCTGTTGAGGGGATAATGGTGCTGTCTTTGGCTTTAATATTAAATTGGTGGGTGTTTAGATTGTGTTTGGTGGGTTGGAAGATGATTTTTTTTGTTTGGGTTAAGTATTAATTGTGCATCTGAAAGCCATCATCTGCATACTGTACGAGAGTGGCTTGTTTGGTAGCAGAGGCTAGATTATTAGTGAATATGGAGAAGAGTAAGGGTCCAAGGATGGATCCTTGGGGAACACCTATTGAGACAGGGAGTTGGGGGGATATATCATTATGCCAAATAACGGATTGATGGCGGTCAGTCAGGTAGCTCTGGAACCAGTTTGTGACAGATTGAGAGAAGGATAGAGTATTGAGGACAATGATGAGTTGTTTATGAGAGACCATGTTGAATGCTTTAGATAGGTCTAGGAAAGTTGCAGAGCTGACATAACCATTGTTTTTATGTTGAAGGATTGTATTAGTGAAAGCAAGTAAGGTAGTGGTTGTGCTGTGGTATGGTCGGAAACCATGTTGTGTGTTAGATAGGAGGTTGTTAGCAAGGAGGTAGCGTAGAACCTGAGAGTGAATGCATCTCTCAAGTATTTTTGATAGAGGAGACAGAATTGCTATGGCCCGGTAGTTGGTGAATTCTGTGGAGGGCCCACCTTTGTGGAGGGGGATAATGTGGGATATTTTCCATTGTGAGGGGACATAGCTTTCAGATAAAGATCGGTTAATCAGGATTGCAACTGGGTAGGCTAGGGCTTCAGCTGCAGTTTTAAGCTACTCAGCTGCGAGGTTGTCAGCTTCTAGTTTTGTGGTTTTTAGTTTCGATAAGAGTTTTTTTTCATTAGAGGTAGGGATAAGAGAGAAAAGGAATGCAGTGGGCAGGTTACTAGGTGTAGTTGGGGGCAGGGGAGAGGGGTTGTGTTGTTTTGCTAGTGATAGAACGGATTGTGTGAAGTGAGTGTTGAAAGAGGTGGCAGTGTTTTCAGAGGAGTTTGTTTTGTTTGGTGCAGAGGTTCCTACTTTTCCTGGGTGGAGGATGGAGTTGATGGTTGACCAGAATTGTTTAGGGTTGTTTTGCGTGGAGTTCAGGGCAGACTGGTAATATAGGATTTTGTCCTGTTTTATTAATTTTTTTACTTTGTTACGTAATTCACAGAATTTCTGTCTATCAGAAGGGCTTTTTGTCTTGCGCCAGTGATTCCAGGCTCCATCTCGGATTTTCATTTCTGATCTAGTGGCTTGTTGTAGCCATGAGGAGGACTGGGCTTTAACTCTAGTAAATCTTGTGGGCGCATGGGTGTTTAGGACTTTAAGGAAGGTGGTATTGAAAAATTGGACAGCGTCATCAAGGTTGAGGTATTTTAGTGAAGTCCAGTTGCAGCCTTTAGGGCTGAGATGAAGTTGTCAGGGTTAAAGTTTACTTTATTACATATTTGCTGATAGGTAATGGGTTTAGCCTGATATATGTGTTTTTTTGAATAGGAAAGTTGGGGTATGATCACTGAGGCTATCTGGTAGGCAGCCAGTTGTGTATGATTGGGGGGCTCTTGCTGACTAGTATCTAGTCAAGAGTAGAATGCTTGTTGGAATTCTTATTTATTCTGGTGGGTGTCTGAATAAGTTGGAAACAATCATGAAGATTTAGATGGTGAGCTGGATGGTAGTTGGAACAGGATATAGCCGGTCTATATTAAAATCACCTAATATTATGGTTTCTTGTGGAAGGTTATGATTTATCCAGCTGAGGAGGTTTTCTAGTGGAGGGATAGTGTTGCCAGGTGGGAAGTAGCATCCTATTATGTTAATGGTCTTGTCTTGGTTTACTTTTAAGTTGGTATAGATTATTTCTTCTTTGACAGTTAGGGGGGGCTGATAAGTTTAGGATATGAATATTAAGATTCTGTTTATACATTACAGCTACACCACCCCCTTTTTGTGCAACCGATCTTGTCTTAGGATATTGTAGCCTGAAACGAGAATTTGCTCACTGGTAATGTGAAGTTTGAGCCAGGTTTCTGTTAGAATGATAATATCAGGTGAGTATAAGTCTATGGTAGCATGGAGTTCATGGATTTTATTGGTTATACTTCTGATATTTAGGATTCAGATAAGGAGGTCATTTGGTTTCCTATTGGATGTAATTTGAGGGTGGGTGAGGTCGTTAGGCTATCAGTGGAAGCGTTTTGGGGTCCAGGGTTTGAGTGGATGCCTCCGCTGAGGGCAAGTATTGTTATGGCTGATGATGTTAGTTTTAGTAATGAGACAATCAGTTCAAGTTTTGGGGTAGCTTTTTGTTTGGGTGAAGTGGGTGATAGATAAATTAGGTTGAGGGATAGTTTGTAAGGCATTAAGGATGCTTTTTGTTTGTGTGGTGGAGATGATAGCTTAAGTGGGTTGTGCATTGGGGTGTATTTGTTGTGAGAGGTGTATGAGTAGTGTGATGGTGTGACATGAGGGGTGGTGACTGTTGTTGTGCAGTGGAAGTTGTTTGGTGGGGGTATAAAGGTAATTTGGTAATATGTAATGTGTGCAAGAAGGGTGCATGTGAAGAGTATAGGTAGTGTGTGTCGGATCATGGTACTCAAGGTGGGAGGTTAATGGTAGGCTGGAGGTGTGGTTAGAGTTGGTGTTGCAGGTGTGGTTGGTTGTGACTAATGGGAGGGACATTTGGCTAGAATAAGTGGGGGTGGTTGGGATATGGGGGCAGGGAGTGGAGCGGAGTGGGCAAAAACTATTTTTTGTACATATCAGAGGGAACCAATCAATAGTCTAAATACAACTCACATGCATAACAATTATAGTAGAGGCTTAGGCAGATAATGGTATAAAAAATGACCTGTGTCCTTAGCATTAAACTGCTGGGATAGAGTACACTAGCAATGGGACACAGGCTGTAAAGGAAAGGGGAAATAGAGATTGAGTGAACAAAAATCATCCCTGAAAACCTTGAGGCAGCTTGCCAGACCACAGTAGAAACAATCAGTTAATGTGTGCCTCAAGACAGTGGAGCAGTTGAGTAGCAATTCCTAGAGGTAAGAAATGTACGCATCTATTAGCAACCTAACACATGCTGCTTTATTAGGTCTGTATAGTTTTGCAGTTCTTGATATTAGCAGTTGCTAAAAAGAGAGAAGAATGGAGAGATAAAGTTCAGGGGAGTCCAACACTATTTGACTGAGTGAGTGAGCATGCCGCTTGACAAATAAGCACTAAAGTGTTTCACTATAGAAACTTGCCTAGTACAGCAGGAAAATTAATGAAACGAACAGGTCCCCTGCAGGTGAGATGAACGCCTGTATTTCTTACCACGAGGAAGCTGCGAAGGGGTGAATGATCCAGTTAAGCAGGGTTAGTCGGGTGTACTCACTGGGGAAAAATGCGAACAGCAGCTGTAAGAGGAAATAAATAAATAAATGTTAGGCCAGGGGTATTAGGAGGGATGTAGGACAGAAGATATATGATCACTACGGAAGTGTCTCAGCATAGAAATAGCAGAACTAGACAGGGAGGATAGCAGCCAGGGTTAATAAAAAGGGCTAGAGGGAGTGAAGGAGCAACAAAGTTGGGGGGGGGGGCAGTAGGAGGCCCTAAGAGAACGCCGATAGATTAGAACAGCAGATGTATCAGAAATGAGGCAGAAGTAGAACACAATATATACAGTAAATCATTTTACAAAATGTAATCAATAGACATTGGTTACTGTAATCCCTTTAAGGGAGTGTATACAAGAACAAAAAAACACCAGCACAGTACATTTCAGTTAACTTTAGAAAAATTAAACCTACAAATAAAGCAGCTTAAGTAGACATGAGGCAGTAAATATATAGCAAGTAAAAACACGCTACAAAATTCACTCTATAGCCACAGCACTATTCTGTTCAGTTAACATCTCTTCAGTACATTTGCTGTAACTAACAAAGTAGATAGAGATCAGCCCCAGAAATACTTGCATAGAAAAGCAGTGTATCAGTTACAGTATTGCCAAGAAAAAACATATAGTAATGCTTTAAACAGTGGCTGTGAACATTGGAACTCACGTTACAAAAACCTTATGGATACAGTTGGATGTTAAAGAATCTCACAACTGCAACTGAAAGAGGCAGACTACATGGCACAGTGTTAGCACCCAGTAAAACCCACTATAACAAAAGCAGCATACAGACAATAAAAAGTACAGGATGATCTAACAATAAAAGCTTTTACATATAACATTTGCATATGTTTTATATAAGTCTTACATGTATTAGACATTCATCGCCAGTTCAGATTCTTTCTCAATGTAACAAAAAAAAAATCAGGAAATCTGACCAACTCTGTGCATTTTACAGGGCAAAACCGGTAAAAGGGTCTATATTAGACTATATTTCATTTGTGCTCATTTCATAAGAGCTGTGGCCATCTCTGTCACTTTTGTGAATAGGCTTCCCATTGGTGACATTGTGCAGCAGCAACTTAAGTCAGCGGCTCGTATTTTTGTATCTCACTAGATCAGATTCTTCCTCTGGTTCTGTCATTCTTAGCTACATCCTTCCTTGATATCACCCCTGTAATAAACACCCTGCAAATCTGTCCCAAAAGATGAATCAGATGAAAATAAACAACATCGAATGCAGAAGTTATGTACTTACCAAAACAATAGATCCATGTTGTCTGATTTTCATCTTGTTTAGCATCCCTCTTCCTTCCCCCTTTCAGATTATCCTTGACAGCTTCTGGTGACTGGACAGACCTCACCTGAGACCTTGCCTGTTTTCAGTCCCTTTTTGGACTATATTGCCCTGCAACCTTAGTCCTAATGGCCTCCTATATGCAAGTCATAAAATCTTACAGGTTACGTGTGTGTGTGTGTGTGTGTGTGTGTGTGTGTGTGTGTGTGTGTGTGTGTGTGTTTCTATATATATATATATATATATATATATATATATATATATAAATGTGTGTGTGTGTGTGTGTTTGTGTGTGTGTGTGTGTGTGTAATTATAGGGTCAGATCTAACAACCCAGATGTTGAACCAGTCTTATTGTTCTCTTCACGGAAAGACCCTTCCTTTCAAATTCAGTGCTCACTCATATTAGCTACTACTAGAGCTTTTTTGGAAACGGATGGGCTCCAGAAGTATTCTAGAGGTGGCATCTTGGTCATCTGTGCACACTAAATATTCAGATTGAGATTTCCTACAGATCAGGAACAGATTTTGCTAGGACTATCCCCGAGGGGCTACTGGACTCTTGACACTTCGTATGCCTCCTCTTCTGTCTAAGCTTTGGTAATCATACTATCGAGCTTAGACTACAGCAACAGCAATCTAATGATGAACATAGTACAGTTGTGTAAGTAAGCATACCATTACAGTGATGTTCGAATAGATCACTGCTGCAGTACTAACCCTCTCTCTCCTTCCCCCTTTCTTATCCTTCTTTATAAATATCTGCTTTTTTCTAATCTACCTCCAAGGATGAGGTTCACCCCTTATCCATGCTTTTCCCCTTTCACCTAGCACATAACTGTTTGTGAACTCTAGCCTCCCTTTTCTCTGAGGCATTCAAGCTCTGAATTTTTGCAGCCATATAAGCTCTTGTGCCTCATGTGATGTAAAGGCGCATGGAAGGCAGCCAGAAGCTTTGAATATTGGTTGGATGTCCAATACTTGACAGGTTACATCCAGTATAGCTTAGGCTACCACAACTATGATCTATTAGAATATCTACTGCTATGGTAAGTTTACTTGCACAACTGTACGTCTTCGCTTCTGGAGCACCATTTAGTCATTCTTAAATTATTTATTTACTGTTTACTGACTGGTGGGTGTGCTGATCAGTTGACCCTTTCCAGTCACAACCCTGGCTCATAAGAGCATAGCAAATGGATTACAGTTAATGCATACAAAATGCATACATGCATGTATGTACTGTAGTTGTGACAGAAGCCAGCACATGTATAAAACAGCTGTAATGAAATTAATATGCTGCATTTTCAATGAATATGCAAAAGAATTAAGGGAACAAGAGAGCATTACACAGTTAATGTAAGTATTACTTAAGTATATATCACGATAATTACTTTAGGAGTTTTAAGAGCATGTTAGTTATAAATCAGTAATGAATCAAATAGAAAAACTTTCAGCAGTACAGTTGGTGCCATGTTGCAATAAAAAGTTACACTATACATTAGTTTCATTTCTGTTATTCACAGTTTATAATTGCAGAACTTTGCCAGATAATATTTTGTTTCTGAAGTGTCTTTCAAGCCTTATCCAGACTAAATGATTTCTCCAATTGCAGTATTGGCCTATATCCTTACAGCCCGAAGACCCCCCCCCCCCCCCCCGAGAACATACAAGTCAGTTTTGGGTACTCAGCAGGGTATAGATGTATTTATGGCTCCCATTACCTCTAGCCTTCACTTTTTAGTAGACATTTTTGATAAGGGCTTTAGTTTCTCTACTTTTACTGCAGCCCATTTCCAACTTCTATCAAGTTTTCAAATCTTCTCTCTAGCAGCACAAAGAGTTTATAAAACTTATCTTAAAGGTGTCTTTCTGATAAGATCTTCTCTTAAACATTCTCTTCCTCCATTGAACCCAGTTTTATTCTTGAAAAGTTTCCACACTTCTTTTGAACCAGCACCCACAGCAGACATCAGTATCTTTCCTGGGCAATGTTTTTGTAACAGTCTCTTTGAAAAGGAGAGATTATGAATTGTAAGCCCTCCCTTGCTCTCCACCATGTCTAACTTTCCACAAGGATGGAGTCTAATTAAATACAAGCTCTGCCTTCACGCCTTAGGTAGCCTCAAATTAAGATTTAATTGTCATTTAATTTGCTGGTTTCTTCTCAAAGCATTCCAATGGGCAAATATAAACTGTTCTGCCTTGATGTGCATAGGCAGTTAAGATTTTATTTGCATAAAGGGTGTGAAGTATGGCTACTTTTCATTTCATTTGCTCCAAACTGATTACGCCAGAAAATAAAATTACCTTGACCAGATGGCTGTCTGACTTTATTATTTATTTTACATTTGTTTACTGGGAGAGCGACTGGGCACAGGTCCTTTTTCAGAGGAGGCCCAGGGAGAAAAGCTGACAATTTTGTATACATAAGACACTTTGATATACGTAAGAATAGTGCACAGTAGTATGACAGTACTTAACATCGTAAAATCTAAATACATTTACATGAAGTATCTAATTTCTGACTTATAGCAGTTGTTTATGTTCTAAATTGTGTCTAGTTGCATTTTTGTATACCATGCAGATTCAAAGTATCTCAAAGCTGAGGATGTAATACAAGTTGACATAAAAAGGTGGGATGAGGGGTTATTGAAAGTAGGAGAGAGAAGGGGAAAAAGGTACATTGGTGGGGTTAGCAATGTGCTGAGAGAGGGGGGAATTGGTTATAGAGCAGTAGGAAGTATAAAAAAAAACTAAGGGTTATCACAGTTACAGAGCCATGATTGCAGTAAGTAGTATTTTAAAGGCTTTTTTGAAGAAATCAATGGAAGTTGTGGCTGAGATGTTGGGGGAAGGTTGTTCCAGTGTTTGGCAATAGTGTTGTTATAGAAGGATATACCTCTGGCATTATTGGCTTTGGACACATCTAATAGGAGTTTCTGATTGAATCACAGGACCCTAGTTTTGGTACTTGGGTGTGGTAAGTTTTGTTTTGTTTATTGCTGTGCATCAGGTATTAAGACAATTCCAAGTAAACCAGTAGCCCATTCAACTACAATCATGGGATGTGTCTTTTGCATTTTCATGCTGTAATACCAGCTTCACTGCACAGTTTTGAAGACACTGTGTAAGCTGGATGTGATAGCAAGGTATAGGTCTTCTTTTGGGGCCACCGTATTCCAAATTATTCTATAGAATAGAACATGCCATCATTAAGGTTGCATAAAGAATTCTCTTGGACTTTTATTTTTACATCTTAGGCTTTTCCTTAGGCAAACTAGATCTGGTTAAATGATGAGCCTTATGGAAGTTGGGAAAGGAGGTTGAGCTTTGGACAATCTTAAGCTGAATCAGTGCTGCCATTCATAACTACTTGGTGGACACGCATGGGTCATGAAGATTTATCATTAAATTGCATAACTTGTTTTGTTTCATTTTGTTTTACTATGAGATGTTCTTCATCTCACATTGCTGCAGTCCTTACATATGGGTAGTCCGCTGTCCTCGGTCGGCCCGAATACCAAAGTATTAGGCTGACGTCGGTCATGGGCGCTCAGATCTGACATCATAGCGTCAGGGTATAAAAGCGCATGACCGACGTCATATCCTCAGTCTTTTTTGCCGCATGGTCCGATGCAGAAGCAGCGTTGCAAGTGCCGTTCGGCGTTCTGAAATTTTCGTATTCTGAGTTTCAGACCGAAACCAAGTTGGGCTAAGTACCCCGTTGGGGAATATTTTTGTTTTTTCTTGCCTCAGTTAATTCCGGATGTCAGAAAAAGTGAATAATTGTATTTCTTGTGGGAAACAGATACCGCATAGGGATTATCACTCTCTTTGCATTCCTTGTTTGGGACCGGACCACGACGTAGTCGGGTGTCGGTTTTGTGCTAGGTTTAATAAGCGCACTATAAAAAGAAGGTTAGATTGTGCCAGGTTAGTCTTTGGTAAGCGGTGTAATTATAATATGCCGTCGGATCCTCCGACGCCCGCTTCCACGAAGAAGCACAAAGACAAATCCTTGAAACCTAGACAGGTTGATTCGTCCGTTTCGGATGCCGGTCCTGCAGAAGCTACAGTGGAGCAGGTGGATCCGGCTGAAGTTTCTGTTGAGTCTCAGGGGGAAACTTTGATTTTGCAGGATGTGGCCTCACAGGAGTCAGGTCAAGCTGAAGGGGCCTCTCAGGTTACTGTTCTCCCTTCTATGCCTAAGGTGGTTAGGCCTTCTGCTACTATTTCTAAGGCTTCTTCTAAGGGCAGGTCTGTTTTGCCTTCCTCTGGTGTCCCTCCAGGTACTTCAGGGTCTGTGCCTAAAAAGCACATGCTTAAAATGGCAGAAGATTGGATTACTTTAATTAGAGGTTCTATGCCCCCTCCTGATAAGAGGCCCAGGGTGGAGCCAGAGTTGGAAAGCTTGGATCAGGCCTCAGACGACTCAGACTCTTCTGCTGAAGATATTCAAGATTTTCCCCCTTATTCGGATTCCGATGCAGAGGATTCCACTCCTTCTGCTTCTCCTCCAGAGGATTTTTCGTTTTCAGAAACTCTGCATTCCATGAGGGAGCATTTTAAGTGGGAAGGACAGGATTTCTCTGATTCACGAAAGAGGCTTAGGGAATTCTTGTTTTTACCACAGCATAGACCCTTGGCTATGCCTCCTGTTTTGGATGTTGTTCAAGATGTTTTCTCGGAGGCTTCCCTTAATCCAGATTCTTTGCCTCCTGCGCCAGTTAAACCGGACAGGTATTACAGGGTGCCTGAGGCTCATAAATATCTGTATAAGAGTCCTAGGGCGGACCCAGAAACTATTAGTCAGGGGCCTAAGGGTGTTAGAGCTTCTGTTATAAAGAATCCGGTTCCTCTAGATAAGGAAGCTAGAGCTTTGGATAGATGGGGTAAGAAGGTTTATACCTCTTCTACTTTAGCAATGAGGGCTTTAAATTGCCAGTTTCATATGTTGAAGTATCAGAATTTCCTCCTTTCTCAGCTAAAATCTAAAGTGGATGCTTTGGCAGAGGGCATAGAGTGTAAAGAATTGCAGGATTTAGTACATGTCTCTGAACAGGTGGGTAAGCATTCTTTGCAGTGTGGTTTTGATGCTGTACAGGCCTCTTCTAGGGTGGCTGCCACTGGATCAGTTCTTCGTAGGCACGCCTGGCTTAAGGATCAGAATTTGTCCGAGCATGTTAAATCTAGAATTCTGGATGCCCCTTTACAGTCTGAAGTTTTGTTTGGTCCCCCTGTGGAGTCGGTTTTGAAGAAAATGGAAGACAAGGCTAAGTCTATGCAGACTGTTAAAGATTTTTTGCAGGTGCAACCTCCAAAGTTTAGTAGAAATTGGCCTACTAAGGGGTGGACCTACCCTTCTTCTGATTCTCAGTCTAGGGGTAGATCTAGACGTGGCAGGGGCAGAGCTCACAGTACATTCAGGCCTAGAACTTGGAGTTCACCTGCACAATCTACAGGTGAGGGCAGAGGCCAGTCCTTTCGTAAACAGGCCCAATGACCTGCATTTTCAGCTGCCAGATTCTTCTTCCCTGGCAGCTCCTTTGGGAGGAAAATTAGCACTCTTCAAGCAAAACTGGCTTTTAGTCACCCAGGACAAATGGGTATTGGACATTATAAACCGAGGCTACAAGTTCTATTTCCATACACTGCCTCCTTTCAAAGGCATGCCAGACGTTCCTCCTCGGCAAAGGATAGAGGCTCACAAGCAGATTTCGTTACTTCTTCAAATAGGAGCTATACAGCCAGTTCCTCTGTCAGAAGTGGGACTAGGATTTTATTCTCGCCTGTTTCTAGTACCAAAGAAAGGGAACACGTGGAGACCAATTCTGGATTTATCTATCCTCAACACTTATCTGGACATTCCAAAGTTCAAAATGCTGACGTTACAACAGCTTTTACCTCTGTTGGGAAAAGATCACTGGATGGTATCTCTGGATCTCACAGAGGCTTATCTTCATGTTCCTATCAGGCCCAGTTGCAGGAGGTACCTGCGTTTTCGGGCTGGAAATTTACATTATCAGTTCTCTGCATTGCCCTTTGGCTTATCTACTGCGCCCAGAGTGTTCACAAAGGTTCTGGCTCCAGTGATAGCCTTTTACAGGTTAAAAGGAATACAGATTTATCCTTATTTGGACGATTGCCTGATTATTGCACAACACAAAGAAGAACTTCTGCATCATCTACAGTATGTGATGGTAGTGTTAAGATGCCTAGGGTATTCTGTGAACAAAACAAAGTCCAGTCTAGTACCCTCTCAGGACATGTGCTTTCTGGATGTAAGACTGAATACAGCTTCCCAAATGGCCTTTTTGACCCCGGACAAACAAAGAAGCCTTTCTCTTTATTTCCATCAAATGTCTCTACAGTCCAGGCTGACTGCAAAGACAGTCCTTCAAGCCTTGGGGTTCATGGCATCTTGTATTCTGGTGCTTCCCAATGCCAAACTGCATATGAGGAAGCTTCAATGGTATCTCAAAAATGTATGGACACAACACTGCCAAGATCTAGACACTGTCATTCAGATAATACCTTGCATTCAGAAAGAATTTTTGTGGTGGGCTCAGGAATGTCACCTAAACAAGGGACTCTCTGTGACCCGACCAGAGGCGAGTCAGATTCTAACGACAGATGCCTCGGACAAGGCTTGGGGAGCACACCTCAATGGAAAATGGGTGCAAGACACGTGGCCTGTCAGACTTCAACATTTGCATATCAACTTGAAGGAGATGTTAGCAGTCCAATTTGCATTGATGGCTTTCAAGGATTTACTTCACCCAGGACAGGTGTTGATTCAAACAGACAACACTACTGTCATGTGGTACATCAACAAGCAAGGGGGAACCCATTCGTACCCTCTTTGCAGGCAAGCGATGATTTTGTGGGAGACTGCTCTCAGTTTACACCTCAATCTTCAGGCAAGGTTTCTACCAGGAGCACAGAACTCCTTAGCGGATGTGTTGAGCAGACAAATTGTGGATCCTCACGAGTGGAAACTGGATCCTCATGTGTTTCAAAAGTTGACAGTGTTATGGGGACTCCAGACATAGATCTGTTCGCTTCTCCACTAAATTACCAGTTGCCAAAGTTTTGCAAATGTTTCATCCCACAGCTTGGAAGGTGGATGCTCTATCATTCAGTTGGAGCAATCTTCATGTCTATGCCTTTCCACCTCTGCCTCTCATTCCCAAGGTACTCCTGAAGGCCAGAATAGACAAGCCATCCATGATTCTGATGGCGCCGGATTGGCCTCGACAGCACTGGTACCCACTACTGAGGAGTTTGGTACGGGAGCCTCCATGGCCTCTGCCTTTGATTCCGCATCTTTTGTCTCAGGAGGGCAATCACTTCCTCAATGTCAAGATTCAGTCTCTGCATCTCACAGCCTGGCATATTCTGTTTTAGACCCTGGAGGGTCTCAGCTTCCACAACAAGTTTTGAATGTTATTTTGGAGGCCGGAAGGCCTAGTACAAGGAAAGTTTACGTTGATAAATGGAGGAGATTTTTTCTTTGGAGCAAAGCGAAGGACTTTGATGTTTCCAAGCCTGATTTCAGTGTTTCTCTTCAATATCTTACTGAGTTATTGGACAAGGGTTTGTCTTTCTCCTCGATAAAGGTTCATGCTGCAGCCATTTCTGCTCACTATGACTGTGACCCTCCTTTATTTTCCCATCCTTTGTTTAAGCAATTTCTTAGAGGGGCAAAGAACATAAGACCCCCACGTAGAGCTCCTACTCCTGCTTGGGATCTCAATTTTGTGTTGGAAAAGCTTACTCTACAACCTTTTGAGCCTGCAGCTACTGCCGAGTTAAAGTATTTATCATGGAAGACTGCTTTTTTGTTGGCCATTACCTCTGCAAGAAGGGTTTCTGAATTACAGGCCCTTATGGCAGTGGAACCTTTCCTGATTTTTCATAAGGATAGGGTATCTTTGCGTACTAATCCTTCCTTTATGCCTAAAGTGGTTTCTAGTGTGGCCTTGAACCAAACTATTCATTTGCCTACTTTTTATGCAAACCCTCAAAATAAAGGGGAGAAGATTTTGCATACTTTGGATATTCACAGGCAGTTACGTTATTATTTGAGCAGAACCAAGGGGCTCAGGCAGTCTCAGCAGTTGTTTGTTTCTTTTGCTTTGGGTTCTCAGGGAAAACCTGTTTCAAAACAAACTATTTCTAAATGGATTGGGTTTTGTATTTCTTTCAGTTATTCCCATCATGGTAAGGAGATTCCGGCTGGAATCAGACCTCATTCCACTAGAGCTACTGCCACTTCTACTGCCTTTCTAAGGGGGGTAGCTACAAAAGATATTTTGGAAGCAGCCACTTGGAGTTCAGTACATACCTTTTCCAAGCATTACCACCTTCCTCTTTATTCTAAGTCTAGGGCTGGATTTGCCACTGCAATATTACAGGGCATTTTAGCAGCCCCTAATGCTTTATGATTTTGCCATCCTCCCTTTACCTCTGCTTTGGGATTCTACCCATATGTAAGGACTGCAGCAATGTGAGATGAAGAACATAGTACAGTTTTGTACCTACCATAAATGTAGATGTTCGAAGATCCACATTGCTGCAGTCCAATTTACCCTCCCTCCTTCCCCTCTGTAGTTTGGCATGGTTATATGGTTTGGGTGATGGTTGTTGTTGGGCATGTTTTCGGGAGGTATCCTGTTTTTGGGCTGTCGCCTTTCTTTTTAGGGCCTTCTGACATCTGGGGCAAGAAAAGACTGAGGATATGACGTCGGTCATGCGCTTTTATACCCTGACGCTATGATGTCAGATCTGAGCGCCCATGACCGACGTCAGCCTAATACTTTGGTATTCGGGCCGACCGAGGACAGCGGACTACCCATATGTAAGGACTGCAGCAATGTAGATCTTCGAACATCTACATTTATGGTAGGTACAAAACTGTACTTTTTGTCTTATTCTCACTCATTTTTTCCATTGTCTAGTATTTTTGCTGTTCTTCTCTAGTTTGTGCTTGTTTTTTTTCCCCACATTTTTTCATATTCTGCTGTGCAATAGCAGAGCACTATAAAATGCCTTTTTCATTTTGTTAAGCTACATTTTAATGTTGGCTTTCTCTTAAAGGACTCTTCTCCAGACGTAAATTGCTTTAATTTTTGTGTATATCCCTCATTTGCCTGGTTAAGTTATTTATGTGTCTGCCTCTTAACAAAAAAATGACTTCCTCACCTCATAGTTAGGTATGGTTATTCAGTATTGCTGTATTCGTTATTGCTTTACATATTCTTTGTGTCGTCCCATCTCTGTCTCCCTACACTTGTCTTTTCATTCTTCTGTTTAGATGATTCGTTTCCTCCTGCACTAAATGCTTTGACCTTTTGACAGTAGAACGTCCTTACTTTTTTCAGTATCTTTTCTTTTGGTTTGTGTATTGTTCCAAAGTGAAGTTTTAAATGTATGATCTGATGCTATCCATGTCATTATCCATCCCGGATGGGTCTTAGATCCAACCTCAGATCCAAGCCGGCAACTGATGATCAGATCCAGAGCTCAGGCTCCACCCCTTCCCATAATCCCCTGCTGACCTGTAATCCTCAGATCTTGTTTGCACTGAATGCATAGGACATGATCCGGGCTCGAGTTTCCTAGTGTTAGAGATAAGTAACTTCTTTTTCTATTTTGAGTGAGTGAAAGTGATATTTCACCTTCTATCTTAGTTTTCCTCTCCTCCTAGGGTGCTTTTTTTCCTCCTTTTCTTAGTTTCGGGTTTCTTCCTGCCTCCCCCCCCCTTCTGATATTTAAAAAAAAAAAAAAACTTCTCTCTTTTTAATTCCTTTTATCTAGTGTATGTGTTGCGTGTGCAATGGCTGTTAACCTTCAGGTTTTAAAAGGTGCTCCTCGTGTGGTCAGAAAATGCCTCATTCCAGCTAACACGAGGAGCGTGTTTACTGTTTGGGAGAGCCTCACCTGGAGGTTGAATGCAACATTTGTGCCACATTCAACCCCAGGGCTCTTATGGAGCGTAGAAATAAGTTACTGTTAAAAGGGTTAGCTCAGGGAAGTCTACTGGCTTCAGACTCTCCCTCTAAAGCTGCTCAGGACCCTAAGAAGAGACCTCCCCTTCCCTCAAACGGGTCTTCTCCTGTTTCTAAAAAGCCTTGGCTCTCGGATCGCAGATTCCCGGATCAGAGCCCAGCCTCTATAGCTTTGGATACGGGCTCTTCTGCTCCGAGAACCTCAGATCAATTTTTCTGATTCAAGGCCTTGGCACATTGGAGGTCTTCGGATCTGACTCAGTGCAAGTCTTCACTGGATATGTCCCATTTGTCAGATCCATCCAGTGTGCCGGCTAAGGTGTTGGATCCTCCCAGGGCTTCGGATCCAGTTATGGTGGATCTGATAGTCATTGACAGTTCCCCCCTCTAGGTCTAAGAGATCAGATCCAATGCATCGGAGTCGGTCCCCCTCCCGGAATCGTAGGGTATTGGCAGGATCTCCAGCAAAGTCGGGTCATTCTTCAACTTCTTCCAGGTCCTCCAGAAGTTTGCTACCCACAAATGTGGATAGGATGATGAGTTTCCTCAAGGCCCAAATCAAGTTGGGCTTGTTGCCGTCCCCAGCTCAGATGCCTAAGGGACCTTCTCCATCTACGGGACTTCACTCTCCTCTTCCGACCCACCTGGGTTTTGAACATCAGGATCAGGGCATTCCTTGTGAGAGGCCGACGGTGTCTGGTATCCCTCCCCTCTTGACACTGTCAGGGTCCCTGGCAAGCTCTGTTCTGCTGCCCTCAGAACATGCTGCACCTTGGCCCCATGATGTTGATGCTAACTCCCTGGGGGTGGGGTCTGATCCAGAATTTTCAAACCATTCTCTTCCCTTGGGGGCTTTGGTTCTGGACAGCTTGTGGCTGATATCGTCAGGGAGCTTTGGTGCTGCATCGGGGTCCCTTCTCCCTCCCTAGGTGGCTGCAAGCCGCTGAGGAGGAGAGGGGATCCTTGTCTAGACTGTCAGCCTTCTAGGTGGTAGAGAGGACCTTCTCCAGGCTGGCAGTTACCTCTCCTTCTCTGGGTCCTCCACTGCCGCTCTTTGGTTTGGGTGCTGAGGCCTCCTCATCCTTTCAGCATCAGCCCTCCCGTGAGTGCCTTCAGGTGGGCACTGCCCCATTTAGGATCCTTGTTTCTTCCGAATCCTCCCCAGAGCCCACCGTGGAGGAATCCCCTTAGAAGAGAACGTATAAGAAGAGACACTAGGACTCCTCCAGAGAATCCCTCATGGAAGACATGGATTTCAAGGAGGGAGACTGGTCCCCCAGACTACCATCCGAGGAGGTATCCTTTGGGGACATCCTTGAAATTCTTTAGGAAAAAGGCGATTGGTCTTCCCAAACCCTGTCTACTGAGGAATCCGTGTTCTTGAAGGTGTTCGGGTCGGGCCCCTCCTCTACCTGGGTATCCCCCCCCCCCGATGACGAACTTGTAGAACTTGGGCACCAGTGCACAAGAAAGCCGACAGATTACTCAGTCCTCCCAAAGATAAGGCCTTCTGGAGTAAGGGCATCCCCGTTGATGCCACTGTAGTGGCCGCTGCAACTAAGAAGGAGCTGGCGGAACAGAGCTCCTCGGTACATCCCTCAAATAGGGAGGCTCTGGCGATAGACCGCTTTGGAAAATGCTTGTTTGTCTCAGCTACATTCAGACTGAGAGCAACCAGCTATATGGCACACCTTACCCAGCTTCAGAGGGATTTGGTATCAGAACTCACCACTTCCTTACAGAGTTGTCGTCCCTGGGAAGTCTTAAACTCGTCTCTCCTAAGCTGGCTACTCTGACTTCCTTATCTAATACTTCAATGAGGCTGATCTCTAATGTGGCAGAGGCCACCTCTCGAATGGCGAGCACCGGCATTGCCATTCAACAGCATGCCTGGCTTTGCCTTTGTGGGTTTGCGGAATTCTTTGAGGTGTCTTTTACTAACATCCCTTTTGATGGTTCCACCTTCTTTGATCTGTCTGTCAAGGAACTTTGTCCCGCAGTGATCAGGAGGGTAAGACTCTGTCCGTGGTAGGAATCAAGTCTTTTACTCCCCAGCTTTACTTTTTCAAGTTTTGGAAGGGGAATAAGAAGCTTTGGTTTCACAGGACTCTTTCTGCCTTCCAGGATGCTCCCCAAGAATCCTCTTCCACAGGCCATGACAGGGTATTCAGTGGTAGCCGCCAGTGCCATAGGAGCAGAGGGGGTCTGCAAAATCAGGGCTCTTGAGAACCTTTTCATAGAAGCTCTTTCAGTAATGCTGAAGCTCTGCCTGACTGTCCTGCCCTGAAAGCAATAGGAGGATGATTTTCCCTTCACCCAGTAGCCTGGACACGTCTCAGCTCTGATCAGTGGGTGTTAAAAATTATGCCTAGGGGTTACTTCATTAATTTCTGTCAGTCCTTCCGGTTCTAAAATCTCTCTCGGACACTCCACCCCACCAAAGGGAGTTGGCCTATCTCGAGGTCCAAGACCTTCTTCAAAAAAGAACCATCCAAGAGGTCCCAATAGGACATTGAGGGTCTGTAATTTACTCCTGCTTCTTTTTGGTGCCAAAAAAGACAGGGGACCTACGCCCGATATTGGATCTCTGTGAGCTGAACCTGTCAGTCAAGAAGTCCAAGTTCCGAATGGTCACTATCCAGTCCATTCTGCCTCTGTTGCGAAAGGATGTTTGGATGTGTTGTGTGGATCTCAAGGATGCGTACTATCATATCAAAATTGACAGGCTCTCCAGAAGACTATTTGCACTTTCAGTTAGGGGCCAGTCGCTACCAGTTCAGAGCCTTGCTGTTTGGTCGCACTACACCCTCCATGGTGTTCACCAAATGCATGGCAGTGGTGGCAGCTCATCTCCGGCTGCAAGGATTCCAGGTCTTCCCGTACCTGGATGATTGACTCTTTATGGCACCCACGAGGCATTGACTTCTAATGGCCACCAGTTATGCCCTCAACCTTTTTCAGCATCTAGGCATTGCAGTCAATTTGCCCAAGTCCAATCTTTCTCCATGCCAAAACTTAGAGTTCATTGGAGTCCAATTGGACACAGTGTTCGAGACTGCAGCACTATGCTTACAGCTCATTTGAGATCATGTATCTCACTTGTTAGGGCTAGAGCACACATCAGTTCTTATGATTCTTCAGGCATTAGGCTCAGTGGCGGCTGCCATCCAGTTAGTGCCATATGCCAGGTATCACATGTGGGTGCTTCAGTGAACCCTGGCAGTCCAGTAGTTTGCTCAAGTTCATCCCATGTCCATGAGTGTCAGGAGTGGTCAGGTGTGCAGAAATCATCTCAGTGGCTTCAGTCGTAAGACCTACTTCTAGGCAGGCCATTTTATCTTCCCCCTCCCAAGGCCAGAGTGAACACATGCCTCCCTGTTGGGGGGGGGGGGCATTTCCAGGGCATGACACTTCAAGGCATGTGGTCCCCCAAAGAGACCAGATTGTACATAAATGATTTGGAGATGAGAGTGCTCCTAACATTGCAAACCTTTCAGGAGTGCCTCCCTCTGGGGACCATAGCATTTTAAACAGAAAACATGGTGGTGGTTTGGTACATCAACAAACAAGGGGGAACACGATCTTATCACCTGTGCAGATAGGCCATGACAGTGTGTGAATGGGCAATGTCTTCCAGGCACTTTCTTCTTGCAACTCACATTCTTGGCAGCTCCAACATACTGGCCAACAAACTCAGCAGGTCTGTCTTGACTCTCCACGAGTGGTCCGTGACTCCATCAGTGGCATATCAGATATTCAGTCATTGGGGTCATGCATGCTGCAGTCTCTTCGCCTCCCCCAGTCAGCCACAAATGCAGCAACTACTTTGCCCTGATCCCCCCCGACTGGAGGGTTACCCAGGGACGCTTTGGTTCACAGTTGGCTGTCGGGACTTCTCTATGCTTATACTCCTGCTCCTCCAATTTCCAAGGTCTTACAGAAAGCTTGCCACCTGTAGACCCCTCTCATTGGCCCCTTTAGCCTCATCAGATGTGGTTCTCCCTTCTTCGGTCTCATCCGAAATATCCTCCCTGGATATTGGCTTCCACTTCCCAGCCTCCAGACTCTTGGTCTAACCGCTTGGTTCCTCCACTTCCAGTGATCCTTTTGCAGTCCTGGTTCCCCTCTCCGATGAGCTGCATTATAGTGCATTCCAGTAAATGGAAAAGACTTATTTGGGCCAGACAATGTAATTTGGATCCTTTTTCAGCCCCGATTCCTGATATTTTGCAGATGTTCTTCATTCCACATTGCTGCAGTCCTAACTATTGGGTAGTCCGCTGTCCAGTCGGCCCGAATACCAAAGTATATGGCTGACGTCGGTCACGGCGCATTAGACTGACGTCAGTACGTCAGGGTACTAATGCGCATGACCGACGTCATATCCTCAGTCTTTTTTGCCGCATGGTCCGATGCAGAAGCAATTTTGCGAGTGCAGGTTGGCGTTCTGAAAGTTTCTGAAGTCAGAGTTTCAGACCGAATCAAAGTTGGCTAAGTACCCGTTGGGAATATTTTGTTTTTCTTGCCTCAGTATTTAACCGGATGTCAGAAAAAGTGAATAACTGTATTTCTTGTGGGAAACAGATACCTCATAGGGATTACCATACTTTGTGTATACCTTGTTTAGGGCCTGAGCACGACGTTGTTGGATGCCGCTCTTGTGCTAGATTTAACAAACGCACTATTAAGAGAAGGTTAGACTGTGCCAGGTTAGTGTTTGGGAAGCGTTGTAATTATAAAATGTCGTCGGATGCTCCGACGCCCGCTTCAGCCAAAAAGCGCAAGGACAAAGCAGCGAAGCCTAGAGGGGAAGAACCGACAGTCCCGGACGTCGGTTCTTTAGAGGGCTCAGTGGAGCCGCAGGTTCTGCCAGGAGTTTCTTTGGAGTCTCAGGGAGAAACTGTATTGTTGCAGGATGTGTCCTCTCAGGAAGTAGGCCAGGCTGAAGGGGCTTCTCAGGTGGCTGTTCTTCCTTCTATTCCTAAGGTGGTTAGGGCCTCGCCTTCTGTTGCCAAGGCTTCTTTAAGAGGCAGGCCTACTTTAGCTTCTGTGGGGGTTTCTCCTAGTGTTTCAGGGTCTTTGCCTAAGAAGCATATGCTAAAAATGGCAGAGGATTTGATTACTATGATTAGAGGTTCTATGCCCCCTCCTGATAAGAGGCCTAGGGTGGAACCTGAGTTTGAGAGTTTTGAGCAATGTTCGGAGGCTTCTGAGTCTTCTGTTGAGGACTTGCAGGAGTATCCTCCTTATTCTGATTCTGATGTGGATGATTCTACTCCTTCAGCTTCGCCTCCTGAGGATTTTTCTTTTTCAGAGACCCTGCATTCCATGAGGGAGCATTTTAAATGGGAAGGTCAAGATTTCTCTGATTCCAGGAAGAGGCTTAAAGAATTCTTGTTTTTACCCCAGCATAGGCCTTTAGCTATACCTCCTGTTCTGAATGTTGTAGAAGATGTTTTTGCAGAGGCTTCACTAAATCCTGATTCTTTGCCTCCTGCCCCAGTTAAACCGGATAGGTACTATAGGGTGCCTGAAGCCCATAAGTATCTTTTTAAGAGTCCAAGGGCGGACCCAGAAACTGTCTCTCAGGGGCCTAAAGGTGTGAAGGCTTCTGTGGTTAAAAATCCTGTTCCTCCTGATAAAGAGGCAAGGGCTTTGGATAGATGGGGAAAGAAAGTGTACACTTCTTCCACTTTAGCCATGAGGGCGTTGAATTGTCAGTTTCATATGTTAAAATATCAGAATTATCTCCTTTCACAATTGAAGTCTAAGGTGGGTGCTCTGGCTGAAGGTATTGAGTGTAAAGAGCTGCAGGATTTAGTTCATGTTTCTGAACAAGTGGGAAAGCATTCTTTGCAGTGTGGTTTTGATGCTGTGCAGGCCTCCTCGAGGGTGGCTGCCACTGGTTCTGTTCTTCGTAGACACGCCTGGTTGAGAGATCAGAACTTAGCTGAGCATGTTAAGACAAGGATTTTGGATGCTCCTTTACAGTCTGATGTGTTGTTTGGTTCGCCTGTGGAAGCAGTTTTAAAGAAAATGGAAGACAAGGCTAAGTCTATGCAAACTGTTAAGGATTTTTTGCAGGTGCAGCCTCCGAAGTTTAGTAGAAATTGGCCTACTAAGGGGTGGACTTATCCTGCTTATGATTCCCAGTCTAGGGGTAGGTCTAGACGTGGTAGGGGCAGAGCTCAAGGTTCTTTTAGGCCTAGGACAGGGAGTTCACCTGCTCAGACTTCTGGTGAGGGCAGGGGTCAGTCCTTTCGTAAGCAGACCCAATGACCTGCCTTTTCAGCTGCCAGTACATTCTAGCCTGGCGGCACCTCTAGGAGGAAGACTGTCTCTTTTCAAAGAAAATTGGGATTTAATTACCCAAGACAAATGGGTTCTGGATATCATTCACCACGGTTACAGGTTTTATTTCCATACCTTGCCTCCTTTCAAAGGCATGCCAGACATTCCTCCTCTACAAAGAACAGAGGCTCGCAAACAAATTTCTCTGTTACTCCAAATAGGAGCCATTCAGTCAGTTCCTGTGCCAGAAAGGGGCCTAGGATTTTATTCTCGCCTGTTCCTGGTACCAAAGAAGGGGAACACGTGGAGACCAATTTTGGATTTATCTATCCTCAACACTTATCTGGACATTCCAAAGTTCAAAATGTTGACGTTACAACAGCTTTTACCTCTGCTGGGCAAAGATCACTGGATGGTAACTTTAGATCTCAAGGAAGCTTACCTTCATGTGCCTATAAGACTAAGTTGCAGAAAGTATCTGCGTTTTCGAGCTGGAAATTCTCATTATCAGTTCTCTGCATTGCCCTTTGGCTTATCTACTGCCCAGAGTATTCACAAAGGTTCTGGCTCCAGTGATAGCTTACTTCAGGCTAAAAGGAATTCAAATCTATCCTTACTTGGACGACTGCCTGATTCTGGCTCAAGAAAAGGAAGACCTTCTACAGCATTTGGAATATGTCATAGCAGTGCTAAGATGCCTAGGGTATTCTGTGAACGAAATAAAGTCCAGTCTAGTACCCTCTCAAGACATGTGCTTTCTGGGTGTGAGACTGAATACAGCAGCCCAGATGGCCTTTTAACCCCGGACAAACAAAAGAATCTTTCCAGTTACTTCCATCAATTATCTCTTCAGTCCGGGCTGACTGCAAGGACAGTCCTTCAAGCCTTAGGGTTCATGGCATCTTGTATTCTGGTGCTTCCCAATGCCAAACTGCATATGAGGAAGCTACAATGGTATCTCAAAAATCTATGGCCACAGCACTGCCAGGACTTGGACACTGTCATTCAAATAATACCTTGCATTCAAAAGGAATTTTTGTGGTGGGCTCAGGAATGTCACCTAAACAAGGGACTCTCTGTGACCCGGCCAGAGGCAAGTCAGATTCTAACGACAGCTGCCTCAGACATTGCTTGGGGAGCTCATCTAGAAGGAAAGTGGATACAAGACAAGTGGCCTGCCAGACTACAGCATCTACATATCAACATGAAAGAGATGTTAGCAGTCCAGTTTGCATTAATGGCTTTCAAGGAGTTACTTCTTCCAGGGCAGGTGTTGATTCTAACAGACAACACAACTGTCATGTGGTACATCAACAAACAAGGGGGAACACATTCTTACCCATTGTGCAGGCAAGCAATGATTTTATGGGAGACTGCGCTCAGCTTGCAATTAACTCTTCAGGCAAGGTTTCTGCCGGGAGCACAGAACTCCTTAGCAGATGTGTTAAGCAGACAAATCATGGATCCCCACGAGTGGAAACTGGATCTTCATGTATTTCAAAAATTGACAGTGTCATGGGGAACTCCAGACATAGATCTGTTCGCTTCTCCACTAAACCACCAGCTGCCAATGTTTTGCACGAAGGGATTTCATCACACAGCTTGGAAAGTGGATGCTCTTTCTTTCAGTTGGTAAAATCTTCATGTGTATGCTTTTCCACCTCTGCCTCTTCTCCCAAAGGTGCTTCTAAAGGTCAGACAAGACAAGCCAAGGATGATTTTAATAGCTCCAGATTGGCCTCGGCAGCACTGGTACCCATTACTGAGGAGTCTGGTAAGGAAGCCTCCATGGCCTTTACCCTTGATTCCACACCTATTGTCTCAGAGGGACGGTCATCTGCCCAATGTCAAGCTTCAAACTCTTCATCTAACAGCCTGGCATATTCTGTTTTGAAAGACAGCAGGTCTCAACTTCCTCAACAAGTTTTAAATGTGATTATGGAAGCAAGAAGACCTAGTACAAGGAAAGTGTACGCAGAAAAATGGAAGAGATTTTTATTTTGGACTGCAGCAAAGAATTTGGTGATTTCGGAGCCTAATTTGAGTGTGGCTCTTCAATATCTTACTGAGTTATTGGACAAAGGTTTGTCTTTCTCTTCCATTAAGATTCATGCTGCAGCAATTTCAGCTCACTATGATTGTGACCCACCATTGTTTTCACATCCTTTGTTCAAGCAATTTCTTAGGGGGGCAAAGAATATAAGACCCCCACGTAGAGCTCCTACTCCTGCTTGGGATCTCAATTTTGTGTTGGAGAAACTTACTCTACAACCTTTTGAGCCTGCAGCTACTGCTGACTTGAAATACTTGTCTTGGAAGACTGCTTTTTTGTTGGCCATTACTTCTGCAAGAAGGGTTTCTGAGTTACAGGCCCTTATGGCGGTTGAGCTTTTTTTGATTTTTCATAAGGATAGGGTATCATTACGTACTAATCCTTCCTTTATGCCTAAGGTGGTTTCTAGTGTGGCTTTAAACCAAACTATTCATTTGCCTACTTTTTATGCAGATCCCCAAAATAAAGGGGAAAAGATTTTGCACACTTTAGATGTACACAGGCAATTGCGTTATTATTTAAGCAGGACTAAGGATTTTAGACAGTCTCAGCAGTTGTTTGTTTCTTTTGCTTTGAGTTCGCAGGGCAAGCCTGTGTCAAAACAAACTATTTCTAGGTGGATTGGGTTTTGCATTGCATTTTGTTATTCCCATCATGGCAAAGAGATTCCAGCGGGGATTAGGCCTCATTCCACTAGGGCTACTGCCACTTCAACAGCATTTCTAAGGGGGGTGGCAACTAAGGATATTTTGGAGGCAGCTACTTGGAGTTCAGTGCATACTTTCTCTAAGCATTACCACCTTCCTCTCTACTCTAAGTCTAGGGCTGGTTTTGCCACAGCTATTTTGCAAGGCATGTTATCAGCTCCTGCTTCCTTATGATTTGCCAGCCTCCCTTACCTCTGCTTTGGGATTCTACCCAATAGTTAGGACTGCAGCAATGTGGAATGAAGAACATAGTACAGTTTTGTACCTACCATAAATGTAGATGTTCGAGGATCCACATTGCTGCAGTCCAATTTACCCTCCCTCCTTCCCCTCTGTGTTTAGGGGTGGTTGTGTAGGTGAGTTATATTCTGGTACCTTTGTATATATTGTATATATTTTTGGTGCAGGTATTTTGGTGTGTTTTGGTTTTGGCCTTGTCTTTTTAGGGTCTTCTGACATCTGGGGCAAGAAAAGACTGAGGATATGACGTCGGTCATGCGCATTAGTACCCTGACGTACTGACGTCAGTCTAATGCGCCGTGACCGACGTCAGCCATATACTTTGGTATTCGGGCCGACTGGACAGCGGACTACCCAATAGTTAGGACTGCAGCAATGTGGATCCTCGAACATCTACATTTATGGTAGGTACAAAACTGTACTTTCTGGCTTCTCTCTTTCAGGAAGATGATAGTTTCTCCACGATTAAGCTCCAGTTGGTGGCCATCTCTAATTTCCATTTGAATGAGGATCCTACTTTTTCTTCTAAACTATGCAAAGACTTTCTCAAAGGGGTCTTTCTTCTTAGACTGCTTATCAAAGATCCTTCCCTACTGTGGGATTTAACCCTGGTGTTGTAGTCCTTGACACAGAAGCCCTTTGAACTAGCTGCGTCTTGTGATTTTAAGTTTCTGTCTTGGAAGATGGCATTCTTAGTGGCCATTATTTCTGCCAAGAGAGTTTCTGAGTTACAGGGGCTTAGCATTAAGCCCCCTTTTATGGTCTTCCACAAGGATATGGTATCCCTCAGGACAAATCCTTTGTTTGTTCCGAAGGTGGTTGAGGCTAGCTTCTGAAGCCAGTCTATCCCAGCTACCAGTTTCGTCCCTAATTATTCTAATAAAGTGGAATATACTTTACATTGCTTAGACGTCCGTATGCAACTACATTTTTATCTTAAGGACTAAGAAACGGACCAGCTTTTCGTGGCCTTTTCTCAGAACAGAAAAGGTCTGGCAGTTTCTAAGGTAACTATTTCCAGATGGATTGCTAGCTGTATTTCCTATATTTTGGAGCTGTCCAGACCAGTTAAAGCCCACTCTACTAGGTCTGTGGCTATGTCTTCGGCTTTCTTGGCTAAACTTTCTTTGGATGAGATTTGTACTGCTGCTTCTTGGTCTAATCCCCACACTTATGTTTTGCACTATACGTTGTACTTAGTGTCTAGGAACAGGGCTTCCTTTGGATACTTTGTGCTCTGGCATATCCTTCCCTGAGGCCACCCAGGGTTCATAGTAGCTGGGGACTCTTGACCCATCCTTGATAAATAATGGCATGGATAGCATCAAACAGAGAGTTATGTACTTACCATAACTTGGAATCTGTGCTATCCCGTGTCATTTTTTATTACTTTGCTGCCCTCCTTCCCCCTTCCTTCTGGGGATCTAGTAGAGCTAGAGTGATGTTTTTCCTTGGGAAATAGTTTAGTCTCCTAGGCAGGTGATGCTGCCTTTTCTTTATTCAGCAAACTCAATCTGGGGGTTGCAGGTCAGCAGGGGATTATGGGAAAGGGAGGAGGTTTAGCTCTGGATCTATCCATCAGTTGCTGGCTAGAATCCGAGGTCGGATCCAAGACCCGTCAGTGATGAATAATGACACTAGATAGCAGAGATTCCAAGTTATGGTAAGTACAGAAATCTTTTTGTATTCTCTGTGCCCTTTTGAATGGATGCAGACCATATTGCTAGTACAGACCTGCATTATTCAGGTAGACTTTTATTTCTTATTCCCTGATCATCTTTATCAGTATTAGCTTCCAATCTACTAGATGCTTTTTAATGTGTATATATTGTTCATTTCCCTTCTAGTGCTATCGGCTGTGTTTTACTTTCACTTTTGCTTCCTTTGAAACTTTCTGCTATGTATTGATCTGTATCTGAATTTTACTCTGAATTTACTTTAAATTTACTCACTCACTCACGCTCTCTTTACTTGAAAAGTTGTACGTCTCTTTCCATTTCATTGTTATGCAGCTACTTTTATCTCTCAGGCTTTGGCTGAAGTGAGTCCGCTACCTTGCCCTTGCCATCAAACATAGATTAGTACTCTAGAACATATCCTGAAAGAACTGTTTAACAGCCATTGTGTTGCACTGTTTATTTCACATCTTGTTACTGGGCTCTTGCTCTTATGCGTTATATACTTGTTTTTCTGTGGCTTAGTATGTTTTTATGAATTTGTATTTGAGGATGATAAAAGGTTGATATGTGTGTGTGTGTGTGTGTGTGTGTGTGTGTGTGTGTGTGTATATATATATATATATATATATATATATATATATATATATATATATATATATATATATATATATATATATATATATATATATATATATATATATATATATATATATATATATATATATATATATATATATATATATATATATATATATATATATATATATATATATATATATATATATATATATATATATATATATATATATATATATATATATATATATATATATATATATATATATATATATATATATATATATATATATATATAGCATGCATATTCTGTTTACTGAATTTGTGTTTCTTATTTTCCTCTGTATTCACTAGGTATCCCAGAAGTGCGAGAATAATAAGGAAAGTATAAAGAAAGGCGAAACGCGTTGCAGGTACAGAAGCTGTACATATACATTCTTCAGACATGTCTGTTAGTCCCTGCTACTTTGTGCTGTCATTGAGAATGCTGGCACTTACTTATAACGTAGTCTTAAGTTGGTTTCATACACTCCTGGAGAAGTTTGGGTGTTATTATTCACTGACTGATATGAAAGTTGTTTTTTTTTTGAGACGTGCAATGCTAAAGGAATTTTCATCTGTCATAAAGTAACAAAACAGATCACATAGTGTAAAAGGAAGCTGTAGAGAGACAACTCTATAGAAAAACTAAGAAATTAATTGTAACATAAACATAAATATAAAACAAGTGAAGATACCCCAAGGTCCAATTGAAAGGTAGTCATTTAATGGCCAATATATCAGACTGATGAAAATAATTGCTTGAAATTGAAATTAATCGGCAGTTAAGTTACAGAAAAAATCAGTTTTATTCCATTTCTAGGTTAACCAAATAGCATCCATTTTCAAGGGTTCCAGCAAATGAAATAAGTCCATATCTCGGGTGGTGGTGTTCTTATTTCTGATGATTTTCACGATGACTTTGCAATTTTTCAAGGTGATGAAGGACATAGTCCTTTTGATTTTCCATAAGACTTTATTGTAGCAAAATAAACTTTTAAATAAATATAATAGAATGCATATCAAACAGTAGATGTCTGTACTACAAATGTATCTTAGAAATCACATTACTGTGATTTTACACAATTTATAAACCAGACTGTATAGCAGTTTTACAAATAAAATAATAAACAGTTGTCTTATATTTTGTATCAATGCTTCTGCTGTTTGAACATTCTTACAAAACTGGTCTCCCTGTTTATACAGATGGACATTCTTAATTTGGATAGATTTAATGTAATGACATTATTAAAGCAGCATTCTTTGCATTATTAAAAGAAAACTTTCAATCAAATAAGCATATTCACATTGATGTGATTTTATCCAAATTATACATAAAACTACATACAAGAAAATAAAACTAATACTGATAACAGCCAATCAAGGGTGTAATTTTTTTTCAGGTTATGTCTACAGCTGTCTAAATTAGTGTCATAAATAACAGGTGCATAGCTTGCAAAACAGTAAATTTAATAGAAGGAACAGCTGAAAATAATATATGTGTTTGGGGCAACATACTGAAAGTATTTGTTCATCTTTTTAAATGCCAAATGGATTGGAGACAGAAAAATAAGAGTCTGTCAAACTGCAAAATAGAACTGCCTAGCTACATCCCTGCAGCTTATGGCTCATTTAAAATAGTTAACACCTTTAATGTTCTCATATCCGCATAACCCTGTGATTCTGTACAGGTCTGTTGTGATGATTTAATTATCCATATCTCCCTTTTAATTTACAAAATTAGACTTAAAAAACAGAATGGATACAGCCATGTAGTATATCAAAGCTATTGCAATGCAAAGGTGTATATTCTGTATTTCTATAGATTAAAATGTGACATTGAGATGACCTGATCATAACATAGCTTGTGACCTGTTTAGGTAATTATACATCTTTCTTCATCACTGACCATATTTTTACAACAGGAGAAACTGTTCGTAGGTTAAACATGAAATATTTGCCTCTTCTGCTTACTGAACACAAGTGATACATTTGCCTTAAATTAACATTAAACAAACATCCAAGCTTTTGTTTACAGTACATGAGAAAATACCCAAGTTTACACATGTCAGAAAAAAATGGCCTTCTGGCCTGGAATTTGAGCGAGATACAAAAACTAACCCATTTTGGTCATTGTACATCTTAGTGGGAGAGGAGATCATGAGCATATTTTTAATTTAATATAATAAATATCAAATGTAAAAGAGCATGATTCTTCATGTTTGAGCACTGTTCTGGCCACCTGAGAGAAAACTGTGTGTCTGTTAGTTCATCTCTTTCTATCATCGACTTCAACTGCATCTAGAATCCAGTTCTTCTTAAGCAGGTACCTCATTTCTAAGGTGCAAAAACTGTAACACGTGGTGTGAAATGATGCTTATTTAAAAATATAGGATAATGAACATTTGGTAGTGAGCTGAGATTGTATATTCCATTATTGCATATAGTAGGAAATGTGATAAAGTGATGTGGTAAACTGAACACCAAGAATGAGAATTACTAGGGACACTTGCAGAGAAAGTAATAAGCATAGTCAGTGTCCAGAGGAGGGTAGAACTGGATTATAAGAAGGCTTAACAAGCAATTAGAAAAGTGAATGATTGAAAGGAAGTGAACTAGTGGAACTGCTATGTATTTATTTTGTTCATTTATTTACTGACATTATATTATGTTTATTTATTTACTGACATTATATTACTGGGAAAGCCCAACCGGATAGGAACCCATAGTGGAGGTCTGGGGAGAAAAACTCCAAAGTATTATAAAACATTTTAAAAATAATTTTACAGTCATTAAAGTAATACAGAAAAAATGCATTTTAAATAATTATACCAAATTAGACGTACTATGAAAACATTGGTTAAGAATATATGCTAGTTATATGACAATGATGTAGCCAGTTTATAGAGAAATTAAAGGTAAGTTAGTATAATACAAACAGGAATTGCAATACAAAGTGAGAGAAAATCAGGGTTTATGGTATATTTAGAAAAAAAGCCAGGGGAGGTAAATTGATAGAAGCAAGGAAGTGAGTGAAGAAGGGAGAGTAAGGAGATGTAAGGTATGAACAGGTATTTGTTTATACTTAGGGATATAACTTATCCTGGTGTTGAACAAGAATAGAGACAGTGTTTGGCTAGGAAGTCTTTCAGAATGGTTTTGAAGGATGAGAGGATAGAGATAAGGGGGTTCCAAGCCTTAGCAACGTGGTATGAGTACAGACAGTGCCCAGCAGATTTGATAGGTTTGTGGACAGACAGGAGTTTTTGGTCATTGGGTCATAATGACTGTCTGGAAACATAGTTGTGTAGAGTGTTATTCAGTGCTGGACAAGCAGATGGATTCTGGGTAATTTTATTGGTGGTAAGAATTTGTCTGTGTGTGTGTGTGTGTTAGTTGATGGGGTAGTTCTAACCAGTGTAGACTTTTCAGTGCTGTACAGTGGTGAGTTCTGAAAGGGGTATTTGCTACAAGTTTAGCAACTTTGTTATACCATTGTTAATGTTTTGATTTTTGTGAAATATGGAGGTTAGTAAGGATGGAAATGCCACAAAAAAAAGTGTGTGCGCGTGCGTGTTGGGGGGGGGGGGATAAGTAGTGACAAGTGCAGCTTTAGTTGTGTCAGTGAGAAAGCTTCTGGCTCTATAAAGCACCCCTAGTTTTTGATGAGTTTTTCTTGTGCAGTTATACGCAGGTCAAGTTTAAGATTATCACACACAGTTAACCCTGAATATTTGCTATGAGAAGTGACTTCAGTGGTTCTGTTATCAAGAAAGGACTTTATTTTTTTTTTTTTAATGGGAGAGGGATTTTGGGGAGAAAAAGTAGTAGTTTAAACATGGGTTTTGAGTTACAAAGCCAAGTTTCAGTTGCAGTTAAAGCTTCCCAAGTAATTTTTTGGAGGTGTGCCAGTTTGTCAGATGTGTAAATGAGTGTGGAGTCATCTGCATACAGAATTTGGGAGGCCTATTGTGTGGATGTGTGGAGAGTGTTGGTGAAAATGTTAGAGGAGGGGAACCAAAGACAGAGATTTGTGATACATTGGTGATGACAAGGAAGTAGTCAGGAGTGCCATTTTACTGACTGATACCTGTTGAATAGGTAGCATTTGAACCATAAAAGGGTGGGCTGAGAGAGACCTAATGGGGAAATTTGAACTGTAAGTTTGTTGTGGCAAACTGTGTTGAAGTCTAGAAATAAGGAGGAGACTGGTTGCTGTTCTGTATCTGTACTGGCAGCATCTATATAGGTAGAAGTGCAGTTGTTACTATTATGGGAAGGACAGAAGCCATGTTGTGTAGGAGTTTTTCCTGCAGGAGACAGTTTAGCAGTTGTTTTTGAATACATTTTTTCAAGTATTTTGGAGAAGGGTATAAGACTGCTATAGGTCTGAAGTTAGCAACATCTTGTTGAATTTCATTTGTGCATGGGCGTAATGTTTGGCTTTTTCCAGAGAGAGGGAATGCGGGATTCCTGGATTGAGACAGGCAATGCTATCATCTGCTATGTTAAGGAACTCGCTTGGAAGGTTATCCGCTGAAGTAGAGCATGGTTTGAGTTTGAGTAGTCTGGTGTAGTTGATATCCTTCATAAGGATTATTGCTGCAGGATTCACATACCCTTACTGGTAAACCTGCCACAGAATGATATTTTTCTTTGACCATTTTTATTCAGCAGCCTGTCATCCTCAAGCACACAAAGTTGCCATATTGAATTATGGTTGTTAGGGGGTGGCTGGATATAAAAAGAGCAGCTTTTGTATAGTTTTTGTTTTTTACTTGAATTGAATTATTCTAATTAGATTTCATATGCTACCAAGTCATTGTATATACTGTCTTAGTGTACCCCCCCAAAACATAATTTTTAGTATCTTCTTTTTGTCTCTATGAGAAGAGCAGTGTCTCTGTGAGAAGAGCAGTGTAACATGTTTGATGTTATGTGGTCCTATCTCGTCTACATTAATTACTGATGGGTTCGGAGCCGACAATCAGCTCCGACTTGGACGACTATTTTCTAGCATGAAGTCTCTGATTGGCTGGGCTAACTGGTATCCCAGGATGCATCTTTCCCAAACCCCCAGATCTCGTTTGCCGCTCATTGAGTTAGGAAGTGGTCTCGAGCTTGGCTGTGGCTAAGTACCTTTTTTGACTAAAACTTTCTAAAGTTTTTATACCTTTCTGTGAAACAAAAGCTATTTTCATAGCTATATTGTGTTTGTGTGTGTTTTGGGCTTGTTGCAGTTTTGTGGAGAGTGTGTGTGGTTTCCCTTGTGTTTGGCGGGCTAGGCCCGTTAAATTTAGAGGGACCTAGTCCTCTCCTTCGTCTTATCAGTGTTTCTCTCGTCGATTCCTAGGAGTGTTTAAATTACAGTTCCTATAGTGTATCCCGCCTTCCTATTGTTGTGTTGAGTGTTTGTAATTTGTTGGACATGTCTAAAGAGCAAAAGGAGCATAAACCCTCCGGGTTTAAAAAATGCTCAAAGTGTGCCTATAAAATGTCTATCACAGATGGGCATGCCATCTGTGTTTATTGATTGCCTTGATGTGATTCATTTACAAGAATCCTGCAGTGTCTGCCATTCCTTCAGTTCTAGGGTACTGCAGGAAAGAAAAAATAAACTGATTTTGAAAGGCCTGGCCAAGCCGTCTTTTGAAGAGGATATAGAGTCTGCTTCTTCTGTTGGCAGATCCAAATCCACCAGAACTAAGAAACGATCTCTGGCTCCATCTATTTCCTCGGAGCCCCCGGAGAAGATTTTGAAGATAGTTACTACTTCCTCTGCTCTGTTGGCTTCGGAGCCGCAGGATAGGATCTCTGTTTTGGATTCTGCTTCCTCGGCTCCATTGTCTTCGGGGCCGCAGGAGGTATCAGTGATACTGGAGTCGACCTCGGCTCCAATCATTTTGGAGCCGATTCGGAGCCGGTCACAGGAATCAATAGGCAGGAGATCCTCATCGCCTTCAGTTGCCTCCAAATCCTCTAGGTTATCCGATTTGGACGTGGATAGGGTGGTTCAAAGGCTCCTTCAGTCACCGGTGTTAGCCAAATTGTTTTCGGCTCCAACCCAGTCGGCTCCGGAGCCTATTCCCTTGCCGGTACCGATGATTCCTCCTCCAAGCATTGTGTCATCGAAGCCAGAGTGTTCGGCACCGAGTGATGTCCTTACGCTGGCTCTGGTACCCCTGGTGGGTTTATCGGAGCTGTCGTCGGCTCCAACCATTTTGGTTCTGTCATCTGGTTTCGGCACTCGTGTTTCCTCGGTCGGGCCTGAGGGGGATACATCTGGACTTCCGTCGGCCCCGAGTCTCCCTCTCAGCGCTTCGACTAGGGGGATCCCGACTCCGGTTGTGGTCCTGGAGACGGGTCAGTCCTCGGATTCAGGGGGACCCGCTTTCGAGGCCATGAGTAGCGCACTGGCCAGGTTGTCAGTGACATCACTTGGATCGGCCACTCCATCCCCATACACCCTGGCTAGAGCCTCTGATGCCCCTCTATCAGTGGACAGCGGAGCTCAAAGGCCTGAGGACACCCCCATGAGCGGTCCCCAGCTTTCTGAGGGCCCTTCAGAGTCTGTGCATGAAGAGCCTCCCAGGAAGAAGTTGTGCAAGAGGAAGCACATAGACTCCCAAGACAAGCCCATCACCTCGGATACCGACCTCAAGGATGCAGAGGGGTCCCCTAAGTAGTCCTCTGATGACGTCTCCTTCTCCGACATCCTGGAGATTTTGAGGCAGAGAGGCGACTGGCCTTCCAAGCCCCCCTCTGAGGAGGAGTCTGTATTCCTCAAGGCCTTCGGAGCTCAACCTTCCGCCTCCTGGGTGTCTCCACCATTCGAACTATTAGACCTGATTTGTCGAAGGGTGCGAGAGCACCCTGATTCCGTGGAACCAGTGCCCAGTCATCCTAATAAGTTCCTGTCTGCTCCCCTGGGGAAAGAGTTTTTGACAAAAGGGGTCCCTGTAGATGCCATGGTGGTGGCGTCAGCCACTCAGAAGACATTGCGGAGGCTTCTTCCTCCGTCCATCCTCCTAACAAGGAGTCCAGGAGTATGGATCGCTATGGGAAGCGTACCCTGTCTTCAGCAACCTTTACACTGTGGTCTCTGAATTACCTTTGTCACTTTACTCGGCTCCAAAGAGATCTCCTCAAAGAGTTGGGAGATACCTTGATGGGTAACATGCCTGAGGCAGTAGCGCAGACTGTTAACGCCCAGTTGTCTACCCTTGGTTCCATTGTCAACTCGTCCATGAGGCTCATATCCTATGCAGCCGAAGGGGTGAGTAGGGCAGCTAGCTCAGGCTTGGCTCTTAGGTGGCAAGCCTGGATGCGCCTATGTCACTTCGCGGAGGCCTTCAAGTCTTCCTTCACGGACACCCCCTTCGATGGGTCCTCTCTTTTTGGACCCAAAGTGAAAGAGACTCTCACCAGATGTGAACAGGAGGGTAAGAATTTATCTGCCGTAGGGGCTCGTTTTTCTCTTCCCTCTAGGCCTTATCCCAAGGCTCAGAGAGGAGGGAAGATGTGGTTCAAGAAATCACAAAAGTCTTTCCCAGCCACTCATGGTGAACCCCCCTCCAGAGGCAGAGGTGGGGGGAATTATTCTGGAAGACGCCACCCTAGGGGCAGAGGAGGCCCCCGCAATCTGGGAGATCCGACTCTTTTCGCAGATCTTCCTATCAGCATCCCTGAGGGATCGCCCGACTGTGCTGCTCCGGAGCCAGTCGGGGGTAGTTTTTCGAGGCATCTTCAAGCCTGGGAGAGCATCACTCAGGATCGATGGGTGCTTTGAATAATCACCAGATGTTACACCATTCCCTTTGCTCACCCCCTCCCCTAATCAAAAAAATCCCGGACGTTCCACCCAGTCAAAGGAATCAAGTAGCGCTAGAGATATCAAAGCTGCTAAGAAAAGGAGTCATCCAACCAGTCCCCTCAGACCAGATCGGATCAGGAACTTACTGAAGACTCTTTTTGGTGCCGAAAAAACAGGGGACCTGAGACCCATCCTGGATCTCAGCCAATTGAATCACTACGTCCTGAAGTCCAAATTCCGAATGGTCACTCTTCAATCCATCTTCCCATTGTTGGGAGAGGGAGTATGGATGTGCTCCATCGACCTCAAGGATGCCTATTATCAAATCAAGATAAACAAGGCATCCAGGAATCATTTACGCTTCCGGCTGGGAGCCAGTCATTTCCAGTTTCGAGCCCTGCCCTTTGGTCTCACCACAGCCCCCAGGGTGTTTACCAAGTGCTTGGCAGTGGTGACAGCTCACCTGAGACGTCTAGGATTCCAGGTGTTTCCTTACCTGGACGATTGGCTCCTTACCGCCCCCAATAAGCATCTCCTCATCCAAGCCAGGGAGGCTACCATAAACCTTTGTCAAAGGTTAGGAATTACACTAAACTGGGAAAAATCTGCCTTGCTGCCCTCACAGCGTGTTGTATTTATAGCCGCAGAGTTAAACTCGGTCCTAATGAGGGCCTTTCTACCTCAAGAAAGGATAACAGTGTTGCAGTCTCAGGTCCAGGCTCTATTGTCCCGGAAGAAGGTCCAAGCCAGGTTAGTTCTTCAGTTATTGGGATCCATGGCGGCGACCATCATGTTAGTACCCTTAGCCAGGCTACACATGCGGATCCACTAGTGGCTCCTTTCAGTCCAGTGGTCCTATCAAAAATTACCCCTCTCTCACCTGATTCTCCTCACAGAGCATTGCAGGCAGGATCTCCGTTGGTGGCTATGTTCCTCCAACCTGGACAAGGGGAGGAATCTACTCCCCCTCTCTCCTGCTGCCACAGTGACCACGGACGCTTCCCAGATAGGGGAGGGGGGGCATTATCTGGGCAGAACAGTCCAAGGCACTTGGCAGGATCATGAGGTACACTTGCACATCAATGCCCTGGAGATGAGAGCAGTGCTATTAGCGTTGCAGGCACTTCAGAGCTCTCTTCCCCGGGGAACAATTGCTATTCACTTAGACAGCATGTCAGTTGTTTGGTACCTGAACAAGCAAGGGGGAACCAAGTCTTACCCCCTTTGCAGAGAAGCCATGAGAGTGTGGAACTGGGCAGTGTCTTCCCAATGGTTTCTAGTGGCAACGCACATTCCGAGAAAATCCAACATGATAGCATACAGGCTAAGCAGAGCTATTCTGATGCCTTACGAGTTGTCCCTGAACAACCGAGTTGCCACTCGGATCTTCAGCAGGTGGGGTCAGCCTTGCTGCAATCTCTTTGCCAGTCCCCTCAATGCCAAATGCAGCAACTACTTCACTCTGATCCCCCCACAGGGGAGTCACCCAGGGACTCTCTAGTCCACGGTTGGCCTTCCGGTCTGCTCTTTGCCTTTCCTCCGTTTCCTCTGTTACCAACAGTGATTCAGAAAGCCATTCGTTTGGGAAGCAAGATGATTCTGATTGCCCCACACTGGCCCCGCCAGGTCTGGTTCCCCTTCCTTCAACGGTACACAGTGGATGGTCCTTGGACTCTGGACCCAGTGCCAAACCTTTTGACTCCTATGTCGGGACAGCTCCACCCCTCCCTACAGTCCCTCAGGTTGACAGCCTGGCTGCTTCACTTCCATCGATAGTTAGACTACATTCCTTTTCACCTGAGGTGGTGCATATCCTTTCGTCGTCTCACAAGTCCTCCACCAGAAGGATTTACTCTAGCAAATGGAAGAGATTCTCCATCTGGGCTCAGTCTCAAGGCCTAGACCCTTTCACAGCCCTTATATCAGCAGTCTTAGACCTTTTATCTATGCTCTTCCGACAAGGTTGTGCTCCCTCGACCATTAAAGTGCAGCTGGCGGCCATTTCTAACTTCCATGTGTCCTATGAGCCCGCTCTTATGGGCCATAAACTTTGCAAGGCCTTTTTGAAAGGTGCCTGGTTACTGCGTCCTCTTGTGTCAGCACCCGTCATGCCATGGGATTTAAATTTAGTATTGCAAGCCATCACTTCTCCGCCCTTTGAGCTGACTGCCACTTGTGAACTAAAATTCTTTTCCTGGAAGACTGCTTTCTTAGTGGCCATCCCCTCGGCTAGAAGAGTATGAGAACTTCAAGCATTGTCCATTAGACCCCCATATTTGGTATTCCATAAGGACAGGGTTTCCTTGAGACATAATCCGTCCTTCCTCCCTAAGGTGTCGTCTACAGTTAACCTCCACCAATCCATTGAATTACCTGTGTTTTTTCACAACTTCTCCAACAAGGCGGAGTTCAAATTTCATCAATTGGATGTGCATAGACAACTAAGATTCTATTTACACAGGACAAAACAGTTAAGAAAATCGGATCAATTGTTTGTCTCCTTTTCGGAGAATAGAACGGGTAGCTCTGTTTCCAGGTGGATTAAGGATTGCATTACCTTTGTTTACTCATCAGCAGGAAGAAACTTACCTTTCCCAGTCAAGGCTCATTCCACTAGGGCGGTCTCGACTTCAATAGCATATCATGCTAGGCTTTCCTTGGACGACATTTGTGCAGTGGCCACATGGGCTTCTCATCACACCTTTATCTCTCATTACAAGCTGGACGTGGCATCTAGAGGCCGGGCTTCCTTTGGTTCCACAGTTCTCAGGAGTATTTTCCTATGAGCCTCCCGGGTTAGAGGCACAAGGGACGCTGTTCCATCAGTAATGAATGTAGGCGAGATAGGACCACATAACATCAGTTAGTTATGTACTCACCATAACAATCGATGTATGTGGTCCATCTCGCCTACATTCTACGCACCTCCCACCTGCCCCCTGCCTGAAGGATTTGGAGGAAAATTGCTCTGAGACCCTTCAGAATCGGTTTATTCCCTCTTCCTGGTGGTTGATATTCCTCTTAGTGAGGTTGGTGTATGTGGAGTGATTGCGAGGTATGCAAACAAGATCTGGGGGTTTGGGAGAGGTGCATTCTGGGATACCAGTTAGCCCAGCCAATCAGAGACTTTGTGCTAGAAAATAGTCTGCTGAGTCGGAGCCGATTGTCGGCTCCAAACTCATCAGTAATGAATGTAGGCGAGATGGACCACATACATCGATCGTTATGGTGAGTACATAACTAACTGTTCACTGTGCTACTTTTAACAAAATGTCTTTACATGGGGATGCAAAGACTCTTATAGTCTATATTGAACACATAAAGATATTTCTTGTTGTACTCCTACTACCTCTTAGCCAGATGTTAGTAAAAAAATTAGGAAAAATATTCCTGAACAAAAAAGGAACATTTAGAGTTTGGTGAAAATGTAAGGTTTGTCAAATAAAACAGAAGAGATCTTTCGTTAGAGGTAGATTGTAGGTATTCCAGGGTGTTACCATTACGGATGACCAAGAAGAGATTGCTAAGAAGAAAAAATGTTACCTGTACAACAGAATAATTTTTTTTTCTGCAGCGAGAGCAAATTCACTCTCATCTTGACTTGTGTTAACTCCACAGGTGCATAACTGTGAGGGAGGGAAAAACTCCCCAAAACAATGCACATCTATCTTGCACAAACAGAAAATTCGACCAGTAACAATCGAGTAATTAAAGTCCAGTTAACTGATCCAAGAAATGAGCAACATCCGTCCTGGGCCTTTTTGACTGAGTGATGCAACTGTTTCACAACACTCTGGAGTTAAGGTTCATCCAGCTAGTTTCCAGGCCACAGGGTAAACTACAACTTTTGCTCTGCATACCTCTCAACTGTCTAGATTTTTGCCTCATATTTTTGGTTTGCTTCTCAAAATTTGTGGTTTTCTGGCAAATCATTGAGGATTGAAATCACTAAATAATTGAAATGATGTCAATTTTCATTCATTCCTCAACAGTTGGGTTCAGATCCAATCCGCAGATCTGACTTGGGCATTATTTTAGCTTGTGGCCACCAAAAAACTCTCACGCTCCTCCCTTACCCATAATGTACTAACCCCTAACATACCCCATATCTCGTTTGCTGCTTTTGCGTTTGGAAGCGGTCTCTTTGAGCTCTTGAGCATTTAAGAATACAGATAAGTTTATTTCTTCCTTTTTTATTCCCTATTACATTTAACAGTTTTCTATTTATAAATCCTCCTCCCCTTTTACACGTTTTTAGTGTAGTCTGTTTTAGCATAGTTGATAATTAGTTTCTCCCTTTTTCTCTCACAGTTTTTAGTGTAGTTCTAATTACCATTGCTGGTAATTTTTCTATATACTTCTACCTTCAATATTTTTTTTTTTTTTTTTTTTAAATAAAGTAAAACTTTTCTTCTACTCGTACTTTTCTTAGTATTTTCAGAATGACTGATAAAATCCCTTCTGGCTTTAAGAAATGCCGGAAATGCGGGCACAAGTTGCCTCTGTCTGATGCTCATGCTTTGAGTGTACTGCTTGGGCCCAGGCCATCTTCAGGTAGACTGTTCTATCTCCAAAGGCTTTAATCCATGAGCAGTAGCCAATAGTTTTGGGGGGGGTTGAGCCCCAGAAACAGCTTCCGAGAAGGATGAGGGTAGTGATCTTTTCAGGATTAATTTATTCTTCCTAAGTCAAAAGAACCTTCATCCAATCTTCAAGACTTTCTGGATCCTACCACGGAACCACCAAAGAAAAAGCCTAGGTCTGATCTGAAGACTGATGATGCTCAGCCAGCGTTGGCATGGACAAAGGCTTTCTCGGATCTTAGCTCTTCGGATCCAAGGCCTTTGCCCAGGAAAAGGTATTCCCACTGTCTAGACCTAGTACCCTCTAGAGTACCTTCCCCTTATCTTGAATCATACCGGCAATCTAAGTCTCCATTGGTAGCTTCTCGTTCTTCCAGAAGTCTGACTGAGACTGATGTGGACAGAATGATGAGGAAATTTCTCTCAGTGTAGATACAGATGGGAGTTCTCCTGGCTCCTATCTCTTTGGATCAGGAAATCCATGTTTCTACTACCCCACCAATCTCATCTCCTTCTCCGATCTAACCTATTGTTTTGGAGCCCCTGGATCCTAGCCTTCTGGGTCTGTCTGGATCAGATCTGAAGATGTTGGTATCTTCAGTACCAAGGCTATCTCTGAGTGCACTGTCGGATCAGAGGTGTTAGTCAACTCTGAAATTTTTGTAGCAGTTTCCTCCCCTCAGAGCTTTGGCATTGGACAGCTTGGCTCTGACTTACACCTTAGGTGGAATGCCTTCGGGGCAGAGAGAGATGATGGAGCAGAAGTATGGCTTCTTGGCACCGTTGTCTTCTTTCTTCTGGAGTGCTCTGCCTTTGAGGTGGTGAAGAGAGTTTTCTCAGCTTTGGCAGGACAGATGGCTCCTACCCCCTTAGATCTTCCCTCTGGATCCCAGGTGTCTCTGTGCCTTGAGCCCTGTCATTTTATGCCACAGGGATGGCCAGCCCAAAGTCTCCAGGTTACCCAGCAGGGTATTACAGTCTCTTCTGAAACTTCACTGGGGCACCCCACAGAAGTCCTTAGGAAGAGGAAGTGCAAGAAGAGGCAGTTATACTCCCCTCAGGAGTCCATCACCAAAGATATTGATTTCAATGAAGGGGAAGGGTCTCCAAGATCAACACCTGAAGACGTCTCATTCAGAGACATCCTTGAGATCCTTAAGCAGAGAGGTGGTTAGTCAGCTGATTACCCTTCCACAGAGGAATCAGTATTTCTGGGGGCCTTTGGGTCTAGCCTGTCTACCTCCTGGGTAACTCCGCCTGCTGATGAGCTCATTGACTTGATCTCTAGGTGGGCATGGAAGGAGCCCCACACAGCTGAGCCAATCCCCAAAAGACCATATTGAATTCTGGCACCACCTGTAGGAAGGGAGTTTCTGAGCAAAGAAGTGCCTGTAGATGTTATGGTCATGGCAGTGGCCACTAAGATGGAACTTGCTGAGCAGAGTTCTTCTGTCCATCCCCTAATAGGGAGTCTAGGGCTTTGGAAAGATTTGAGAATCACGTATGTACTTCGTCGACATATGCCCTTAAGTTGCTGAACTATCTGGCACACTTTAAAAGACTACTAAGGAATTTGATAAAGGGACTGTCAAAATCCCTTTCTAGGACCACTACTGCTGAGACTCTAGCTTTTGTAGCCTCACATTTAGTGACCCTACAGTCCATTTGTAATTCATCCATGAGGCTCATCTCTCATGCAGCTGTAGGTATCTTTGGGGGGGGGGGGGGGTCAGGCATTTCCCTTAGGAGGCATGCCTGGATGTGCTTGTATGATTTTGTGGAGTCCTTCAAGTCCTCATTCGTCAGTGCACCTTTTGACAACAGTTTGTTGTTTGACCCTAAAGTGAAGGACACACACTGCAGGTGTGAGAAAGATGGAAAGACCCTCTCTGCAGTGGGAGTACGTTTTTCGACCCCTCAAAGAACCTTCTCTGGGAATCAGCAAGATGGTTGATGCTGCCCATACAGCAGAGGAGGATCGCAGAACCAATTGTCTAGAGATTCCTTCTCTTACAGACCCCACCAGTGCTCCTAAAAGGAGGCCTGATTGTTCCATCTGGAGGCAATCGGAGGTCGATTATCCCTGTACCAGAGAGCCTGGCTAGACATCACAAATGATGCATGGGTACAGAGAATCATACCCAGAGGTTATATTATTCCCTTTTCCTTTCCTCCTCCATCTGTATGCAAGTTTCTCGATGTTCCAGCCAGTCAGAGGAAAGCAACAGAAATACAAAAGATTCTAGAAACAAGAGTCATCCAAGGGGTCCCACCACACTAGATAGAATCTAGCGCTTACTCAAGATTCTTTTTAGTGCCAAAAAAAAGGGGAATGGACACCAATTTTGGATCTCAGCAACTTGAACAAGTCAGTTTGACTCACAAAGCTTCGGATGGTCATGATTCAATCCATTCTGCTTTTCTTGTGTGAGGACAGCTGGATGTGCTCAGTAAACCTTCACGATGCTTACTATCACATAAAGATGAGCAGACAATCCAGAGGGTAGTCATGCTTCCAGCTGGGAGCCATTTACTACCAGTTCAGAGCACTGCTATTTGGCCTCACCACAGCCTTCAGGATGTTGACCAAATGAATGGCAGTGGTAGTAGCTCACTTGAGACTACAGGCATTCTGAGTGTTTCCGTATATGGATGACTGGCTCATTACCACCCTGACTAAGCATTAACCAATAAGAGTGAGAGATCAGGTACACCAGACTTGCTTCAATTTGGGGATAACTATAAATTATGACAAATCTCAGTTACAGCCATCTCAGACATTGGAATTCATAGGAGCAGTTTTCAACACGGTATCAGTGACAGCAGTTTACTATCATATGTTCAAATCAAACTCCGTCGACTGCACTTTTGTCGAACACGGAAATTCGAAAACGGTAATGTCGAACACCAAAAGCCAACCTAGGAACAGCTTTAACATGGGTCGAGATAGGTGTTCACTGCTATTGCCGAACTACAAACCTCTCCCCTATCTCGACCCATGTTAAAACCCATTCCTAGGTTGGCTTTTGGTGTTCGACATTACCGTTTTAGAATTTCCATGTTTGACAAAAGTGCAGTCGATGGAGTTCAATTAAAACATATGATAGTAAACCGTGACAGCTTCTCTTCCTGTCTGAAGAGTATAAACTATCAGATTCCAGGTCATAGGAATATTTCACAGTACCACAATCTCAGCCTGACTGATTATACAAACCTTGGGATCAGTGTTTACGGCTATAGTCCTAGTTCCCCTAGCAAGATTTCACATGAGAATTCTTCAGTGGATGTTAACAAACACAATGGTCTGTTCTTAACAAACACGTCAGCTCAAACAAAAATCACTCAGGTATGCAAAAGATACCTTTGCTGGTGGATTCGATTAGATCAGGTTCTACAAGGCTGTCCTTTCATTCTCCCTCAGCCCAAGGCCATAGTGACCATGGATGCATCCCAGATTGGTGGGGGGGACTTTCTGGGAAAAACAGTCCAAGGCACTTGGTCTCCTGAAGACACAAACTCGCATGTCAGTATCCTGGAAGTGAGAGGAATGTTGCAGACCTTCCAAGACTTTCTCCCTTTTGGGACAATTGTGATTCAGAGAGACAGTATGTCAGTAGTTTGGTACATCAACACACAAGGAGGAACCAGGTCTTACCCTTTTTGTCGAGAAGCCCTCAGAGTGTGGCAGTGGGTTATTTCATCCAACTATTTTCTGTTAGGAATGCACATTCCGGGGAAGTCCAGCATGGTAGCAGACAAATTGAGCAGGTCCATTTTTCTACCTCACAAGTGGTCTGTCAACAAGAAGGTGGCAGAAATTATTTTTCACCAATGGGGCCAGCCTTGCTGCAATCTCTTTGCATCTCCACTAAACAACAAGTGCAAGAGCTTCTTTGTCCTAATCCCCACACTGGGGGAATCAGCAAGGGATGCTCTACTGCATGACCGGCTCCCTGGTCTCTTCTGTGTGTATCCTCCAATTCCATTGATCCCCAAATTTCTGCAGAGAAAGCTTTCTGGTTGAAGAGCAGGGTCATCCTTACTGGCCTTGATAGATTTGGTTCCATTTTCTTTGACCTCATCTACTGTAGTTTTATCCACCTTGGATTCTGGATCCGACTCCAGACCTCTTGTCTCACTTGACAGGCATGATTCACCGGATGTCTGCAGCCTAAAGCTGACAGCATGTTTTTTTCACTTGCGTTAATAGCCAGACAACCTATGTTGTCATCTCATGTCCTTCATATCCTTTTATCTTCCAGTAAAGCTTCTGCAAAGAAACTTTACAGAAGTAAATAGACAAGCTTTATTTTTTGGGGCAAATCAGAAACATATTGGCCCCTTTTCATCTTCAGTACAAATTGTCCTTGAATTTTTGGCAACAGTTTTCAACAAAGGAGCTAGCTCCTTGGCTGTTAGAGTTCAATTAGCAGCCATCTCTAATTTTCACTTTGGATTTGAAAACTCTACCCTGGATTTGTCTAAACTTTGTAAGGCCTTTCTGAGAGGTACCCTTCTTTTGAGACTTCCCTATAAAGTTCCAAGTCCTCTATGGGATTTAAAAGTGGTACTGCTGGCTTTAACTCATCCCCCTTTTGAACCAGCAGCAAAATGTGATCAAACGTTTCTGACCTGGAAGACTGCCTTTAGTAGCCATCACCTCTGCTAAAAGGATAACTTCAAACGTTGCCTTCTAACCCTCCCTACTTCCTAAGGTGGTTTCAGAATCTAACATCAGTCAGTCAATTAATCTGCAAATTTTCTTTCCCAAATTTGCAAACAAAAGTGAATATATATTGCATTTATTGGATGTTCACAGGCAACATTTTTACTTACATAGAGCAAAACAAATTAGAAAGGCAGATCAATTATTTTTGTCCTTTGCAGATTCTAAATTGGACAAATCACTTGCAAAGAAAACTTTAGACAGAAGGCTGTCAGATTGTATATCATTTGTCTGCAACAAGTTGGGTCTGTCCTTAAAACCTTTAAGAGCCCATTCAGCTAGGTTCATTGCAACTTCTTCAGGGTTTCTGTCTAGGGTTTCAGTGGACGACGTATGTGCAGCTGCAGCTTGGGCCAGTCCACATACCTTTATTGCTCATTGTAAACTGGATCTGGTCTCGAGGGGAAGAGCAGCCTTTGGCGCATCTCTGCTCAGGAATATCCTTCCTTGGAGTCCAACTGGAATTTTAGGTTGCTGAGGTCTCTGTCCCAACTGTTGAGGAATGAATGGAAATTCACATCATCAGATAAAGAAGTTATGTACTCACCATAATGTTCCATCTGTGTTGTCCATTTTCATTCTTCCTCAACTGCCCTCCCACCAACCCCCAGCATTTTTCACAATTGATTTCTGGAAGAACAAGACTTTATAAGGGCACCACTGTTCCTTATGTTGAACTCCAGATAATGGCTTCTTTGGTCAGGAGTATTATAATATTTCTTACATTATGTCAATCAGCAAACAGGATCTGAGGTATGTTAGTGGAGCAGCTTGAGAGTTTTTTGTTGGCAACGAGCTAAAGTAATAGCCAAGTTGGATCCGAGGATCAGATCTGAACCCAGCTGTTGAGGAAGAGTGAAAATGGGTAACACAAATGGAAAGTTATCGTGAGTACTTAATTTCTTTTTTTCCCTGATTGTGGGCTTTTGTCTCTCCATTATTTTTGACTTTGTTCGCATTTCTTGCATTAAGAGGTTGACTTGGTATTGTGCTGTAACACCAGTTGCTTAAAGTTAGCAGTTTTATATTGCATAAGACGAACATAGCTTTTTATACAGTGATCTGGTGAAGAACATGGGTAATAAAGAACTCTAGTCTTGCAAAAGGTCTGACATTACCCCTGTTTTAACAGCTTTGCTGTGAGCCAAATAAAGCAGGGTGCTTGATAGATTTTGAAAATGTTAGCACTGTTGTTGTAAGGATTGTCAGCACTATAAATTAAGCTGCCCATATTGAACAGTAGCAGTTTTAACAAGGAGATTTCAGAAGTCCTCTAAGTGAAAAGCTGAGCTCATACTAATAGCTGACAAGGTAAGACCACAGGTTCTCATTTTGGTTATGATGCAGTAAATATCTGCATGTTAAGTTGTCTATCTCGCCTTCATTCTTGCTGGATGGGTTTGGAGCCGACCTCGGCTCCGACTCGGCCACTCTAAAAGCTCGAGAGTTGGTTCCACTGGCTCGAGGCTCCCCTTATATCCCACAATGCTAGGCGAGAGTTACCCCAGATCTCGTTTGCCGCTACAGCTTCGAGGTTGGTTGTTTCTACCGGTTCTTGGTGAGTACTATTTCTTCTTGAAATTAGTCTTTAAAAACCCCTTTATTTTAATATATTTACTTAGTTTAGTGTAGTTTAGAAAACTTTTTATTCCCTTCCAAAAATTTCCGTTTCTTTTCCTCAAGAACCTTTGGTTCTTCCCTGGGCCTATAGGCCTTTCCTTCCCTAGTGGAGTGTGTGTGTACTATTTTAGTTTAAATTACTAGTACTGCTTTTATTATAATTAACCTGACAGGGTGTAACTAGTGTGTTTGTGTGCGTGTTTGTGTACACCTGTTCAGATAAAAATGTCTAAAGAAGCAAAGGTCTCCGGATTCAAGAAGTGTGATGCGTGCTGTCAGAAAATGTCTCTGACAGACGCTCACACTTCTTGTGTCTATTGTCTGGGGCCTTTGCACCTGCAGGACTCCTGTGCTGTGTGCCATGGCTTCAGCCCCAGGGTCCTGCAGGAAAGAAAGAATAAATTGATTCTTAGAGGCTTACTCAAGCCAGAGGATTCCCTGTCTGTTTCAACAGGGAAGCCCTCTAAGGCATCTAGGTCTTCGGCTCCGGCAACTGAGCCGAGACCTAAGGTTTCTCAACCTTTGCCTTCATCGGCTCCGGCTGGAGCCGATAAGTCTCAGTCCACAGTTTCTGTGGCCCCCTCTCGGCCGGGCCGAGGTAGTAGAGTTCCGTGTCGGCTCCGACCAGACCTTCGGAGCCGACAACTAGGAAGAGGTCCAGGTCACCATCTCTTGGCTCCGTTCATTCGGCTCCAGGATCTCCCCTGCTGTCTGAACGGAGCCAAAGATCTCACTCCTCTAGGTCATCGAGGCTGTCGGATCATGACCTTCAGAGGGTAGTGAGTCGACTACTTAAGTCCGAGGCACTGGCCCAGATGCTTCAGAGCCCGACTCATCAGTCGATGCCTGCCCCGGTCCATCAACATATTCCTCCTTCGACTCTCTTGAGCTCGGAGCTGGGTCGTGTCGGAACCGAGACTGTGATTGCGTCGGAGCCGATACAATTGTCTTCGGCTCCGTCGTCGGCTCCGTTTTCTTCCTTGGAAGAATCTCGGCGCCGGACTTCCCTCTCGGTGCTTCGGCGCTGGTGAGTTCGGCTCCGACATCGGCCTCGGAGCCATCACTGTCGGTGCCGAGGGGGGTTCTTAGCTTCTCGGAGCGGGGACCTCTGGCTCTGCCTGACAGGGGTGCATTCGAGGTCATGCGGAGTGTGTTAGAGCCTGGCTCTACTCCACAGTCGGCTCCGTCCGCCCCTCCCTCTATGGTGCCTCAGGCTAAGTCGACTCACTCCCTCATCCCGGACCGCAGAGAGCCAGCTCCTCAGGAGCCCCCTGTGGGGATTTCATCCTCTTCCGAGGCCTCTCCTGATTTGGCAGAAGAGCCCCCTCGGAAGAGGAAGTGTAAGAGGAAACACATTGACTCACCTGAGTCCATCACATCAGACACAGATTTGGATGATTCTGAGGGTTCCACTCGTTCCCCTTCTGAAGATGTCTCATTTGCAGACATTCTGGAGATCCTGAAACAGAGGGGAAATTGGCCAGCCCTCAACCCTTCGGAGGACGAATCTGTGTATCTTGAGGCGTTTGGCTCTCGTCCTTCCACCTCCTGGGTGTCCCCCCCTTCGACCCCCTCATGCAGGTGGTTGCTAAGAAGGCATGGACGGCTCCTGATTCAGTGGACCCCACTCCCAGGAGACCCTCTAAGTTCATAACAGCTCCAGCAGACAAACAATTCTTAACAAAAGGAGTTTCTGTGGATGCTATGGTGGTAGCTGCTGCCACAAAGAAGGAGCTAGCTGATCCTTCAGTACCTGTCCATCCACCTAACAAGGAATCTAGGTCCATGGATAGGTACGGGAAGCGGATGTTCTCGTCAGCGACATTTACCATGCGTTCGCTGAACTACCTGTGCCATTTTACTCGTCTTCAAAGGGACTTGATCAAGGAAGCGAGTGAAATGTTAAAGGATCCTACAGCTGCGGGTTTCCAAGATAAGATGAACACGCAGCTGGCTACCCTTAATTCCATAACCAACTCCTCCATGCGCCTTCTTTCTTACGCGGCTGATGGGGCGAGCAGAGCCGCAGGGACAGGTGTGGCCTTACGTAGGCATGCCTGGATGCGGCTATGCAATTTTGCGGACCCTTTCAAGACGTCTTTCACGAACTCCCCTTTTGATGGATCATCTCTCTTTGGTCCTCAAGTGAAAGAAACCTTGACTAGGTGCGAGACTGATGGCAAGACCCTTTCTGCCGTCGGAGTCCGTTTTTCTACTCCTTCCAGGCCTTACCCCAAAGGCCAGAAGGGTGGAAAGATGTGGTTCCGTAAACAATCTCAAGGGACTTCGCCTGACGCACAGAGTCGTTTTCCCACCAGAGGCAGAGGTGGGAATAACAATGGTAGACGTCGCCCTAGGGGCAGGGGGGGTCCGCAGAACCAGGGCAATCGGGAAGCCTTCCCTGACAAGCCCTTTCAGCATCCCTGAGGTGTTGCCCGACTGCCCATCTTCGGAGGCAGTCGGGGGAAGATTGTCACTGTACCCAGAAGCCTGGCTATCCCTGACTCAAGACAAATGGGTACAGTCCATTATTTCCGAAGGCTATTCTATCCCCTTTCTTCGCTTTCCAAATCAGTCAAAAAAATCCCTTCCAGATGTTCCACCCGCTCAAAGGGATCTAGCAGTTTTGGAAATTTCAAAACTGCTTGCAAAAGAGCAATTCAGCCAGTTCCAGCAGACCAACAAGGATCCGGAATCTACTCAAGGTTCTTTTTAGTTCCAAAGAAAACAGGGGACTGGAGACCAATTTTGGATCTCAGTGTCTTGAACAAATCAGTCAAGAAAACAAGATTTCGGATGGTCACGCTGCAATCCATCCTTCCCCTTTTGGGCAAAAGAAACTGGATGTGCTCTATAGACCTTCGGGATGCGTACTATCACATAAAGATGAACAGACGCTCCAGAAGATTCCTCCGCTTCAGGCTGGGAACCAGTCATTTTCAGTTCAGGGCCCTGCCCTTTGGTCTCACCACTGCCCCGGTGTTTACCAAATGCATGGCAGTGGTAGCTTCTCACCTGAGACGACAAGGATTCCAGGTGTTTCCATATTTGGACGACTGGCTCCTCACAGCTCCCACCAAGCATCTCCTTCTGATGGCCAGAGATTACACTTTTCGCGTTTGTCAAAAGCTGGGTATTTCAATAAATTGCGAAAAGTCTGTTTTGTCGCCTTGTCGTACTATTACCTACATAGGCGCAAATCTAGATACGATAAACATGTCTGCAAGGCTAACACATCAGAGAATATCAGACATTCACAAATTGGTATCACTCCTTCTCAACAACAACAGAATCAAAGCCAGGTTAGTTCTAAAGGTGTTGGGAATTATGGCAGCGGCCATACCTCTACTTCCATTAGCCAGATACCACATGCGGATCCTTCAGTGGATGCTTTTTACTCAATGGTCATACCAGGAACTACCAATGTCTCACACCATTGTGATAACGCAAGCGTGCAAAAAGCATCTCATGTGGTGGATGTCTTCCCCCCAGCTCCTGTCGGGAAGACCCTTTGTTCCACCTCCTCCGGTTGCTACACTGACAACGGATGCCTCCCTGATCGGGTGGGGGGGGCATTATCAGGGCAGGACAGTCCAGGGCACATGGCAACCAAACGAATGCCACTTGCACATAAATGTTCTGGAGATGAGAGCAGTGCTTTTAGCGTTGCAAGCCCTTCAAGACTCTCTTCCCTTGGGAACAATTGCAATCCAGACAGACAGTATGTCTGTAGTGTGGTACATCAACAAACAAGGCGGAACCAGATCATATCCCCTGTGTCGAGAAGCACTCAGACTGTGGCAATGGGCGATTTCTTCTCAGCGTTTTCTGATAGCAACGCACATCCCCGGGAAGTCCAATCATATTGCGGACAAGTTGAGCAAAGCTATTCTCATGCCTCACGAGTAGTCTCTGAAAGACTCTGTAGTGAGAGAAATTTTTCTCAAGTGGGGTCAGCCTTGCTGCGATCTTTTTGCTACTCCCCAAAACAGCAAGTGCAGAGAATATTTCACTCTATTCCCTTTACCAGGCCAACCCAGCAGAGACGCTCTAGTCCAAGTTTGGCCCCGGGGACTTCTGTATGCATTTCCTCCTTTCCCACTGATCTCTCAAGTAATACAGAAAGCTATCGCTCAGAAGGCCTCATTGATCCTCATTGCTCCTTACTGGCCTCGACAAGTGTGGTTCCCCTTTCTACATCGTTTTCTCTTGGGCGACCGTGGAATCTGGACCTAGTTCCAGATCTTTTGATCCATCAGTCGGGTCAGTTTCATCGCTCCCTCCCTCTCTGAACCTCACTGCTTGGTTCCTCCAGTTCCAACCTTAGCCAGGCTTCCTCAATTATCTCACTCTGTTAGAGATATATTGATAGCTTCCCATAAATCTTCCACTCGAAGATTTATTTGAGTAAGTGGAAACGCTTCTCATATTGGGCACAAGGAAAGGACATAGATCCTTTCACCGCTTCCATCCAACTAGTCCTTGATTTTCTAGCTGAACTCTTCCATGCAGGTTCATCTCCCTCTACACTTAAAGTTCAATTGGCAGCTATTTCTAACTTTCATGTGGGTATTTCTGAATCTGCCCTAATGTCCCACAAACTCTGCAAAGCCTTTTTGAAAGGAGTTTTTCTTCTCAGACCTCCTATAAGAAATCCTCCTTCTCCTTGGGACCTAAATTTAGTTCTTGCTTCTTTGATTCTTCCCCTTTCGAACCTGCAGCTTCCTGTTCTTTAAAATTGTTATCATGGAAAACTCTTTCTGGTAGCTATTACATCAGCTAGAAGAGTTTCAGAGCTTCAAGCACTCAGCTGTCGTCCTCCTTATCTTTTGTTTCATAAGGACAGAGTATCCTTACGAACTAACCCGTCCTTTTGCCTAAAGTGGTCTCGACATCAAATCTGAATCAATCCATTGATCTACCAGTCTTTTTCCAGAATACTCCAATAGGTCTGAACAAAATTACACTGCCTGGATGTTCACCGTCAATTAAGGTACTACTTGGATAGAACTAAACAGTTCAGAAAATCTGATCAGCTGTTTGTCTCCTATGCGGAGAGCAGAAAGGGACTTTCAGTTTCAAAGGTATCATTATCCAGATGGCTAACATCATTGATTTCCCTTGTATATGAGATTAGACATCAAAAGCTGCCTGATAAACCTAAGGCTCATTCCACCAGAGCTTTGGCTACTTCTTTAGCTTTCCAAGACAGACTGCCTATTGACACCATTTGTGCAGCGGCTACTTGGGCTACTCCTCACACTTTCATTTCTCATTATAAGTTGGATTTAGCTTCTAGGCATAGAGCTAACTTTGGTTCCACTGTTCTCAGGAGTCTGTTCTGTTAGGCCACCGGGACAAGGTGCTAGGGACGGTCCCATCCAGCAAGAATGAAGGCGAGATAGACAACTTAACATATAGAAGTTATGTTCTTACCATAACGTTCCATGTTAGTTGCCTTCTTCTCGCCTTCTTCTTGCGTCCCACCCTCCTTCCCCCTGGCCTGGACAGACCTAGAGGAGTTGTGATTGTGACCTCTCTTTCTACCACCTCTTTCTTAGACATATGCTATTATGCATATTTCTTGGTTCAGGATGTAGGTCACCCTTCTTTCTTCCTGTTGTTAGAGGTGGACTCTTTTTTACAGTTAGTCTGTTACTTTTATAAGCTGGGGTTAGCTTACAAACGAGATCTGAGGTAACTCTCGCCTAGCATTGTGGGATATAAGGGGAGCCTCGAGCCGGTGGAACCAACTCTCGAGCTTTTAGAGTGGCCGAGTCGGAGCCGAGGTCGGCTCCGAACCCATTCAGCAAGAAGAAGGCGAGAAGAAGACAACTAACATGGAACGTTATGGTAAGAACATAACTTCTATTTTTGAGCCGCTGCTTTTGTTTCTGTACCAAAAAGGGCATGTGCACCTCATAATGCACTCATCCTTAGCATGAAAAAGCCAGGTAATTAAGTACGTCTTTATAAGCTTTTCCATTTTCAGACCAACCCATTTCTAAAAGTTGTTCAGAAGTTGAAAGAAAAGGATAAAATTATGCAGAATGTTCAAAAAATATTCCTTAACTCTTGTTCAGAAATATAGAAAAAAATTATGCCAGTACTAATTAGTATTTTTCAAAAAGCAGACTGAAAACGATCAGCTTTGAAATGAGAAGCTTTTTCAAAGAAAGCAACAGACTTGAAAAGGAAGAAGGCAACATCAACAAATTGCCCCTTTACAACAGGGTTGGTAATTTTCTTACAATTATCCTGGCCCCTCATCCTGCATCCCCTGCCCTTTTTAGTTTGGTGAAAATTGAAAGCAGGTATTTTTTTGTTTTCCAAGCTTGGCGGGAAAAATAACAGGCCAGTAGGTTAGAGAGAGAGAGAGAGAGAATGTGTGTGCTTGTGAGCATCACATGAGCACATGTCAGCGAGGTTGTAGAATATGGGGCATATATACTTTTAATGAACAAATTACATAATGGTGCATGCCATGTGGTGTGTTTTCTTTCTATGGAATTCTGTTTTCTGTTTGAGTAAACTTAATAGTGAGTGGACCATATCTTCAGTTGCCACCCAAACAACGTGTGGTGTCATATCTGAAGAAATGTTTGCCAGAATTGAGGAAATATTTCTGGTGAAGTGAAAACATGTATTTACATTTGTCTTCCTTCTACCACGTGGATACCTCTAAGCACAAGAAATATGGACAAAACCTAAACTAATGGGGGACAAATCCCACAAAATATTGACATATTTTAAATATTACTCTTATAAACTTGGAAAGTTGCTTGAACAACAGGAATTGTGTTAGCATACATTTTCTGATTGATATGATGGTTGAAACGCAAATGTATGTTATTACTTAGTGACTTCAGTCTTCACAGATTTGCCAGAAAACCACAAATTTGTTGAGGATCACACCACAAATTTCAGACAAAAAAGTGGACATTCTGTGAAAATCTGGACATTGAAAGGTATGACCATATGGCATCAGAAGTGAAGAAATATTTGGCAGAACTGAAGAGTATTTTCTTTCATGGCTATGTGCTTGGAAATGATGGCTCAGCAGCTGCTGGTAAGAATCCTTTCACCTCAAGGAAATTTATATTGTACTGAGAAATTAGATTTTTATCACCACGAGTGATTATTATCTAAGAAGACTAAAAACGTACATTTTTTCGGCATTCTTGCATCCCACTAGGGAAAAATCTTGAAGGTTAGATTTGTTAAGGGCACATCCTGCCCACTTACCTCATTGACTTCTTTGAGGCGGTTACTGAAGCAGTGGTTGAGGAGAGGTCAGTACACATAGTATCTAGGCCTTGCAAAAGCATTCAACGCCACCTGCATTCAGGTATTGTAGATAAACTATTCCAGCTAAATGTATGCCTTATGTAATTTACTGGATAGCAGACTGGCTCACAGATAGAATCCAGATGTTAAGGTGGGCTACTGTACCTCCTCCAGATCTGTGATTAATAGTGTATCCCAGAGATTCAGTCCTTGAGCCAGTACTCTTTGGCATTTACTTCTCAAAATCAGAGCTACTGTTCAGGGTTTATGGCTGATCAAGTCTACAGATGATTGTACACTTGGTGCCATCATAAATTACCCAGAGGACTTCAAGTTTCTCCAAGAGAGCCTTTCCTAATCCAATAGGTGGTTATCAAAATTATGGACTAAAACTAAATGCCAGCAAATGTTTAATAGCATTCTTTAGCAAGCAAGAAGTCCCTTGTAACTATTACATTGGCAACACACCTTTGAAAATTGATCTAGTAGTTGGGGACCTGAGAATCTGTGTAGACAACTGTCTTTTGGTCATCATGTAACCAAGAAGGCACATCATCGTTGCACAACTTATAAAGAAAGATATGGTGTTCATTTCCTGGGATGTGATTATTCCACTCTTTTATACATTTATCAGGCTATTCATTGAGTATAATGCCCCTTCAGTTGTACCTGTCCAAGCATTTGACAGAGCTTGAATGCTGAGAACACTTTCAGAAAATAGAAGACCTAAATCATAAAAACATTGTGGACCATCTCAAAGCCTTGTCCCTCTTCCCTGTGTCATACATGCTACTGAAGGGCAATCTCTGCTTGCTTATAGAGCCTCAACAGACCCTATCCTGTCGGACTTACTACACTTTCACAAGTCCATTGAGGGCATAAGCGCCTGCTCAAGAGATCTAAATCTCATTTGCAACAATCATGAGACACAAATGTGTGTGTGTGCACACATCACAAACAATATCACTTCTTTGGAATAGTCTTCCTCTCCATGTAAAGCAAAGTACTTTTATAGGTTTATAGACAAGTACTACAGTAGCAGCTCTTGCACGCCATTTAAAGCCTAGAAAATTTCCCCTTTTATGCTAGAAATAACCTATCCCATTTGGTTATAGATTGACCTTACTCATTCCATGGTCAATAATTATATATTATCCTAGTGAGAATAACTGGGATCGTACCATAGATAATTTGAGGGGACCCATACATGGGATAAAGCATTTAGGAGCTGCCTTTGTCCATTGGTAGTTCAGGGGACAGTCATGAGGTGAATTGTCTGTTTCCCATCCATAGATCTAAGTTGTGCTTGAAAATAGACAGGAATGAACTTTGTTTTATGTGGATGGGAAGTTTGTTCCACAGCGGTGGTATCCTCTGTGAGATGTACCTGCCCCTGCAAACCATTCTGTTGATGATTTGTTTTCTTACACTGTTCAAACATAATGGATGAGTAGCTACAAATTCATTCCCAATTTACCACCATTATCCCTCATAGTTAGAGGCAACATAGAAGTGTCCAGCTTGTTTCTGGGTTATTTGTACTTAACAGTTTAAGGGGTAAAAGCTTCATGGGCATGTATGGCTAGATTTCTAAAGATCCTTTTAGAGCAAAAGCCTAGTCAGTATCTATGAACATGTAAGGTCATTTAACTCATTTAATTTTCTTGAAGAGGAGAAAGATAAATGCAAGTAGTAACAGAGAAACTGAAGAGTTATTGTTCACCTGGAAAAAATAAGTTATGTATTCACCAGTAGTTCTTTACAAGGGTAAAAAATGAAAGAGAGGCAAGTAGATGTTTGTTAGTAAGCCGAAGAGTAGAGAGAGAGTCTTTGAATTTGGTGAGTCATATGATCCATTAGCTGCTGTGTTATAGTCCTTTGTGAAAAGGAATGTCCCTAGACTACTGCTTATTTCGGCTTCCTGAAAATAAATGTGTGCATCTCCGAATTGGTGCAACATTTTCTCATGATAAATTCAGGGACTATTACTGGCATAGTTTTCTGTAAAACTTTCTCATTTTGAGAATTAATGAACAAAATGTAATTTTTTTTTGCCACGCATATAATAAAAAAAAGTTTAGTTTGGGACAGAACAGCTGTATTATGCATACTTTGCAATACTAATGCCCTTGATTGTTGCTTTAGTAACCATTATAAAATTTCCTTGATCTGATATAAGTTTTCATTCTGTCTTGAACCTGTGGGTTTGGATCTGATCCTCTGATTCAACTCGACCGTTGCAATAGCTCATGGCAATCAAAAAGCTGTCAAGCTCCTCCCTTACCCATAATGCATTAATCCCAGATTACCTCAGATCTCGTTTGCCACTTTCACGAAGACGTGGTTCACCAATAGCTCTCTGGCAGTTAAGTGTTATATATTCTTTTCAAAAAGTTCTAAGAATTATTTAAACTGCTTCTTCATTTGTTTAATTGTGTAACCCTTACCTAGCGACTATCTGACTTCTACCTTGAATCACCCTTTTTTACTGACTTTTAATCCTTCTGTTTCTTCATACAAAATTACCTAGTGATACTATTGTTAGTATCCTTTTTTTTTATTATTATTCCTTGTGTTTAGTCCTCCTTACCATTGTTGGTAACTTCATTTCTCACTCTCCCTTCATAAAAAAAACTAGTTGTAGTTCTTTTCTCTCTTTACAACCCCCCCCCCTTTTTTTTTTTTTGTTTATACTAGCGATGGCTGAAAAAGATAATGATAAGCCAGCTGACTTAAAAAAAATGTGCCAAATGTGGGCACAAAATACAAGTTAGTGATTTTTATGCACCATTTATTGTCTTGGTTCTCTGTATCTTCAGGAGGACTGTGCAATTTGTCACTCATTTAAGCACAAGTCCTAGGCTGAACAAAAATTAAATTAATACACAAAGGTTTATTGCCTTCCTTCTTTGATGAGACAATTTCTGGTGCTTCTCATATAGAAAATTTTAAAAAAGGGCAAATCTGGCATGCTAGTCCTACATCATCTTCTTCTTCGAGAGTGTCAAATAAAGGACCGCTTCAGTTCCAGCCTATCTGTCGGACCTGACTGCAAAAAAGTTTGATATCAGATCTGACTCCTTTGTCATATCCGAAAGCCAAAAAATTGGATCTGTCTGTTTTCCTTGGATCGTACATGCTTTAAGAAATATGACTCCTTGGAGCTGATAATCTTGCGTCCGATGGAAACATTATCTCCAGCCCCACAATACCCTCTGAGAGCTCAGTGTTCCCTTTCAGTTGATGCAGTCCCATTCAGAGTCCTTTCGCCATTTTTGGAGAGACCGAAGTCACCCTCAAGCTGTGTCCACTCTCTCTTCTAGGAGCTTCACTGAAGAATATGTGGAAAGACTAGTGAAGAAGATATTCTGGGAACAGGGCATGTCAGGAGTTCCCTCTGCTCATTCCCCTTCAGGTCAGGAGTTCTGTGTTTCTGCTACCCCACCACTACCTCCTCCTGTGGTTTCCCACAGAGTGTCAGAGTCATTGGATCTGAACCGTCCGATGCTGTCTGCTTTGGATCTGTGAACTTTCCCCTCCTCTGATCTGATGTTTGCTCTGAGTTCTAAAGCTCAGTTGGAGCCGGAGACCTCTCTGAGCCATAGCGGCCTTGTTGGCTCCACGGAGTTGGCCTCGACTCCGAGACGGTCGGAGCCGTCTCTACGGCTCAGATCAGCTCGGCCCCAGCTTCAGCCTTGGGAGGATTGTCTTCTGGGCAGGGAGGGACTAGATCCAGAGGCATGCCCTCTCAGATCTGGAGCCCTTTTCCTCTTGGGGGCAATCAGCCTTTGAGGCTTTGGAGAGAGCCATGTCTGCTTCAGCACCTCAAACAGTACGTTCCCCCTCAGATCTGCAACCTTCACTTCTGACATCCCTGCATACAACTTCTCACACTGGTCTTTCACAGGGACAGCATGTTCCAAACCCCCAGAATTCCCAGCAGGGTATCACAGCCTCTTCTGATACTTCCTCAGAACATCCCACTGTGGAGATCCCTAAGAAGAAGATGTGCAGAGGAAGCACCTGGATTCCACTGAGGAATCCATCACCAAAGGCACGGACTTCTGTGAGGGAGAAGGGGCACCAAGGTCCTCCTCCTGATGTTTCTTTTGTAGACTTCTTAGAAATCCTGATGCAGACAGGTAACTGGAAGCCCAGCAATCCTTCGAGGAGTCTGTGTACCTGGTGGCTTTTGGTACTCATCCTCCTACCTCCTGGATGACTCTGCTTACCAACTAGCTTCTGGAATTGATCTCTCAGCGTGCATGGAAGGCCTCCCACACCATCAAACTAATTCCGTGGAGACCAGATAAAATTATTACAACCCCAGATGATAAGCCATTTTGGACTAAAGGTGTACCGTACTGGTAGATGCCATGGTCATGGCGGCTCCCAACAAAAAAGAACTAACCAAGGAAAGTTCTTCTATGCATCTGCCTATCAAGGAGTCACGGATGATGGATAGGTTTGGAAAGCATGTTTATGCTTCATCGACCTTCACACTTAGGTCTTTGAACTGTCTAGCACATTTTACGAGATTGCAAAGGGATCTGATAAAGAAACTTTCAGATACCCTGTCAGGATCTGTATCTGAAGAAGTGCAAGCATCAGTTTCTTCTCAGTTGGCCACCCTACAGTCTATCTCAAACTTGTCAGTGGAGCTCATCTCTCATGTAGCCGAAGGAATGACCTGAGCAGCAGATCATGCATTTCTATCAGGTGGCATACCTGAATGCGCTTATGTGATTTTGTGGAGCCTTTCAAGTCGTTTGGTAGTGCTTCCTTTGATGGCTCTTCTTTGTTTGGCCCAACAGTAAGAAATACCTTATCCAGGTGTGAGAAAGATAGAAAGACCCTGTCTGCCATGAGCATATGTTTTTCTACTCCTCGTAGATCATTTTCCAGGAATTAGAGGAGTAGTAGTGGAAAGATGTGGTTCAAAAAATCTCAAGGGCCATACCAAGATAGATGTGAAGGTAGTTCTAGACACAGAAGGGAAAACTCATATAGTAGATGACACCCTCGCAACAGAGGAGGCCCACAAAACCAAGGATCTAGAGATACTGTCTTTGGAAGACCCTTTCAGCTCTCCTGAATGGAGGCCCGATTGTGCTACTCTGTGATCAGTCAGGTGTCAACTCTCTGTGCACCAGAGAGCCTGGCTAACAATAACATCAGTTACATGGGTGCAGAGGATCATTTCCAGAGGATGCATTGTGCCCTTCTCCCTTCCACCTCCCCAGTTCGAAAAAATCGCCAGTGTTCCACCCAGTCAGAGGGAACAAGCAGCTATTCAGGTACAAAGCTAGAAAAAGTCATGCAAGAGGACCCCCAGACCAGAGAGGATTCGGAACTTGCTCAAGGTTCTTTTAATGCCAAAAAAGACAGGAGACTGCAGGCCAGTTTTGGATCTCAGCAAGCTAAACCAATCAGTTTGATGCAGCAAGTACCAGATGGTCACAGTTCAGTCCATTCTTCCATTTTTGAAAAAGGACAACTGGATGTGCTGTATAGACCTTCAAGATGCATAGTATCACACAAAGATAGGTGATCCAGAAGGTACCCATGCTTCTGGCTGGGAGCCACTCATCAGTTCAGAGCTCTGCCCTTTGGTCTCACTACAGCCCCCAGAGTGTTCACCAAATGCATGGCAGTAGTAGCAACTCACCTGAGGCTGAAAGGATTCCGGGTGTTTTTATATTTGGACGAATGGCTCATATCCGCTCCAACCAGACATTAACGACTACAACAAAGAGTCAGTATTCTCCAGATGTGTTCCAGTCTAGGGATAACTGTAAATTATGAGAAATCCCTTCTAGAACTGATGCAATGTTTAGAATTCATAAGTGCAATTCTCAAGACAAAAGAATCAATAGCTACTTTTCTTTCTTCCATAGTAGAAACTATGAGATCACAAGTCAGGAAGATAATTTGCAATACAACATCTCTGCATAGTCAGGCTCTGGCGGTGGCAATAACTCTGGTTCCGCTGGCCAGGTTTCACATGAGAATCTTTCAGTGGCTGTTTTCAGCTAAATGGTCTATTCTCCACCAACCAGTGTTAACCCATATAAGAATCTCCAACCTATGCAAAAGAGACCTCTCGTGGGTTCAATCCGAGCAGATTCAACAGAGCTGTCTGTTTATTCCCCCTCAGCCTGTGGCCACAGTGACCATGGATGCTTCCCAGTTAGTGTGGGTGTAGGGGGGCATTTTCTGGGGAATACAGTCCAAGGCACATGGTTGCCCAAAGAGTCCAACTTGCATATCAGTGTCCTAGACATGAAAGCAGTGCCTTTAGCATTGCAGGCTTTCCAGGATGCTCTCCCCTTAGGGAAGATTACAGTACAGACAGATAACATGTCAGTAGTTTGGTTCATCAGCAAACAAGAGGGACCATGTCCTACCCTTGTGTTGAGAAATGCTCAGAGTGTGGCAATGGGCGATCTCATCCAGCTGCTTTCTAGTGGCAATACACAATCTCGGAAGTCCAGTGTGATAACAGACAAATTAAGTAGATGAATGCTTATGCCTTACAAGTGGTCCATCAATCAGATAGTGGGGGAAAGGATATTCCACAAATGGGGCCAGCCTTGCTGCGATCTTTTCCCCTCTCCCTTAAACAAGAAATGCAGCAGTTATTTTGCCCTGACCCCCCCCCATGAAAAGAATCACAGATGGATGCTCTTCTTCAGACTTGCTCCCCCCCCCCCCCGTCTCTTTTATGCCTTTCCCCGAACTCCTTTAATCTTGAAATTTCTGCAGAAAGCAAACAGGTTGAACAGCAAATTAATCTTCATTGCGCTGTATTGGCCTCAACAGGTTTAGTTTTGCTTCCTTTGGCCTCTCTTACTTCAACAGCCATGGATCCTGGATCCAGCTCCAGACCTTCTGTCTCACCCAACAGGTGTGATTCATGTGAACATTCCAAACTTCAGGCTAACTACTTTGATTCTCCAATTCTGTTGATAGCCAGACAACCTAAGCTCTCTTCTCCAGTCCGTCACATACTTTTATCTTCTTATAAGTCATCTATATGTAAACTGTATTCCATTAAATGGAACAAAAATATCTACTGGGTGTTGCAAAATGATCTGATTCCCTTTTCAGCCCCAATCCATAGTATCCCTGAATTTTTAGCCCAATTGTTTAATGAAGGAGCAGCTTCTGCAACAGTCAAGGTACAGTTAATTGCCAGCAATTTCCAATTTTCATATTTGTTTTCGAGGTTCTCCAGTTGCTTCACACAAGCTCTGTAAAGCCTTTCTGAAAGGAGCCCTCTTACTAAAACCCCCTTATAAAGACCCTACTCCCCTGTGGGACCTGAATCTGGTGCTGCAAACAATTATACAACCTCCTTTTGAACCAGCAGCTAAATGTCAACACAAGTTCCGTTCTTGGAGAACTATATTTTTAGTAGCCATAACCTCTGCAAGAAGAATTTCAGAAATGTAAGGCTTATTGTCACAACAACCATATTTGATCTTTCATAAAGATAGGCTTGCATTACATACTACCCCATCTTTTCTACCTAAAATAGTATCGGACATCAATATCAACCAGTCCGTGAGTTTACCAGCATTCTTTCTTAAATTTTCCAATAAAAGCGAATACTTACTACATTTATTAGATATTCACAGACAGTTATGTTTTTACTTTCACAGGACAAAAAAATTTCAGGAAATCCGACCAACTCTTTGTTTCCTTTTCAGAAGTAAGGTTGGGCAAACCAGTGACCAAAGTAACATTGACTAAATGGATCACAGATTCCATTTCATTTATAAGAAACAGGGCATTGCTTTACCAAAACCATTGCGAGCCCATTTAACTAGAGGCATGGTGACTTCATCAGTATTTCAAGCTAGAGTGTCCATGGATGATATATGTGCAGATGCATACCTTTGTTACCGACTACATAGTGGATTTGATCTCCAGGAGATGAGCATCATTTGGTTCAGTGGTGCTAAGGGGCATTTTTCTTGAGTCCACCCAGGATTTAGGCTAGCTAGGAACTCTGTCACAGGTTGAGGATAGAATGAAAATTGACAACATTAGATAAAGAAGTTATGTACGCACTATAACGTTCCATCTGTGGTGTTCATTTTCATTCTTCAACAACCCACCCTCCACCCCCTACCTTTGGACTCCTAAAAGAGCGAATAGGCCTATATTGTCACCCCTTTGCTGAGTTCCAGAGACAGTCTCACTATCTGTATATGTACTGTTTTATATTTTATCTTTTCTCACATAGGAAGAGGAAGAATGAAAATGGACAACACAGATGGAACGTTATGGTGATTGCATATCTTTTTTTCTAATAAATAACCAGTATTATATTGAACCGTTGTCTTAGTTAACTTGTATTTACACTTAAGTAAAATAAACGCAGGATCGTTTGTTTTTAGTACTATATATCTTTTTCTATGAGTTTTCAGTCGTCCATACATTATTTTCATCTATCCATTTCACTGTAATTTATTTAGTAGTCACTCGCATCAAGAAAATAAAAATACAAACCATATACAGTATGATCCACACAAGTTTTTATCCACTGTTATTCTCTGTTACCAGGTTAATATCAGGAAAAAAAAAGCTATGAAAAAAGTTATGATAAGTTATCTAGCTAAACATTATTAGATGTTCTTTATGTGTAGGTACCAGTGCATAGATTCTACTTGTTCCATTTATTAACTTGGACCCTATAGAACAGAGCATGTGTTGTAACTTTAAGAAGCATTTTCAAGTGTAGGCACGTGTATGTAAATTACGAGCACATGCAGGCAGCAGTGCTATTTTCATAGGTAGGTATTAGGCTATCGTCCTGAGGGCCTATGTAAGCCTAGCCAACAAGGTTCCCTGGCTTACGCCACCTAAGAAAGTTGTTTTCCTGTGCCACTGTCAAGCAGAGACACAGAAGTGATCCCTGGGGTGTATTTCCTATTTCCCATCCACTCATCAAGATTTTTCTTGAAGAGTGCTAATGAAGAACTTTGCTTGACATAGATGGGTAGCCTGTTCCAGAGTATGGGAAGTCTCTGGGACAGGAATCTATCCCTCCAGCATGTCCTGTTTATTGTGCTGACATGGTTTAGATCCCTAGACTGTGTAGCTCGGAGGAATTGGGATTTCTTTAGGTGTAGCATGTCCAACAGCTCTGGGTTTCACATAGCTTTATATGTTAGGCAGAGATCACATCGGAGTAGGCGATATGCTACGGAGTAAAGCTGGAGTTCTTTGAGACGGTCAGTGTAGGGCATCTGTTTGAGGCCAGTAATCCTCTTTGTGAGGTACTTCTGTAGCCTTTCCAGCTGCTGCAGATGTCTTGTGAGGTACATTCCAAAAGGGGCATTGTACTCTGTAATGGGTCTAATGAGTGTTGAGTAGAGGGGAACAATGATCTTTTTTTTCCTGGATGAGAACCCTTTTATGATGAGGTGTGCCACGTAGAAGAACTTCCTGACTACTGTGGCGATGTGACTGTCAAACGACAGACTACTGTCCACCTGGGTCCCAAGGTCTCTTAACACACATTCGGTGTTAAGTAGACTACTGTCTATGTAGTTCATGGGTACAAAGTTTTTACCAAAGGGAATGACAATGCACTTTTTGGCATTGAGCTTGAGGCCATGGCTCTGACACCAGGCATCTGTCTCAGTGAGGCCCTTCTGTAGCATTTCCACATCATTTGGGGACTCGACTATGGTTCCTAGTTTGTAGTCATCTGCAAACTTCGTTAGCCAGAGGCCTTCTGTGTTAGCCTGTACTTCAGAGAAGTAGATGCCAAACAGGAGAGGTCCCAGGACTGAACCCTGTGGTACTCCACTTGTCACTGGTTTGAGGGCAGATTTGGAGTGTGCAACTTTTACAGTGTGGGTTCTGTCAGTGAGCCAGTTGGCAGCCCATCTTGTTACGTAAGGATTTATACCTAGTTTAGTGAGTTTAGCTATAATTCCAGAATGGGGGATGGTGTCGAAAGCCTTGGCGAGGTCAAGATAGGCTGTGCGAACCACCTTACCCTCATCTATGGCTTTGGTGACTGCCTCAAAGAAGTCGATCAGGTTCAGGAGGCATGATCTGCCTTTCACAAACCCGAACTGGTTGGGATCCAGAGTTTGGAGGTTACCAATGTCTTTGTTTGAGTTCCATGATGATAAGTTCCAAGGCCTTGCAGACCAGGCTCGTCTGGCTAATACGGCGATAGTTCTCGGGATCAGTGGTGGCTCCCCCTTTGTGGAGTGGGATAAATGTGCTGTACGCTATTCAGTGGGCACAAAGCCTGATTTGAGGCTGTGATTGAACATGGTGCTTAGGTGGGGAGCCAGTTCGTTCTGAAGTTCGTGTAAAATGCAGTCTGGGATGTTGTCCGGTCCCATGGATACTGTGTTTTTGGCTTTAGAGAGTGCAGCTTTTACCTGCGTAGTTGTGATTACAGGGACTCTGCATTCTTCCTGTATAGATATGGGCCCTTTAGGGGGTGTGGGGGTAAAGTTAGCACTGAACCTATCTGCCAGGATTTTGGCAATATCAGTTGGTTCTGTAATTTTCGTGCCATTATGCTGTAACTCAGAGCAGAACTGGGTGTTGCCATTGAGATTCTTGACATAACTATAGAATGCTTTGTGGTTGTTCTTAGAATCAGTGACAATTTTGTTTTCGTAGCTTGCTTTGGAGGCTCTTGTAAGGGATCTCAGCTTCTTACTGAGGCTGACCAGGGAGCTCCTCCATTCATGGGATTTTACTCTTTTGCAACAATTTCTTCCTTCTGTTGTACAGTTTGTTTATGGCAGGGGACCACCATATTGGCTTCCTTTTTTTTGGAGGATAGAGCCCTGGTTCTGTTAGGGATAGCACGGTCCATGCACTCGTGTAAGTGCTTATAGAGTGCATTTATTTAGGATTCAGCAGTCGTAACTGTATTGTCCATCTGCATGGGTGTCATGAAGTTCACCACTTTTGTCTTAAGCATGAAGTTGGCTTTGGAGAAATTTTTTAACCATGGTTTCCTTAATGGGGGTGGGGGCGGGATGTGGATATCAAGGGTGATTAGTTTATGGTTGGATCAGACCAACAAGGAGTTGACTTCAGGTGTGGAACACCGGTCACTCATGTTGGTAATGATATAGTTGCCCCTGGTGGGGGTGTGGATAAGTTGATCCAGGGCATTGGAGTTCATGAATTCCAGAAAGCTTTGTGTGAAGGAGTTGATACATGAGTAGTTTTCCCAGTTAATGGTGGGGTAGTTGAGATTGCCCATTATTAGGGTGTTTGGTTAAACCCTAATATTTTCCAATGCATCAAGAAAAGAGGAGTGAGAATCTTGGGGCATAGTGGGGGATCTGTAGCAAGCTACAATTTGGATTGCAGTTTTTCCCAGAATTAGTTGCACTTGGATAACCTCGGATGCATTGTGCTGAGCAACTAGCCTGGAGTTGTGGATATCCTTAATGAATATGGACACACCTCCACCTTTGGTGTTCCAGTCCAGGTTACATGGCCGAAAAGTATGGTATGAGTTATAGCCTGGTAGTGCAGGGGTGCTTTCTGGAGCCTTGAACCAGGTCTCAGTCGCTGCACAGATATTGATGTTCTCCATTTTAAGGAGTGCCTCGAGTGAGTGCATTTTGAGATTTAGACTTCTAGCAACTGAGTAGCATTAACCCCAGTTTTTGCTTGCCTGTTCCTGTTACGGTGGTGAATTTGTCATTTGAACCTTGCCTAAAAAAGGCACTATAGGGCCGGTAAGAGCCTTAGCCAGTATCTGGAATCCCAGGGGCGACAGGTGCAGGCCATCTCTGGCAAAGCATCATGGCTTTTCGACCATGTCATCCCAAGCAGACAGATACTGGATCCCCATAGAATGACACCAGAAGCTCAGCCAATTGTTGAAGTCAATCATTTTTGTCCTTTTACTGCGGTATCATTCTGGGTGATGGCAGAGTGCTACTCAGGGCTAGGGTCGTACCTGTCTGGGTAACAAGATCGGAGAGCTCTTCTATGTCTCTCTTCATGTAATCCAGGGAGGTACGTCTCAGGTCGTTCACACCAACATGGACAATGACAGAGTCATATTTGTTCCTGTTGTGGGAGTGACCTGTGTGCGTAGGTTATGTGGCAGATCCTGGCACCTGATAGGCAGCTGATAGTAGCCTTCTCCTTGTTTAGCCTGGTGAATGGGACATCAGTGTGCCTGACTATAGAGTCACCTATGACTAGTGTGTTGGATACGTTGTTTTGCCTTATTGGCTGTGGTTGAATAGTACACTGAGTCTGTGGGCTCTGTGTCATTTGGGTTGTGTTGGGGGGTGGAAGTTGCTTGCGTTTCTGTTTTGGAGGTCTCTGTTGCTTGGGCAGATTATTATTGAGAGCCTCTGCGAATGTTTTTGTGTTTCTATGTGTGGATTTTGGTGGTGTAGATTTAATGAGACTGTGATGTGTGGTGTGGTGCAAGTGTTTACCTTTTCCTCTTGAATCTCAAGTTCGGTCTTGGTTGGAGAGAGCTTTACCTCCAGTTTGGCTAGATATTTGAATCTCTCACAGGTTGTAGTGTTGGGTGGTAGGAGAAGAGGGTTGTCTGTGTACATGAGGCAATTTCTACATTGCCCCAAGATGCCCAGATTCATCAGATAGACAGGAGAGAACACTGGGAGCTGACTCATGGACATGCCTAAATAAAAAAACTATTTTCCTCTAGATAAGTGAGGAAAGTGAGTACAAGAGTTGTTTTTCTCTAAGCAAGTGAGAAAAGTAAGTGCAAAAACTGTTTTCCTGTAGGTAATGAGGAAGGTTTAGCGCTGTAGCTTATTTAGTGCTTACAACAACTTCTGAACAAGTGCTGAGCACAAATAAGCAAATTCAAGTGCTAAAACTAAGAATCTGTATCTGCACTAGACAAGTTACAGGAAAGAAACAAGTGCAAATGCAGGCTTTCAAATCAGAAAGTTAATGAGATGGAAAAGATTGCCCAGACGGCCAATAACTAAAATTTCTGGGCCAGAACCACTCCTTATTTGGTAGACAGGTTACCTAGTGCTTACCTCTCCCACTGACAAGGTAGAAGGCTTCCCTCCGACACAGAAAGGCTTGGGAGGGCTCAGAAGCGTACATACAGTCCTGGATACAGCAAATCTGTAACTGGATTACACTAGTTACAGGAAAGTTAGGAAACAGGCTTACAGTCTGTTTTCTTTTTTTTTTTTTTTTTTTTTACAGAAACGTAGCTAAAACAACAGTAAAAACAATTCAAATGCAGTGCAAGCTAGCACACGAGTATGTAGCAATATTAGACCAAACACAGTTTACAAAATGCAATTAAATTAAAAATTACTAAAAACAAGTGCAGAAGGAGTGTATCAAGTAGAATGTGGTAAAGAGATAGGACTGGGGGGGAGCAGTGTTGCCAAATTTCCGACTGGCCGGGTAGGGACAAAGTGAGGACCAAAAAAAAAAAAAGAAAAAAGGTCTTCAACATCAAGCAGTTCCGCATTAAACACAAGTAGCTCCGTGTTTACCAATTTTTGATTGGCCCTTATGCCGGTATACGAGCCAGTATAAAAACTCGAAAAACAGAGCTATGTTTAATGCGGAACTGCCTGATGTTCTGCATTAAACACCAGCAGCTCCGTATTTAGTGATTTTTTTTGATTGGCCCGTGTGCCGGTATACAGACCAATCAAAAAAAAAAAATAACACACAGAGAGCTGTTTCGCCGGGATTTAAACCAGCAGTGAGGGACTCTGGATCAGGCTGCTGATCCCGGGACAATCCCGCTCAAATAGGGACTTCTGGCAACCCTGGGGGGAGGGAGTGTCCTAGATCAAACCTACAGTGGGGCGGGCAACTGCAAAAGCCACCAAATTTAAACAACAAACCAGCGATAGGGAGGGTGGGTGAGACAAAACACTTTCAGCACAACTCTGAATAAAATTAGTCCAGCAAGAATTTACAGTACACAATTCTGAAGAACCAAAAAATATACTTAGCTCTGTATATTTCCAGTTAGTTAGAAAAGAGTTCTGTTATACACAGGTTCCAGCAATGATATGCAGGCTGTAAACTAACAGGGTCTGTTATTATGCAAGTAATCCTTCAGATGGTCAGATGACACAAGCTGTAAAAAACAGTTATACCAACTTAAGACACAGCAGAAAATTGGGAGAGGTGGGACAAACCACTTTCAGCAGAGATCTGAAAAACTATACAGTGAATCAAAAATAACAGTGCACAACTCTGAATAAAATTAGTCCAGCAACAATTTACAGTACACAATTCTGAAGAACCAAAAAAATATCCTTAGCTCTGTATATTTTCAGATAGTTTGAAAAGAATTCTGTTCGACACAGGTTCCAGCAATGATATCACTCATCCGGTCAGGATAAAACAGATGAACAGTTGTGGGATGTTCTTCATTCCACATTGCTGCAGTCCTAACTATTGGGTAGTCCGCTGTCCAGTCGGCCCGAATACCAAAGTATATGGCTGACGTCGGTCATGGCGCATTAGACTGACGTCAGTACGTCAGGGTACTAATGCGCATGACCGACGTCATATCCTCAGTCTTTTTTGCCGCATGGTCCGATGCAGAAGCAATTTTGCGAGTGCAGGTTGGCGTTCTGAAAGTTTCTGAAGTCAGAGTTTCAGACCGAATCAAAGTTGGCTAAGTACCCCGTTGGGGAATATTTTCTTTTTTTCTTGCCTCAGTATTTAACGCAGTGTCAGACAAAGTGAATAACTGTATCTCTTCTGGGAAACACATACCTCATAGGGACTACCATACTTTGTGTATACCTTGTTTAGGGCCTGAGCACGGCGTTGTTGGATGCCGCTCTTGTGCTAGATTTAACAAACGCACTATTAAGAGAAGGTTAGACTGTGCCAGGTTAGTGTTTGGGAAGCGTTGTAATTATAAAATGCCGTCGGATGCTCCGACGCCCGCTTCAACCAAAAGCGCAAGGACAAAGCAGCGAAGCCTAGGGGAAGAACCGACAGTCCCGGACGTCGGTTCTTTAGAAACTCAGTGGAGCCGGAGGTTCTGCCAGGAGTTTCTTTGGAGTCTCAGGGAGAAACTGTATTGTTGCAGGATGTGTCCTCTCAGGACGTAGGCCAGGCTGAAGGGGCTTCTCAGGTGGCTGTTCTTCCTTCTATTCCTAAGGTGGTTAGGGCCTCGCCTTCTGTTGCCAAGGCTTCTTTAAGAGGCAGGCCTACTTTAGCTTCTGTGGGGGTTTCTCCTAGTGTTTCAGGGTCTTTGCCTAAGAAGCATATGCTAAAAATGGCAGAGGATTTGATTACTATGATTAGAGGTTCTATGCCCCCTCCTGATAAGAGGCCTAGGGTGGAACCTGAGTTTGAGAGTTTTGAGCAATGTTCGGAGGCTTCTGAGTCTTCTGCTGAGGACTTGCAGGAGTATCCTCCTTATTCTGATTCTGATGTGGATGATTCTACTCCTTCAGCTTCGCCTCCTGAGGATTTTTCTTTTTCAGAGACCCTGCATTCCATGAGGGAGCATTTTAAATGGGAAGGTCAAGATTTCTCTGATTCCAGGAAGAGGCTTAGAGAATTCTTGTTTTTACCCCAGCATAGGCCTTTAGCTATACCTCCTGTTCTGAATGTTGTAGAAGATGTTTTGCAGAGGCTTAACCAAATCCAGATTATTTGCCTCCCGCCCCAGTTAAACCGGATAGGTACTATAGGGTGCCTGAAGCCCATAAGTATCTTTTAAGAGTCCTAGGGCGGACCCAGAAACTGTCTCTCAGGGGCCTAAAGGTGTGAAGGCTTCTGTGGTTAAAAACCCTGTTCCTCCTGATAAAGAGGCAAGGGCTTTGGATAGATGGGGAAAGAAAGTGTACACTTCTTCCACTTTAGCCATGAGGGCGTTGAATTGTCAGTTTCATATGTTAAAATATCAGAATTATCTCCTTTCACAATTGAAGTCTAAGGTGGATGCTCTGGCTGAAGGTATTGAGTGTAAAGAGCTGCAGGATTTAGTTCATGTTTCTGAACAAGTGGGAAAGCATTCTTTGCAGTGTGGTTTTGATGCTGTGCAGGCCTCCTCGAGGGTGGCTGCCACTGGTTCTGTTCTTCGTAGGCACGCCTGGTTGAGAGATCAGAACTTAGCTGAGCATGTTAAGACAAGGATTTTGGATGCTCCTTTACAGTCTGATGTGTTGTTTGGTTCGCCTGTGGAAGCAGTTTTAAAGAAAATGGAGGACAAGGCTAAGTCTATGCAAACTGTTAAGGATTTTTTGCAGGTGCAGCCTCCGAAGTTTAGTAGAAATTGGCCTACTAAGGGGTGGACTTATCCTGCTTATGATTCCCAGTCTAGGGGTAGGTCTAGACGTGGTAGGGGCAGAGCTCAAGGTTCTTTTAGGCCTAGGACAGGAGTTCACCTGCTCAGACTTCTGGTGAGGGCAGGGGTCAGTCCTTTCGTAAGCAGACCCAATGACCTGCCTTTTCAGCTGCCAGTACATTCTCGCCTGGCGGCACCTCTAGGAGGAAGACTGTCTCTTTTCAAAGAAAATTGGGATTTAATTACCCAAGACAAATGGGTTCTGGATATCATTCACCACGGTTACAGGTTTTATTTCCATACCTTGCCTCCTTTCAAAGGCATGCCAGACATTCCTCCTCTACAAAGAACAGAGGCTCGCAAACAAATTTCTCTGTTACTCCAAATAGGAGCCATTCAGTCAGTTCCTGTGCCAGAAAGGGGCCTAGGATTTTATTCTCGCCTGTTCCTGGTACCAAAGAAGGGGAACACGTGGAGACCAATTTTGGATTTATCTATCCTCAACACTTATCTGGACATTCCAAAGTTCAAAATGTTGGCGTTACAACAGCTTTTACCTCTGCTGGGCAAAGATCACTGGATGGTAACTTTAGATCTCAAGGAAGCTTACCTTCATGTGCCTATAGGACTAAGTTGCAGAAAGTATCTGCGTTTTCGAGCTGGAAATTCTCATTATCAGTTCTCTGCATTGCCCTTTGGCTTATCTACTGCGCCCAGAGTATTCACAAAGGTTCTGGCTCCAGTGATAGCTTACTTCAGGCTAAAAGGAATTCAAATCTATCCTTACTTGGACGACTGCCTGATTCTGGCTCAAGAAAAGGAAGACCTTCTACAGCATTTGGAATATGTCATAGCAGTGCTAAGATGCCTAGGGTATTCTGTGAACGAAATAAAGTCCAGTCTAGTACCCTCTCAAGACATGTGCTTTCTGGGTGTGAGACTGAATACAGCAGCCCAGATGGCCTTTTTAACCCCGGACAAACAAAAGAATCTTCCAGTTACTTCCATCAATTATCTCTTCAGTCCGGGCTGACTGCAAGGACAGTCCTTCAAGCCTTAGGGTTCATGGCATCTTGTATTCTGGTGCTTCCCAATGCCAAACTGCATATGAGGAAGCTACAATGGTATCTCAAAATCTATGGACACAGCACTGCCAGGACTTGGACACTGTCATTCAAATAATACCTTGCATTCAAAAGGAATTTTTGTGGTGGGCTCAGGAATGTCACCTAAACAAGGGACTCTCTGTGACCCGGCCAGAGGCAAGTCAGATTCTAATGACAGATGCCTCAGACATTGCTTGGGGAGCTCATCTAGATGGAAAGTGGATACAAGACAAGTGGCCTGCCAGACTACAGCATCTACATATCAACATGAAAGAGATGTTAGCAGTCCAGTTTGCATTAATGGCTTTCAAGGAGTTACTTCTTCCAGGGCAGGTGTTGATTCTAACAGACAACACAACTGTCATGTGGTACATCAACAAACCAGGGGGAAAACATTCTTACCCATTGTGCAGGCAAGCAATGATTTTATGGGAGACTGCGCTCAGCTTGCAACTAACTCTTCAGGCAAGGTTTCTGCCGGGAGCACAGAACTCCTTAGCAGATGTGTTAAGCAGACAAATCATGGATCCCCACGAGTGGAAACTGGATCTTCATGTATTTCAAAAATTGACAGTGTCATGGGGAACTCCAGACATAGATCTGTTCGCTTCTCCACTAAACCACCAGCTGCCAATGTTTTGCACGAAGGGATTTCATCACACAGCTTGGAAAGTGGATGCTCTTTCTTTCAGTTGGAAAAATCTTCATGTGTATGCTTTTCCACCTCTGCCTCTTCTCCCAAAGGTGCTTCTAAAGGTCAGACAAGACAAACCAAGGATGATTTTAATAGCTCCAGATTGGCCTCGGCAGCACTGGTACCCATTACTGAGGAGTCTGGTAAGGAAGCCTCCATGGCCTTTACCCTTGATTCCACACCTATTGTCTCAGAGGGACGGTCATCTGATCAATGTCAAGCTTCAAACTCTTCATCTAACAGCCTGGCATATTCTGTTTTGAAAGACAACAGGTCTCAACTTCCTCAGCAAGTTTTAAATGTGATTATGGAAGCAAGAAGACCTAGTACAAGGAAAGTGTACGCAGAAAAATGGAAGAGATTTTTATTTTGGACTGCAGCAAAGAATTTGGAGATTTCGGAGCCTAATTTGAGTGTGGCTCTTCAATATCTTACTGAGTTATTGGACAAAGGTTTGTCTTTCTCTTCCATTAAGATTCATGCTGCAGCAATTTCAGCTCACTATGATTGTGACCCACCATTGTTTTCACATCCTTTGTTCAAGCAATTTCTTAGGGGGGCAAAGAATATAAGACCCCCACGTAGAGCTCCTACTCCTGCTTGGGATCTCAATTTTGTGTTGGAGAAACTTACTCTACAACCTTTTGAGCCTGCAGCTACTGCTGACCTGAAATACTTGTCTTGGAAGACTGCTTTTTTGTTGGCCATTACTTCTGCAAGAAGGGTTTCTGAGTTACAGGCCCTTATGGCGGTTGAGCCTTTTTTGATTTTTCATAAGGATAGGGTATCATTACGTACTAATCCTTCCTTTATGCCTAAGGTGGTTTCTAGTGTGGCTTTAAACCAAACTATTCATTTGCCTACTTTTTATGCAGATCCCCAAAATAAAGGGGAAAAGGTTTTGCACACTTTAGATGTACACAGGCAATTGCGTTATTATTTAAGCAGGACTAAGGATTTTAGACAGTCTCAGCAGTTGTTTGTTTCTTTTGCTTTGAGTTCGCAGGGCAAGCCTGTGTCAAAACAAACTATTTCTAGGTGGATTGGGTTTTGCATTGCATTTTGTTATTCCCATCATGGCAAAGAGATTCCAGCGGGGATTAGGCCTCATTCCACTAGGGCTACTGCCACTTCAACAGCATTTCTAAGGGGGGTGGCAACTAAGGATATTTTGGAGGCAGCTACTTGGAGTTCAGTGCATACTTTCTCTAAGCATTACCACCTTCCTCTCTACTCTAAGTCTAGGGCTGGTTTTGCCACAGCTATTTTGCAAGGCATGTTATCAGCTCCTGCTTCCTTATGATTTGCCAGCCTCCCTTACCTCTGCTTTGGGATTCTACCCAATAGTTAGGACTGCAGCAATGTGGAATGAAGAACATAGTACAGTTTTGTACCTACCATAAATGTAGATGTTCGAGGATCCACATTGCTGCAGTCCAATTTACCCTCCCTCCTTCCCTCTGTGTTTAGGGGTGGTTGTGTAGGTGAGATTATATTCTGGTACCTTTGTATATATTGTATATATTTTTGGTGCAGGTATGTTTGGTGTGTTTTGGTTTTGGCCTTGTCTTTTTAGGGTCTTCTGACATCTGGGGCAAGAAAAGACTGAGGATATGACGTCGGTCATGCGCATTAGTACCCTGACGTACTGACGTCAGTCTAATGCGCCGTGACCGACGTCAGCCATATACTTTGGTATTCGGGCCGACTGGACAGCGGACTACCCAATAGTTAGGACTGCAGCAATGTGGATCCTCGAACATCTACATTTATGGTAGGTACAAAACTGTACTTTTGGTTCAAGCAGCTTTATTATATACAAACATCAGGATTAAGGCTTAGTAATATTTGAGAGAACAGCCAGAGTGTTAACATGTAGGAGTGTAGTAAGTCTGTTTATAAGTTTATTTAAGTTACTAAGCCTTAATCCTGATGTTTGTATGCAATAAAGCTGCTTGAACCAAACCCACAACTGTTCTCCTTTTTTATCCTGACCAGACGAGCGACATGGTGTCAGAAGTGGGATTGAGTGCAATTTCTTCAAGCCATGAAGTGCAGAGTTGATGGTAAAGGTATATTGAGCAGATTGGGTGATACAGTGCTCAAATGATTAAAAAGGGCCAGAAACGAACTTCAGGTAACCAAAACTTGCACAAATTATTTATTTTGCAAAGAAATTGATACAGAGCATTCGTAAAGCACAAAACGTATTATAGATCAAACTAAAGACACAAAACGCATAATTTATTAAACAAAGTGTTCAAAACCACAATATTTGATAAAATTATCAGAAATACTTATATGGGGTTCAGAATTGCTTCTGATTTGCATAGCGAGCATGTTTAAAGTAAAACGAGCTCAAGAAAAGTATAATAAGCATGATAAGAGGTTAAATGGGCATAACGAGTACAATGAAAGGGCAAAATAAGCTTAGAAAAGCAAGTCAGCTTCATGTTTTTTAGTGAACGACCGTGTTTTGGCATAAGCTGCTATTTTGCATTGACTGAAGCCATTTAAGCATAACTTTCGAATTATCTCAGTGTGTGCAAAGTGTTTGGAGTGTGTGCTTTATTACATTGCAATTATTTCAAAGAGTGTACTGTATGCAAAGTACAGTTTTTTGCAAAGTGCAGTCAAAGTACAGCCATTTCGAAAGGTTTCTTCTGCTGTGTACATTTATTTGCAGAGTGCCACCAATTAAAAGTGTTTCTTAAACTGTACAGAGTTATTTCGCAAAGTACAGCTATTTAGAAAAGTTCTTGCACTATATGCAGTTCATTTGCAAAGTGCATTCATTTCAGTGTTTCTTACTCTGAGCTTCTTGTGCTGTGTACAGTTCATTTGCAAAGTACAGTTATTTCAAAGTATTCCTTACACTGATAAAGGGTGGTTTCACAAAGTACAGTGATTTTAAAGTGTTCTTGTGGTATGGATACTATTTGGCAAAGTGCAGTTTTTTTATTATGTATTTATTGGCATTTGTTTACTGGCAAATTCCATTGGACCAAGATGAGCCCATTTTCAGTGGAGGCCCAGGGACAAAGAAGTACAAAAAGATTTACAGAAATTATCCTAAAAGTTCAAAGAGTTCAAAAAAAGGTTTCACTCCAGATTGACCAAGCAAGTACAATAAAAAGTAACAGAAATTAACATAAACTTTCAGAATGTTCAAAAAAGATGTACATAAAATTTTCATGAAACAATTTACATAGAATGTAATAAACTTAAAAATTTTCTTGAAAAGAATCAACAGAATTTACATAGAATGAAATAATTCTGCTACAAACATCTTGACACAAGTTTATGAGCATATTCATAGTACATGGATACAGTAATAACAGGACATTGTGCAAAGCAAAACAGTTATGTCAAGATTTGTTTGATGTTTGCAAGAAAAGTATAGTATGGTAAGGCCTTAAGAAGGACAACCAAGCTAAATATCTGAATGTAAATACAATTTGGTTAAAATGTAAGCAGCAGTTACTTTATGGAGTAACAGGGGAAGGAAGGAAAAGGAAGAGAGAGAGATGCAGATGAAGGAATGGACATGAAGGCAGATGAAAATGGGAAGGGAAAGGAAGAAAGGAGGGAGGGAGGAATAAGATGTAATGGAATTAGGAGGCATGAGGATGTTCAGAGAAAGGTAAAAGTTAGTGAGAAGAAAAGGAAAGATTTATTAGCAAAAGCTAGGGGTAAAACCTTGGGGTTAAAATTGGAAAATTAAGCAATGGCTGAGTGAGTAGTGGAACAGTTACATGTTCACTTTCAGAGAGAAATGGTCATGTAGCGCAGCTTTAAAGTTGTCAGAACATTGTTGTAAGCGGATAGATGGATGTAGATTATTCCATAGTTTAACAGTGTTCCATAATAGCTGACCAGCAAGTAGCTTGGGTTTATGAATTTGAAGGCGATATCGGTGTTTAGAACGAAGAGGCCTGACAGGATTATAGAGGGTGAATAAAGAGCTGAGTGCAGGGCAGTCTTGAGATTTATATATCAATCTGTGAGTAGTTGAGAGCTGAAGGAATAGTAGGTGGTGGTGGAATTCCCGCCATTTAAGTTGTTTTAGGGCAGTACAATACTGGGTAAAGTGGCGGCTATTAGTGGCGAATTTAGCGATCTTGTTATAGCATGTTTCTAATTTTGTTTTCAGTGAAGACTGTAGATTGGGTAGTAAAGGAGCGCCATAAGTTAGGGTAAAAAATAAGACAGAGCTAATGACTGGCAGGGAGGGAGAGGAACTTGTGTCTATAGAGAAGCCCAAGTTTTTTGTGCGTCTCGCTAATATTGTTTTGTATGTGAAGATCGAATTTAAAGTTGTCATCACTTATAACACCTAACAATTTAGTAGAGGTCCCTAACTTGATTTTGGTAGAGTTAAGGGAGAGTATTTCGAAGTTGGCTTTATTAACATAATTTCTCTTGGGAGTAAAGATCATAAGTTTGGTCTTTTTAGGATTTAAAGAAAGGTGGTTATTGTGGAGCCAAGTTTCCACAGTAGAAAATTTGGCTTGGGTGAGTTGTTTTAATATATCTGAGCTGAGAGCAGACTATAGTGGAGTCATTTGCATACTTGATTAGGGAACCCTGCTGGCTAGCTTGGGTGGATATTGTTGATTAAAATGTTAAACAGATGTTGGCCTAATATTGAGCCTTAGGGTACTCCTGTAGGGTTGTAAATGTAGGGAGAAATGGAGTTCTGTCATTTAACAGCATGCTGTCTGTTAGAGGTAGCTTTTAAACCAGGTAAATGATTTTGGAGAGAGGCCTATACTGGAGAGCTGAGAAAGGAGGATAGGGTGAGAGATGGAATTGAAAGCCTTTGATAGGTCCAAGAATAAGGCTAATACTGTATTCCCAGTGTCACGGGCTTTGTTGACTCTAAGAAGGATATTAGTGCAGTAGATGTGCTGTGTCCTGGATGGAAGCCATGCTGAGTTGGGGGAAAGAATTTTTTTGTTCAGAAGGAAATCTAAGAGTTGTTTTGGACACACTTTTCTAGACTTTTCGAGATGGGGGACAGAATAGCAATCGAACAGAACTCTGACATGTCAGTTGAGGAGCCTCCTTTGTGCAATGGTAGGATTAGAGCTTTTTTCCAGAGACAACGGAAGTGAGATTCTAGAATAGATCTGTTTATCAGTTTGCTGATAGGGTAGGCCACAGAGTCAGCTACGATTTTTAGAAACTTGGCTGGAATTTTGTCAGTGGAGTTTGAGCAGGGTTTTAGTTTCTGAAGAAGTTTTTTGATGTAAGAAGTGGGGATGGGAGACGGATTAAACTGAGACTGGGAAGTCAGTTGGATGGAGTTAAGAGGGAATGTATTAATAGTTGGAGGGGGTGGAATGAGAAATCAGGATTGTTGGTATGGGTCTGAGGAAGAGTATGTTGTGTTGGGGGAGTAGAGATATTATTATTAGAGAGAGGTAGAGAAAAAGTTGCTGTAATATTGTCAGTGGTGTCAATAAAGTAAGAGTTAAAGATACTTGCTATTTGTTCAGAAGGCATGTCAGCATATGGGCAGGGATTAGGTATTGTACCTGGATTCAAGAGATTGACAGAGAACCAGAAACCTTTGGCGGTGTTTTTTTCTGTGTATTTGTTGGTTCTGAAGCATTGTTTATCTTTAGAAATTAGTTTTTTAGCTTGGTTACGAAGCTGTTTATAATGGTAAAGGTCAGAAATATTGTTAGACTTAAGCCAGAGTTTCCATTGTTTGTCACTATTGTTCATGATTTCTTTAGTAACTTTTGTAAGCAAGGGGGCATGATTAGCCTTGGTTCTTTTCATTCTGGTTGGGGCTAGGCTTTGTAATATGTTAAAAAAATAATTATTAAAGTAGACCAGAGCATCATCTGGAGGAAAGTTTTTAAGGATACTCCAGTCACTGTTTTTCAGAATGTGGCTAAATGTATTGGGATTAAATTTTGAAAGATTTTGTACTAGTTTGATATTATGATGCTTTGGGATCGATGAGCAGGATCTGATTGTGTAGGCTTGGGAGATGGTCGCCATGGAATTGGACATAGTTCCAGAAGTGATATACTTGCAAGGATCTGAGACGAGAATCCACTCCAAGATGGATTTTGTTTTAGTTCTATAGTTATATCTGGTAGTGGTAGTGATAAGTTGGGTGAAATGGAAAAGATTTATACAAGAGTGATTGACTGGTAGAGGTAGAAGCCCAATCAATATTCATGTCCCCCAGGATAAGTGTTTCATTTTTTATAGCGCAGGAAATCCAAAATAGAATGTCTTCTAGTATAGTAATGTTATTACCAGGTGGGATGTATGGAACAGTAATACAGAGCTTTATAGAACAGTTGAGTTCAAAGAAAGGAGACCAGGATTTCAGCATTTTGGAATTGAGGGATGTGGTCTTTCAATTGAGATATGATGAGGGGATTGTGGTAAATGATGGCAACACCACCCACATGGTCTTCGTGTTTCACTGTTGCAGTCATCACACTTGGGTTATCTGCCTGCAGGTAGCCCTCAGTCAGCCCGAATACCAGAGTCTTTGGATTTCTGCGTTGGAGGCTGCCACCTCTTCTATGACGTCAAGTCGTCAGCTTTTCTTGCTGAGCAGATCCCGAAGCAGAAGCAGTTAGCAAGTGCCAGTTGGCCACTACCTGAAATTTTCATTTTTCGAGTTTCAGACCTGAAGTCTTCTAAAGCTAAGTACCCCGTTAGGGATCCTTTTTTTCTTGCTCTAACCGATGTCATAAAAAGTTAACAATTGTCTTGCCTGTGGAAAGCAAATACCTCACAGAGATTCTCATTCTTACTGCATCATATGTTTAGGCCCAGACCACGACGTTCCTCACTGCAGGTTTTGTGCCTTGTTTAATGCCCGAACTATTTGTCGTCGGGCTATCTTTGTCGCTAAATTCCTTCACTCTCGTTCTCTGTTTTCCGAAATGACCTCCATAAGCCACCCGACTGTCGATCTTCTGAAAAAACATAAGGATAAAGACAGAGACCGCATAGGTCCAAAATTGCCGACGACGCTTCCGTTCAGCTAGTGGCCAGTTCACCGGTGCTCATTGAGGCTCTTTCGCAGCCCCTGATACTCACTTTAACAGATTCGCAGGCCTCTGCTGTGACCCATTTGCAGTCCAGTATGCCGCGAGTTGCTTCTTCTATGGAACCTGCAGATGTCTCTACCTTGGATGGGTCCAGAGCCGCTGTGCAGGCACCGGCTTCTAAGGGTATATTCCGACCTTCTAATGTTCGCATTAAACCGACAGTGTCGTTTTTGACTAAAAATACTGAGTTTCTCAGGCCCAGAGTTCGCACTATGCCTAGAAAACCTATGACCAAAGTGCATGCTCCAGCTCCCTTGCCACAGAAGCAAATGCTTAGAATGGCTGAAGACCTTATAGCTTTAATTAGGGGAAGTCAGCCTTCCCCTGGAAAAGACAAAGACTTGATTTTCCTTCTAATTTTACAGACCATGAGTCCGATGACTCTGATCCCTCTGATTACCAGGTCATACCCTTATCCATCTGTGAAGATTCAAATGCAGAGGATTCTATTCCCTCTGCCTCCCCTCCAGAGGACTTTTCTTTTGGTGAAACTTTGCATGCTTTGAGAGCATTTCCACTTGGAATGCCAGGACTACCCTCAGCCCAAAAGGAGACTCAGAGAGAATTTTTGGACTTGCCCCAGCACAGGCCTCTAGCTATACCTCCTGTCCTGGACATTGTAGATGATGTCTTCATGGAATCCAGTCTTACACCTGATGCTTTACCACCAGCTCATAGAAAGCCTGACCGGTACTACAGTGTATCTGACTTTCACAAATTTCTCTTTAAGAATCCCACTGCGGATCCAGACACTATTTCCCAGGGACCTAAAGGCATTAAGGCTACTACAGCCAAAAACTCCACCCCTTCGGACAGGGATTCTAGAGTTTTAGACAGATGGGGTAAGGAGGTATATACTTCTGCAACTCTTGCCATCAGGGCTTTGACTTGCCAGTTTCACATGCTGAAGTACCAGCAGCATATTATGAAACTAATTAAACAAAAAATGTTGTTGCTTCCAGTTTGTACAGAAAATAAAGATTTGCAACAGCTAATGCATTCTGCAAATCAAGTTAGTAAACAAACTTTGCAGTGTGGTTTTGATGCCTTAGAAACATCTTGCAGGGCTGCTGTCACTGGGTCTGTTCTGAGAAGGCATGCTTGGCTGAAGAAGAAAACCTTGCCAGACCATGTTAAAGCAAAATTACTAGATGCTCCATTAAACCAGGAAAAATTGTTTGGCACAAAAGCAGAAGTTATTAAAAAGATGGAGGAAAAAGCTAAATCTATGCAAACTGTTAAAGAATTTTTATGGTTGCAGCCACCTAGATGGCAGTAGGCATTGGCCGCCTTAAAAAACTGGTCCTTTCCAGTCCCTCCCAGACATTCTCAGTCCAAACCAGGGGCAACAGGCCACCAAGATTACACTCTCAGGGTATGCAGAGATCTAAACAATGGAGTGCTCCCTCGTTTAAAACAGGGAGTGGTAAGCCACCCTCTTATGGAAAAAGTTCACATTGACTTGTTTGTCTTCCTTTCTAGCAAAGCCCAAATACCTGCACACCTAGGATGAAAACTGGCCCTGCATGCACAAAACTGGATGTCCATTACCCAGGACCGGTGGATCCTAAACATTGTATCCCAGGGATACAGATTCTACTTCCACTCACTGCCAACTCCAAGCGGGTTTTCAGACCTTCCTCCAAACCAGTGGACAGAGGTTCAAAAGTAAGTACTTTCCCTTCTCAGTATCAGGGATATTCAACCTGTGCCTATAGAGCAAAGGGGACAGGGTTTCTACTCCAGACTCTTCCTGGTGCCCAGAAAGGAGGGCTCTTGGTGCCCTATCCTAAATCTGTCAGTTCTCAACACCTTCCTGTTGGTCCCAAAATTGAAAATGTTGACTTTACAACAGCTTCTTCCTATGCTAGCCAAGGATCCCTGGCTAGTCACCCTAGCCTTGAAAGAAGCTTATCTGCACATCCCCATAAGGGAATCCTGCAGGAAATATGTATGTTTCAGGGCAGGGGCTCTATGCACTTCCCTTTGGCTTATCTACTGTGCCTAGGGTATTTACAAAGTGGCTGGCTCCAGCCATTGCATTCTGCAGGCAGAGAAATATTCAAATTTACCCATACTTGGACGATTGATTGATTCAGGCAGACAGTCAGGAAAGTCTCTGGTGTCAACATTCTCAGGACCTGGAAACACTGATGCCTACCATTCTTTGTCTAAGGGAAGAGTTCCTTTGGTGGCCAGAGGCATGCAACCACAACAAGGGACTTCCTTTCACTCACCCCTCACCACCCAAGCCCTGACAACAGACGCATCAGACTATGTGTGGGGGGGGCTCATATGGCAGGCAAAGACATTCTAGGCAACTGGAGCTCAGAACAAATTCCCCTGCATATCAATGAAAAAGAAATGTTAGCTGTACAGAATGCTCTGACAGCCTTCAAATACATTATCCTTCCAGGACAACTCCTGGTAAAGACAGACAACACCACAGTTATGTGGTACATAAACAAGCAGGGGGAACTCATTCCTACTCTCTCTGTAGGTTAGCCATGGCACTGTGGAACACAGCCTTGAGCAACCAAGTGCACCTGCAAGCTCATTTCCTGCCAGGCAAACAAAATTCACTGGCAGACAACTTAAGCAGAAATCTACTGGACCCACATGAGTGGAAGCTGGAACCCAACACATTCAAACTTCTAATCTGCAGGTGGGGGACTCCAGAGTTGGACCTCTTTGCCTCCCCTCAAAACCATCAGTTGAGCAAATTTTGCACCAGAAATCCCCACAGCCAAGCATGGAAAGTGGATGCCCTATCCTTTACATGGGAAAACCTCTCAATTTATGCATTTCTCCCTCTGCTCCTCCTCTCAAAGGTTCTACTCAAGATCAAACTTGAGCCGACTGAGGGCTACCTGCAGGCAGATAACCCAAGTGTGATGACTGCAACAGTGAATATACTCGAACATCTACGTTTATGGTAAGTGTACACAACTGTACTTTTTTATGTAGTCTATCTGCTATAAGTAGGTTATAATTTGATGGGAGAATCTCAGAGTCTAGAATAGAGGGTTTTAACCAGGGTTCTGTAGTAGCTAGAATATCAGTTTTATTTTGGGAGAGCCAGGCATGTAATTCAGAGATTTTATTACAAATATTTTGGAAGTTTAGAGTAGTTATATGAAGGGATTTAGTTCCTTTGGAGATGTTTGTTTATAGGGTGGAAAGTGATGGATGGGCTTGGATTGGGGTGGATGTCACCTGAACAGGTAAGTGTGGAAGGGGGATATACAAGAGATGAAGTATAAAGTGGGGACATATAGCAAATACGTTGTAAATACTGTAGTCATGAGTGGTATGTGTATGTTGAATGGTAAGGTATGTAGGGAGAGTGTGAATTTTGGCACAGAGAATATGATTTATATGATATAGGCTTCAGCAGATATCTTAGTAAGAGTTATGTGGGGAGTATGCTAAACAAGTTAGTTTGTTTTGGGAGTTAGAGCTTGCAGATTTAATGTTGTGGCATGTGTTAGGATTAGAAGGAGTGAAGTAATGGGGAGCAAGAGTAATATGTGATGAGAGAGATACATGTCTTGTACTATGCTATAAAGACAGTAGAAAAATAACTGAAGGAAGTGATGAAGAGCAAGTACTATGTTAGGAATGTGACTGAAGGAAGTGATGTAGAGGAAGTGAAGGCATAAAGAGTGGATGATGGAAAGGGGTAGAAGTTAGAAGAATATAAATGTAATGAAAGAGGGGGATGGGTGAGAATGGGGTAGGATAGGGGAGCGGAATGAGCCTGAGCGGAGCGGGGTTGGACCAGAGCAAGAAAAAAGAAGCCGCCAAATAAAAAAAAATCAGTAAATACCTTCGGCTAGCTGACAATGTTATCCACTCAGAATATATATGCACAGAATGCTGTCAGATGTAAAGTTTATGGAGATGGGGGCAGCTACAAACTACAGAGTAAGATAAAAAGGATTAAGAGGCAGGAGGGGAGAAGAGGGATACAGCAGATAGGAGCACACTAAGTGAGGTGCTATAACAAAACATTTAAAGTGAAGATTAGTAGGACGGGAGATGAAGCAGATGGGAGCCCACTAAATGTGCTATAAAAACAGTTAAGGTGAGGGATTGGCAGGTTGGGAGATAGGCAGGGAAGGAGGAGCTAATAATGACTTGGGAAGGGTGACCAAGAGTTGTAAGGTCATAGTTGTTTTAGAACATTTAAAATAAAAAGCCATACATGTACTGGTAAAAATTAAGCAGGGATTAGTGCTTTGGTATATGGCTGTTGCGACTTGAATAATGCACTGGGAAGCTTGCAGGGGTGGATGAATGTTAAATCAGAAGTTGTTGTTTTCATTTGATCTTCAGCCTGGGGACACGGATCCAGCATGGCTCCTACTCGGCTGCTTACTGCAGCATCAGATCCATAGTCCAAGATTCTCCCCTACCCATAATACTCATGTTTCCCCTCCCCCTCAGATCTCATTTGCCACTCATTTGATCAGCAGTGTGTATCCTTTGCTCTAAGTTCTGCTTGGAGTAATATCTGCCTTTTTGGGGTTTTCTTTACTCTTTCTTCTCTCTGAGACCTATCGTTATCCTTTCTGTCCCTACCCTATCTCTCTGCGCTCAGGCATCAATTAAAAAAAATCTCTCTCACTTTCAGGCCTTTTCCAGTGTGTGTGTGGCTGATACCCCCAAACCTGGCTTCAGGAAGTGTGCAGTGTGTGAGCATAAGCTTCCCCTGTCTGTTGCCCACACTCTGTGCATGGTCTGCTTGTGTGTCCCCCATCTAGACTCCTCCTGCTTGATCTGCTCAGGCTTCATCCCCCACACGTTGATCGACAGGAGGAACAAACTCATTCTGAAAGGCCTCCTCCCACCTCCTATGGAGGCCTCTGCTGCTTCTTCCTCTGCCCCAGCTTCTGGGACTCAACCTCTTGCCACGAAGTCTGGGGAAGGAGAGAAGGCCTGATCCAAGGAGCGCAGGATCAGCCGAGGAAGCGGTCCCCAGACCGCTCTTCCTTGGTTGAACCTCTGACCAAGTCCCTCCCGGATCCGAGCCGGAACTCTCCTGCTGTGGTCGCTGCTGGAAGCCTCCCAGTCTCTTTCGCCACTCTCTGCTTCCCCCGGCGCCACTCCAGGCCCGGGTTGGCAGCATCTTCCATTCAGTCCTCTCGGAGCCTGTCAGAAGCTGAGGTGGACAGGATGATCCAGTTGGGAGTCTTGCCTGCTCCATCCCCCTCTGGGGGCGGGCTTATGCAGTCCACCTTTCTCCCCATTACTCCTTCTCCGATCCAACTCCTGGTTTTGGAGCCTTTGGATCCAAGGTTCCTCAGTGTTGAGTAGTTGGCACTGATGGTTTCTGATACCTTGACGCCGCCTGTTGCTCTGAGTAGTTGGGCTCAAATGTTTTTGGAGCCGATGACTCTTGGAGCTGTACCCTTGGCGTGAGATCCGAAAGGTTGGTGTTGATGTTGAGACTTTTAGGGTTGTACCTTTTTCTCGGAGCCTCTGCACCAGGAGGCTCGGCTTGGCTCCCCCTACCCCCTCGACACAGGGAGCAGCAGATCCAGCCATGGCTTTTCCAACTTTGGGGATACGCTCGCCTTCTGCTTTTGAGGTGGTGGAGAGGGTCCTCTCTGCTCCTTTGAGTCCTTTGAGTCCTTTGACACTTTCATCCTCGGAGTCCATCCTAGCTCCCTCTTTTTCTGGGCCAGAGCCTGCCATCCTGCCCCCTCAGGGACAGCCTGTTGCATCTTTGCTCCAGGAGGTTCCCACACGGGAACTCCTTGAGGCTTACGAGTCCTCCTCACAGTTTCCCCCCAAGGAGCCCCCTCGAAAGTGTACTTGCAAGAGGAGGCACTTAGACTCCCTGCTGGAGTCCCCTCGCAGATTATACCAACTTGTAGGAAGGGGTGGGTTCCTCTTGATCACCTCAAAGGATGTCTCCTTGGAGACTTCATGGAGATCCTTTGGCAGTGCAGTTAGTGGTCTACCCAGAAGCCCAACCCAGACAAGTTGGTATTCCTGGAGGCATTTGGCACAGGGCCCTCTACCTTCCGGGTGTCCCCTCCTGCATATACCCTTGTGACTCTGATCTCCTCTAGGGCATTGAAGGAACCAGATACAGTTGAACCAATCCACAGGCACCCAGATAGGGTACTCAGTGCTCCTTCAAACAGACAACACTGGTCCAAGGGTGTCACCAGTTGATGCCATGATGGATGCAGTGGTCACAAAAAAGAGCTTGCATAGAAGAGCTCTTTGGTCCATTCTCCAGACAGGGAGTCTTGGGTGATGGATCGTTTTGGAAAGCGGACCTATGCGTCGGCCACCTTTGCCTTATCTGCGCTGAATTATTTGGCACGTGTAATCAGACTGCACAGGGACTTGGTCAAAGAGGTCGCTGAGTCTACCCCAGGGTCCATGTCGGCAGAGGAGAAGAATGTTTTTTCCTTCTGCATGGCCGCCCTTACTTCTATTTCTAATAATTCCATGAGGCTCCTTTCACATGCTATTGATGGTTCCCGCGGGAACAGGTGTGGCCATTAGGTGGCATGCCTGGCTCTAGTTTTGTGCTTTTTCAGAGCCCTTCAAGGTGTCTTTCACGAATGCCCCCTATGATGATTTTACCGTGTTTGGAACGATGGTTCGTGGTACTTTAGTCCAGAGCAAGAAGGACTGGAAGACTTTATCTGCCATCGGGATCTGCTTTTCCACTCCACAATGATCCTTCTTAGGAATCAGCGTGGGCTCAAGAAGATGTGGTTCCGAAAGTCTCAAGGTTCTTCCCAAGATGCTCAGGTTTCGCCTTCTCCCAGAGGTAGAAGGGGATATGATAGACACTGCCGTCATGGCACAGGGAGTCTGAAGAACCAAGGCTCTCTGGATTCCTTCCCAAACAGGCCCTTTCAACAACCCTGAGGGGTTGCCCCACTGCTCGTCTCTGGAGGCACTCAGGGCACGACTGTCTCTACCCAGCAGCCCGGTAGTCAATTACAGACTATCATTGGGTTTTGCAGATCACATCCAGAGGTTACCCGCTTCCCTTTCTGCATCCCCCCATTCCCTCTAAACACTTCTCAGACGTGCCACCTGGTCAGCAGGAGGAGACAGACGCAGAATTTTCCAGGCTGCTTGCAAAAGAGTCATCTAGCTCTTCCCCCCAGACCAGTCTGGATCAGGCATTTATTCCAGGTTTTTCTTACTGCCAAAGAAAATGAAGGACTTAAAACCCATTCTGGATTTTTCAACCTCGAACCTCTTGGTTGCCAGGACGTAATTCCAGGTTGTCATCCCTCATTCCATTCTGCCCTTCATGCAGATTAATGACTGGATATGCTCGGTGGACCTCCAGGATGCATACTACCATATCAAGATGCCTAGATGTTCTCAGAGTTTCCTCCCTTCCAGCTGGGAGCCAATCACTTTCAGTTCAGAGAGCTCCCCTTTAGGCTCAACACCCCCCCCCCCCCGGGTGTTCACCAAAGTGATGGCGGTAGTGGCGTCTCATCTGCGGCTGCAGAGGTTTCAGGTCTTCCTCTACCTGGGTGATTGGCTCCTCTCCGCTCCCTCCAGGCATTGACTGATTCAAACCCGGGATCATCTCCTTCAGATTGCTCAGTACTTTGGTATAACCAGAAACCTCAACAAGTCTCAGCTGGTCCCAGTGCAGGTACTGGATTTCCTAGGTGCTCGGATAGACACTACCCAGGGCAGGGTGTTTCTATATCTGGGTAGACTGTTATCACTCAGTCGTGTGCTTTACATTTTTCAAGACAACCTTCCCCCTGCAGGCTCAGTTCTTTGGGAGTTGGGGTACATGGCGACCACAATTACTCTCATCCCAACTGCACATCTACAAATGAGAAATCTGCAATGGACTTTAGCTGTTGAATGTTTTTTGCTTGACCTTCCCTTTCTCATCTGGTTTGACTATTCCGTATTTGCAAAGACTCCCTTCTTTGGTGGCTCCAATCCATGGATTTCCATCAGGGTCATCCATTTGTTCTTCCCTCCCCCTCGATCACGGTGAGCACGGATGCCTCCCTGCTAGGGTGGGGGGCATTGTATGGGAAGGTCGGACCAAGCCATGTGGTCCTCTCTGGAGACCAGTCTGCATATCAGTGTCCTGGAGATGAGGGCAGTGCTTTCAGCGTTGCAAGCTCTCCATGCCTTTCTTCCTCCGGGGACTATTGCCATACAGACTGACAATATGTCAGTAGTCTGGTACATCAACAAACAGGGGGAAACGGATCTTATCCCATTTGTCGCGAAGCCATGAGGTTGTGGGAGTGGGCAATCTCCACTAGTCATTTTGTGGTGGCAACGCACATTCCTGGAGGTCCAGTATTTTGGTGGACAGGCTCAGCAGGTCTATTCTGATGCCTTACAAGTGGTCTCTGAATCCTTCAGTTGCGGGAAAGACCTTTCTAAAGTGGGGGCAGCCTTGCTGCTATCTCTTCGCCTCTCCTTCCAGTGGGAAGTGCAGTGAGGATTTCATTCTGAACCTCCCTTTGGGGAAGTCCCCTAGAGATGCTCTAGTTCATGCTTAGCCCTTCAGTCCATTGGATGCTTATCCTCATTCTCTCTAATTCCCAAGTTCATCCAGAAAGCTCAACGGCTGGGGAGCTCATTGCCCCTTTCTGGCCTTGCCAAGTGTGGTTTCCCACTCTGTGGTTTCATGTAATGTGTCCTCCTTGGACACTAGATCCAATTCTGGATCTGATGACACATCCCTCAGGGATTCCTCACCCAGACTTAGTCAGCCTGAAGCTCAGTACTTGGCTGCTCCAATTCCCATGATAGCTAGGACTCCCAGGCTGTCTTCTAATGTTAAGCAGATCTTGGTAGCAGCTCCCAGATATTCTACCAGGAAGGTTTATTCGAGCAAATGGAAGCATTTCTCGATCTGAGCTTCTCAGCATGACCTGGATCCTTTCACTGCCCCAGTTCTGGCCATTTTGGAATTTTTGGTGGACATTTTTAATCATGGTGCTAGTTTCTCTACAGTTAAGGTACAATTGGCAGCAATTTCTAACTTTCACATAGGCAAACAGTCGGCTTCTTTGGCTTCTTCTAAGCTTTGTAAGGCCTTTTCTAAAGGTAGCTTTCTTCTTAGGCCTCCGGTTAAGGACCCAATGCCCCCTTGGGATCTTAACTTTGTGCTGCAGGCCATGGTATCTCTGCCTTTCGAACCAGCGACCATGGTTAATTTGCAGTTTCTGTCATGGAAGACGGCCTTTTTGGTAGCAATTACCTCAGCCAAGAGGGTTTCTGAGATACAAGCCTTATCTGTCAAGCTTCCTTATATGGTCTTCCATTAAAAAAGTGTTTCCCTGCGGACCAGTCCATCTTTGCTACTGAAGGTGGCATCAGAATCTAATGTTAACCAGCTCATCAATTTTCCAGTTTTCTTTCCAAATCTACAAAATAAGGGAGAGTGCAAATTGCACTTGCTTGATGTACACAGGCAGCTGCGGTTCTATTTGCATAGAACAAAATCCTTTCGTCAATCGAATCAACTTTTTTCTTTTTCTCAACCTTTCTTGGGAAAGCCTGTTTCTAAAGTTACTATTGCTCAATGGATTTCTGAATACATTTCGTTGGCCTATTGAGCCAAAGGGTTATCTCTACCTGGGCATGTCTGGGCACATTCCACCACGTCTATTGCTACTTCTGTGGCCTTTTGGTCCAGGGTTTCTTTAGACAATATCTGCTGTGCAGTCATCGCACACATTTATTTGCCATTATAAATTGGATCATCTTTCCAGGGGCAGGGCATCTTTTGGCTCAGCTGTGCTCCGGAACATCCTTCCATGAGGACCTCCCAGGGGTTATTGGTAGCTGGGGACTCTGTTCCTCAGGTTAAAGATCAGATGAAAACAACAACTTCAGGTAAATAAGGTATGTACTTAATATAACGTTCCATCTGAGTTATTGTTTTTCATTTGCCTTCAGCCATCCCTTCCTCCTTCCCCCCACCTTGTGTGGGCTGTGTAGTGGATTAGATGGAAGAGGCATTGCCCACTATCCTGACCAGCTCGTCCTTTGATAAGCCTTTTTATGAGTTGGGCTAGGTTTATTGGCATGATGGTCTAGGCTGAGATACTGCTGTTCAGCAACAAATTCGATCTACGTAGGGGAGGGAGACAAGGGGCATTGTGGGTAGGGGAGTAGCTTGGACTTTGGAGCAGATGCTGTAGTAAGTGGCCGAGGCAGATCCATGCTGGATCCGAGTCCCCCAGGTTGAAGACAAATGAAAAGAAACAACTCAGATGGAACATTATGGTAAGTACATAATTTATTTTTCTTTGCAATGTTCTGATAAAAATTAAGCAGGGATCAGTGCTTTGGTATGTGGCAGTTGCGACATGAGTAGCTTACAGGAGTGGATGAACATTGATTCTTTGCACTATGTACTGGTAAAAATTAAGCATGAATCAAAGAGGCTGTTGTGCTATTGGGCATAATTACAAGTTCTGGCATAAATTTCTGGAATATATGTGTGTGTATGTTTGTGTATAATTTCAAGCACATTTTACTACTGTGTGTTATGGCAGAGGCATTTCGCAGACCCAGTCCACTTGTGTTTGATCATAATATTGCAAAGAATTGGAGAGTATTTGAGCAGAAATATGACATTTTCATACAAGCAGCTTTTTCTGACAAGGATGCATGTACAAGGGCATTTATTTTGCTTAACTCTGAGTCAGAAGCCATTGAAAGAGAGCATTAATTTGAGTATGCACCAGCAGTATATACAGGAGAGGGGGAAAACCATCATATTATTTTACCGGCTGAATCAAGAGAGGGCCCTGAGTGTTTGAAATGTAAATTTAGAGAAATGTGCAACCCCCAGACAAATGTTACATTAGAGAGGCACCTATTTTATACAAGAGACCAAAACTTTTGCAGCTCATATCACTGATTTGAGAAGTTAAGCTAAAATGTGCAGATTGGTGGTTTATGAGTTGATAAAGGACAGGCATGTGTGTAGTCTTAATAATACTGCAGTGAGAAAGATTTTGCTTCGTGACAGTGATTTAATGTTGAAGAAAGCTATAGATTTGTCAAATCCATGAGCTTACAGAAAGGCACACGAGTTTACTTGCAAGTGATAAGAACATGGTTTCAGCAACCTCTAGAGCAAGTGTAGACAGCATGCAGCACATGACTAGCAGAAGTGGGCCTAAGCACATGGCAGCTGCAACCCCTGCAAATTTTCCAGGGAGGACCTGTAACTTTCCAGCAAGCTCTAAGACTAGCCGAGCAAAGCGGTCATGCTTAGTAACAGTATAAGGGTGAGTCAGCAAAACCCAATTCAAGTGTTATTGTTAACTGTCATAATTGTGGTGCCAGTCATGAGTCTAAAAGGGAGAAGTGCTTAGGATTTGGTCAGTAGTGCTACAAGTGTAAAAAATTGAACCACTTTCAAAAGTTTTGCAAATCAAGCAAGCCTCATTCAATTATTAAGGAAGGTCACCAAAGCAAGTTGATCATGTAGAAAGCTGCAACCCTATTTTCTGTGTAGATGGTGCATCTGTGGTAGATGATAAGATTAATGCACTAGATTTGTTGACAAAGAACGAAGTGTTTTGTACTGTCCTGATCAATTTTAAACCAACAGAGCTCAAAGTAGACACTGCTTCAACGTGTAATCTTATGTCAGCAGAAACATTTGCTAGAGTGAGAGCTGGTGAACAACTTAATTTGGCTAATTGTGCGAAGCTTGTTGCTTATGGAGGTGAAGAGATTCAAACTGAAGGCTCAGTAGTGCTTTCATGCTATTCATCTGGGAACAGTTACAGCCTGCATTTCTATGTAGCCAGAAGACCTGTGCAGTCTTTATTAGGTCTCAGACAGTTTGAGAATGAAACTGTGTTCTTTTACCAGAGAAGTCCATCATGTAAGCACATGTCCTAGTTCCAGCTTCACTGATGCTATTTTCTCAGAGTATGCTGATGTTTTCACTGACAAGCTAGGCAAACTTCCAGTTGTGTACTCCATGGAAGAAGACCCAGAGGTCAGACCAGCAAGGAGAGTTCCAATAGCTATGCAGGACAAAGTCATGGTCCAGTTAGACAAAATGGTGCAGGTGTGATTTGTCCAGTCACAAAACCAACTGAGTGGGTGTCTTCCCTGGTAGTTGCTCATAAGAAAAGCTCAGATGAAATCAGAATATGCAGTGACCCAAGAAGCTTGAACAAATCATTGAAAGAGACCTCATCATCATACTCGTACAGTTGACAAGGTTGCTCCCCTTTTGCCAAGTGCCTCTGTTTTTTTTTCTGTCTTGGATGCAAAGATCTCATTTTGGCAAGTAATGCTTGATTGCAGATCTTCACTACTGATTACATTCAGCACACCATTTGGTAGATACAGATTTCTCGGAATGCCTTTTGGAATAAATTCTACCAATTAAGTCTTTGAGTGTGCAATGTAACAATTATTTTCAGGTTATCCATGTGCTATTTACTAGTTGGAGGTAATGGAGAAGCAGAGCGTGACAGAAACCTCAGGAAAGTTCTGGACAAAGTGCGTGAAGTGAACTTGAAGCTCAGTCCTATGAAATGTAAACTCAGGCTACCAGAAGTTACTTATGTAGATCATTTGTTTACCAGTACAGGCTTACATCCAGACCCTTCCAAGCAAGCAGCCATTCTTGAGATGCGAGCTGCAGACAATGTCCAAGCCCCTACAGCGTTTCCTTGGTATGGTTAACTATTTGGGCAAATTTATCCCTGACTTTAGTGAGTTATCAGCGCCTTTAAGAGAGCTGACATGCAAAAATGTTACCTGGTCATGGTTGGAACAGTACCAGAGAGCATTTGTTAACCTCAAACAGCAAATTGCCAGTCCACCTACTTTGAGGTGCTATGAAGTCCACAAACTAATAATTATTTCCTGTGATGCTTCAAAGTTCAGTCTTGGTGCAGTTATTCTTTAGGAGGGCAGACCATTTGCCTATGTGTCTAGAACTCTTACCCAAACTGAAATGCGGTATGCTCAAATTGAGAAGGAACTTTTGGCAATTGTGTTTGCATATTCAAAGTTCCATAATTACATTTATGGCCGAGCTATCCAAATTGAGACTGATCATCAACCTCTAATCACTATTTATAAAAAAGCCTATGCATACAGCTCCAGCAAGACTAGAAAGAATGATGCTCAGATTACAAAACTACAACTTCAAAATGGTCTATACCAGGGGTGTCCAACTTTTTCGCTTGCCGGGGCCGCATCGAGTCAACAGAATTTGTCTTTGGGGCCGCTTATAAAATGTATCATATAGTTAACTGTTTCGCTGTCGCGGGCGACCAAAGTCAACCCCCTGGCTGTATTGTAGGTGAATTTGGACAATGAATAAATGCCTAATACTTGCCCCAAAATTTAAATTCTCATTCTAATTCTTAAAATAACAGTTAACTCTTTTAACATCTTAATTTGTTTTTTATAAATAAACCAACAGGTACAGAACCCTTCCATTTGTATGAGATCATACCTCTTGATTTTGCTGGTTTCTTAAAGATGTCCATGTCTTCCGTCATGTCCTTAATGTCCATATGTCGTCCAAAGCGCTCATGTATTCTTCTGTTTCCAATTCCATTGCATAGGTATGCCGCCACTACTGGGATATTGGACCTCTGCTTTTTGTCGCACTGTAGCATCGATGAAGTGCCAAATACTCTGCGGATGAAGCTGTTGCCACATTTGTTGCTGTTGCACTGCTATTTGGTGAGGCTGGTCTGAAGATGAAAGAAGGTTTATCGGTGATGCACAGCTTGCAGGAATTATAAGACCTACAATTCTCTGTCCTTCAGTACGCCAAACAAGCAATTTCACTCTGTGGATGGTGTCCACAGTTTTCTGTTTGCCATCTTAAATGGTATTATCAAACTGAGCACCCCTTTGGAAATGCACATTACATAACTATCTTTGGAATCTGTCCCTGAAATTATTCAAGTCATGACTACGTCTGGCACTGGCAAGATTTGTTGCTGTTGCACTGCTATCTGATGAGGCTAGTTTGAAGATGAAAGAAGGTGCATCAGTGGTGATGCACAGCTTTCAGGAATGATGAGACCTACAATTGTCTGTTCTTCAGTACTCCAAGCAATCACTGTCACTCTGTGGATGGTTGCAGGAATTGTGAGACCTACAGTTCTCTGTCCTTCAGTACTCCAAACAAACAATTTTCACTCGGTTGATAGTTCCCCACAGTTTTCTATTTGCCATCTTAAATAGTAAACTCTTTCGGCTTTTCCCAGTTAGGGGTCACCACAGCGGAACTCCGGTCCGCTAATGATTGGCAGTGGATTTTTTACGGTGCTGAGTTGCCAGCCCGACGCCCAACCTTTAAGGAAGGTGCACCCATTCATGCATGCACCTACCTGCATGTCTTTTACGTCACTCGACCACGGGGAGGACAATTCAGACTCCACACAGAAGGTGCTCCAGCCGAGAATCGAACAGTAGCTCCTCTTGCTGTGAGGTGACAACGCTAACTGCTGCACAACTGCAGCCTATGGTATTCTCAAACTAAGCACCCCTTTGAAAATGCACATTTCTATCTCTGGAATCTGTTCCTGAAATAATTCAAGATATGACTACATCTGGCACTGGCAAGATTTGTTGCTGTTGCACTGCTATCTGGTGAGGCTGATCTGAAGATGAAAGAAGGTTTATCAGTGACATTCTCAAACTGAGCACCCCTTTGGAAATGCACATTTCTATCTTTGGAATCTGTCCCTGAAATTATTCAAGACATGACTACATCTGGCACTGGCAAGATTTGTTGCTGTTGCACTGCTATCTGGTGAGGCTGGTCTGAAGATGAAAGAAGGTTTATCAGTGATGATGCACAGCTTGCAGGAATTATGAGACCTACAATTCTCTGTCCTTCAGTACTCCAAACAAACAATGTCACTCTGTGGATGGTTCCTACAGTTTTTTATTTGCCATCTTAAATGGTATTCTCAAACTGAGCACCCCTTTGGCAGTGCACAATGTTAAGTTGTCCAATCTCACATTCGTTCTTGCTGGATGGGTTCGGAGCCGATTCTCGGCTCCGACTTGGCCACTTTCTATAGCTCAAGAGCTCTTTACTGGCTCAAAGCTACCCCTTATCCCAGAATGCCAAGCGTCAGCTACCCAGATCTTGTTTGCCTCTTTAGCTGCGAGGTTGCATCGATACTGGCTTAGTATAACTTTTTTCTCTATTTAAAGTCAAATATTCTACTTGAAAAATTGTTATATATTTTGTTCTGTTATAGTAGTTTGTGAGTTTCTTTAGTTGTAAACCCCTTATCTCGTCCTTTGTTGTGTCTTTTGTGCTGTGTTGTCTGTCACCGCTTAGTCGCTAGGCCTTCTGTTGTTCCCTGAACTCGTTTGTTAGAGAGTCCCCCCCCACTCTTTTAAGGACAGCCATTTAAGTTAGTGGCTCTCCTTTAAGGTCTTTATTAATATAATTTTTAGCTTATTATTGTAGTGTGTCTTTTTGTGGTACTTCAGAATGTCTAAGGAAGTTAAAACCTCAGGGTTTAAAAAGTGTGACTCACTCTGTCAGAAGATGTCCCTGACAGATGGGCACACTAGTTGTTTTTACTGCTTGGGGGCCCTGCACCTGCAGGACTCTTGCTCTGTTTGTCATACCTTTAGTCCAAGGGTCCTGCAAGAGCATAAAAACAAGCTAATCCTCTGTGGATTGTTGAAATAGGATTCTCCGGCTAAAGCGTCTCAGCCAGTGAAATCTTTGAAACCAGGCAAGCCATCGGCTCCATGTTCGAAAATGACCTGTGAGCTTGACAAACCATGTGTATCGGTGCCCTCTAGCACTGACAAGACTACTCCTTCATCGGCACCAACTGTTACTTCAGAGCCGTCTCAGAGCCACAAACGGGCTAGGTCTCTTTCATTGTAGCTGATTTGCTCAGTGCCACAATCACCTTTACTTCAGAGTAAAGCCAGTCATCACTCATCTTCCCACTCCTCTCAATCCTCGAGGTTATCTGATCAGGATGTGGAGAAGAGTGGTCAGTAGGTTGCTGAAGTCACAGGCCCTTGCAAAAATGGCTCTCCAGCCCTCCTCAATAGGCTTTGGCTCCATCCCCTTCGATTTTGATTCCTCCTCCGACTATGCGTAGTTTGGAGCCGGAGTCTATGGACGCTCCGATAGTGGTTTCTTCGGCTCCGATGACATCCTGTTCGGCTCCAACGTTGGCTCCGATTACATCGTTTTTTCCCTCCCATCGAGATATCTGGGCGCTGAAGCTCTCTCGTCGGCTCCAAGGGGGGGAGTGGCATCGGACCCTTGTCTGACCCTGCTCTCCCTCTCGGAGCGTCGGCTCAGTTGAGCTCAGCTCCCACATCGGCCTCGGAACTGTCGCCCTCGGCGTAGAGTAGGATTCCTGTCGCTTCAGAGCCGAAGCCCTCTGTGTCGAGACCGTGACTCCTTTGAGGTCATGCGGAGAGTGCTGGCCCCACTATCGGCCCTATCAGCTCAGTCCCCCTCGGTGCCTGTGACACCTGCTCCTCCTCCAGCCCCAAAGCGTAGGGAACCTATGCCCCAGGACACCCCATTGGGTGAACCCTCTTCTTCCGAAGCCTCCCCAGAGCATTCTGAGCAGGCTTTTCGGAAGAAAAAGTGCAAGAGGAAGCACCAAGACTCCCCTGAGTCTGTCACCTCAGATACAGACCTGGATGAATCGGAGGGGTCCCCAAGGTCCCCCTCTGAAGATGTTTTCTTTTCGGACATCCTCGACATTCTTAGGCAGAGGCGTAGCTGGACTTCCCTAGCCCCCTCTGCGGATGAGTCTGTATACCTGGACGCATTTGGTTCCCGACCTTCCACCTTCTGGGTGTCTCCTCCTTTTGATTCACTCAAGTCTGTAGTGTCTGGAAAAGCTTGGGTCAGCTCCAAATTCCATGGAACCTGTCCCGAGGAGACCCAATAAATTTATCACTGCTTCCCAAGACAAACAGTTCTTGACTAAAGGTGTCCCATTTGATGCCATGGTGGTAGCAGCAGCCACAAAGAGAGAGTTAGCTGAAACCTCCTCATCTGTCCATCCACCGAATAAAGACTCTTGTATGATGGACAGAAGTGAATGTTTTCATCAGCGACCTTCTCCCTTAGGTCCCTGAACTATCTTTCCCATTTTACTAGGCTTCAGAGGGATTTCCTAAAAGAGCTGGGAGATACCCTACAAGATCCCACAGCTGAGTGAGCTTCAGCTAAGCTAGCTACCTAGCTGGTGACTCTAAATTCTATAGTCAACTCCTCCATGAGGATTATTTCATATGCAGCCGATGGAGCGAGCAGAGCTGCAGGAACAGGAGTGGCTCTTAGGAGACATTGTTGGCTGCGGCTGTGTCAGTTTGCAGAACCTTTCAGAGCGGCCTTCACCAATACCCCCTTTGATGGCTCCTCTCTCTTTGGGCCTCAGGTGAAAGACATGGTTACCAAGTGCCAGCAGGAAGGCAACACGCTCTCTGATGTAGGAGTTCGTTTCTACACCTGCCAGACATACCCAAAGGATCAGAAGGGTTGAAAGATGTGGTTTTGAAAATCCCAGGGACCCTTGCCTGATGCACGTGGTGAATTTTCCCCCAGGGGCAGAGGGGGAAATAATAACAATGACAGACGTCGCCCTTGTGGCAGGGGGGGTCTGCAAAATCAGGGTGACAAGAGGTACATTCTCTTCCAAACCCTATCAACATCCCTGAAGAGATGCTCGATTGCTCAACTCTGGAGGCAGTCGGGGGAAGGCTTTCATTGTACCCAATCGCCTGGCAAAATATTACAAAAGACAAATGGATACTATCCATTATATCCGGAGGTTACAAGATTCCCTTCCATCAACCCCTTCTTGTTTCAAAAAAATCCATCCCAGATGTTCGACCCAATCAAAGGGATCAGGCAGTCACAGAAATTTCAAGACTGCTAGAAAAAAGAGCCATCCAGGAAGTCCCCACAGACCAAGTAGGATCCGGAACTTAGTCAGGATTCTTTTTAGTGCCCAAAAGGACAGGGGACTGGAGACCAGTTCTGGATCTCAGCAGGTTAAACAAATCTGTACAAAAAGAAAAGGTCCGGATGGTAACACTGCAGTCCATTCTCCCCTTTCTGGGTCAGGACAATTGGATGTGCTCCATAGATCGTCAGGACGCGTACTATCATATAAAAATGGACAGACGGTCCAGGAGATTTCTATGGTTCTGGCTAGGGGCCAGTCATTACCAATTGAGAGCTCTGCCCCTTGGTCTCACCACAGCCCCCAGGGTATTCACCAAATGTATGACAGTAGTTACGGCTTACCTGAGATGTCTAGGATTCCAGGTGTTTCCTTATCTGGATGACTGGCTCCTCACTGCTACCACCAGGTAACATTTTACAGAGGCACGACTTTACACCATCACATCCTGTGCTCAACTAGGCATCACAATAAACTTCGAAAAATTTGCCGTGTTGCCCTGTCAATCTATTACATACACAGGAGCAGAGCTAGACACCAGGAAAATGATTGTAAAATGCCTCAGGAAAGAGTTTCCATTATTCGACAACAGGTGTCACTTCTCCTGAGGAGCAAACAAGTTCAAGTCAAATATGTTCTTCAAGCTCTAGGGTCCATGGCAGCAGCCATTCTTCTAGTTCCCTTAGCACGCTTTCACATGAGAATCCTTCAGTGGCTTCTTTTCACACAATGTTTTTTCCAGAAACTAACAATGTCTCACATGATGCTAATTATGGAATCTTTCAAAAGGCACCTTTCCTGGTGGATGGTCTCCCCACTAGTGATTCAGGGCAGACCTTTCATGGAATCTTATCTGGTTACCACAGTGACCACAGATGCTTCCCCGATAAGATGGGGGGCATTATCTAGGGAAGACAGTCCAAGGCACTTGGCAACCTCACGAGTACCACTTGGACATCAACGTCCTGGAGATGAGAGTGGTGCTCCTAGCGTTGTAAGCTCTTCAAGACTCTCTCCCTGCCGGGACTATTGCAATACAGATGGACAATATGTCAGTGGTTTGGTACATCAACAAACAGGGCAGAACCAGGTCTTACTCCTTGTGCCGAGAGGCCCTCAGACTGTAGCAATGGGCAATTTTCTCCCGTTTTCTGACAGCAACGCATATCCCTGGGACATCTAACGTAATAAGCGGACAGGCTCAGCAGGGCTATCCTCATGCCTCATGAGTGGTCTCTGAAACAGGAAATTGTGGATCTTATTTTCCGCACATGGGGCCAGCCTTGCTGCGATCTCTTTGCCTCTCCCTTCAACAACAAATGCAGCAGCTACTTCTGCCTTGTTCTTCCTCCAGGTCAGACACCCAGGGACGCTCTAGTCCACGATTGGCCTCAGGGACTCCTTTATGCATTTCCCCCTTTCCCCTAATTCCAAAAGTCATTCAGAAAGCAACATCGTTGGGTTGCAAGATGATCCTTATTGCCCCCTATTGGCCTCGACAGATTTGGTTTTCGTTCCTTCACCCCCACCTTCTTGCCCAGCCTTGGATTCTGGACCCAGTACTGGATTTCTTGATTCATCAATCAGGCGGGCTGCACCAGTTCCTCCAATCTTTCAAGCTCGCAGCTTGGTTACTCCACTTCCAATCCTAGCCAAGCTCCCCAATATTTCCCCTGCAGTGCGTGATATTATTGTTTCCTCCCATAAGACAACTACAAGGAAAGTTTATGCTAGCAAATGGGAAAAAAAATCTCTTACTGGGCTGAATCCAGGAATTTAGATCCTTTTACAGCTCCTGTACACGAGATTTTGGATTTCTTAGCAAAATTGTTTCATTCTGATGCAGCTGCTGCTACCATCAGAGTACAACTAGCTGCCATTTCACATAAGAGTTTCTAACTCAAGCATAATGTCTCACAAACTCTGTAAGGCCTTCATGAGAGGTACATCTCTGCTTAGACCCCCCCCCCCCAGTGAAAGAGCCCCTTCCACCTTGGGATCTCAATTTGGTTCTGGCCTCCTTGATACTGCCACCCTTTGAACCAGCAGCATCATGTTCTTTGAAATTTCTCTCTTGGAAAACTCTCTTCCTAGTTGCTATTACTTCTTCCAGACGTGTTTCAGAACTTCATGCACTATGTGTTCACCCTCCGTACCTAGTTTTTTGCAAAGACAGTTTCTCGAAGAACCAACCCATCTTTTCTACCTAAAGTTTGGTCAGAACACAATTTGAATCAATCCATTGAACTTCCTGTCATTTTCCCTAATCATTCCAACAAGGCAGAATACAGATTACACTAATTGGATGTGCATAGACAACTGCGTTTCTGTCTCCATAGAACTAAAGAGATGAGAAAATCAGATCATTTGTTCCTTTCATTTGCTAACAACAAACAAGGCCTTCCAGTTTCTAAAGTAACCTTGTCAAAATGGTTATCAGACACCATTGCCCATACATACCATTTGCGACAAAAAGATCTTCCAGCAAAACCCAAAGGTCATTCAACCAGGTCAGTAGCTACTTCGGTAGCATTTCAATCTAGATTGCCCATAGATTCAATTTGTGCAGCAGCTACTGGGGCAGATCCTCGTACATTTATTTCTCATTACAAAGTAGATGTGGTCTCCCAGGGCAGGGCTTCCTTTGGTTCCACGATTCTGAAGAGTCTGTTCCAATGAGACATCCAGGATTGAGGTGCTAGGGACGCTGTCCCATCCAGCAAGAAGGAAGGCGAGATTGGACAACTTTACATAAAGAAGTTATGTACCTACCATAACATTCCATGTTAGTTGTCCTTCATCTCACTTTCCTTCTTGCGTCCCTCCCTCCTTCCCCCTTCCTCGAGGATTGAGAGGAGTTTTTTCAATGGTTTCACTGGCTATTAGCTGCTGCTTAAGCAAACCGCAATTTACTGTATATCCAGATTTAATAATAATGGATTATCTTCTATAATTATGTCTAGTGTGAGCTATCTCAAATGGGATCTGGGTAGCTGACGCTGGGCATTCTGGGATATGGGGTAGCCACGAGCCAGTAAAGAGCTCTCGAGCTATAGAAAGTGGCCAAGTCAGAGCCGAGGATCGGCTCTGAACCCATCCAGCAAGAAGGAAGGCGAGATGAAGGACAACTAACATGGAATATTATGGTAGATACATAACTTCTTTTTTCTATCTTTGGAATTTGTTCCTGAAATTATTCAAGACATGATTACATCTGGCACTGGCAAGATTTGTTGCTGTTGCACTGCTATCTGGTGGGGCTGGTCTGAAGATGAAAGAAGGTTTATCAGTGGTATTCTTAAACTGAGCACCCCTTTGGAAATGCACATTTCTATCTTTGGAATCTGTCCCTGAAATTATTCAAGACATGACTACATCTAGCACTGGCAAGATTTGTTGCTGTTGCACTGCTATCTGGTGAGGCTGGTCTGAAGATGGATGAAAGAAGGTGTATCAGTGGTGATGCACAGCTTACAGGAACGATGAGACCTACAATTCTCTGTCCTTCAGTACTCCAAACACTGTCTCTCTGTGGATGGTTGCAGGAATGATGAGACCTACGTCTCAAACTGAGCATCCCTTTGGAAATGCACATTTCTATCTTTGGAATCTGTCCCTGAAATTATTCAAGACATGACTACATCTGGCACTGGCAAGATTTGTTGCTGTTGCACAGCTATCTGCTGAGGCTGGTCTGAAGATGAAAGAAGGTGTGTCAGTGGTATTCTCAAACCGAACACCTCTTTGGAAATGCACATTTCTGTCTTTGGAATGTGCTCCTGAAATTATTCAAGACATGACTACATCTGGCACTGCCAAGATTTGTTGCTGTTGCACTGCTAGCTGGTGAGGCAGGTCTGAAGATGAAAGAAGGTTTATTAGTGGTATTCTCAAACTGAGCACCCCTTTGAAAATGCACATTTCTATCTTTGGAGTCTGTCCCTGAAATTATTCAAGACGTAACTTCATCTGGCACTGGCAAGGTTTGTTGCTGTTTCACTGTTATCTAGTGAGGCTGGTCTGAAGATGAAAGAAGATGCATCAGTGGTGATGCACAGCTTGCAGGAATGATGAGACCTTTACTTCTTAAAAAATTAACAATTTGTATTTTTACATTTGTTCCACTGACTAACAGATGGTAGAACACGTTCAACTTTGGTTCACCCACTTACTACGGAGCCACAAAGAACATGATAATATGCAACAACACACTTCAGTTTCACAAGGTTCTCTTACACCTGCTTTTTTGCAGTTGCCTCTCTAATATGTATGAGTGCACATTTCAGCTGATGACTTGTACAGATCCACTCAATGAGGCATAGCATCATCAGATGACACCTTTTTGTACTTCTTCCTTAGATCACTATACATCTGCAACTTGAGTCGTTTCCCAATATTTACTGAAAATTTGAACGGGTTCTTCCAGTGTTTGTTACTTTTTACAAATTTCAACCAATAACTGACTTTATTAGTAGTGGCAATGTTTATTCATGAAACCTGTTCACAAGGGTGCAGCCAGGCACAGACCGTTGCAGAATTCAAACATATTGGTCATAGTTCTTGTTATACTTAAAGTGTCCATATCAGGAGGTTCAGGCTGTCAAGTCAAGATTGTTCTTTTGTGTAATAAACAAACATGAGCATAAGCTTTTTAATGTGAACACTGAGCCTGTCTTTTTGATACCAGTGCGTCTATATCGGTTTTGATAGAGGTAGTGGCGATGCGAAGAGTATTTTCAAGATGCTCATCTGAAATTTTCGTTCTGATTTTATTTTTTGTATATTTCATATGAGAAAAAAATTGCTCGCAAATGTATATACTCCCCAACAGAGATGTCATGAACAGGGCATGTTCATGAAGTGACAGATATTTTTGATGTTCTTCATCTCACATTGCTGCAGTCCTTACATATGGGTAGTCCGCTGTCCTCGGTCGGCCCGAATACCAAAGTATTAGGCTGACGTCGGTCAAGGCGCTTATAACTGACATCAGGACGTCAGGGTACAAAAGCGCATGACCGACGTCATATCCTCAGTCTTTTTTGCCGCATGGTCCGATGCAGAAGCAGCGTTGCAAGTGCCGTTCGGCGTTCTGAAATTTTTCGAGTTCGGAGTTTCAGACCGAATCCAAGTTGGCTAAGTACCCCGTTGGGGAATATTTTGGTTTTTTCTTGCCTCAGTGTATTACCGGATGTCAGAAAAAGTGAATAATTGTATTTCTTGTGGGAAACAGATACCGCATAGGGATTATCATTCTTTGTGCATTCCTTGTTTGGGGCCTGAGCACGACGTAGTCGGGTGTCCCTTTTGTGCTAGGTTTAATAAGCGCACTATTAAGCGAAGGTTAGATTGTGCTAGGCTGGTCTTCGGTAAGTGGTGCAATTATAATATGCCATTGGATACTCCGACACCCGCTTCCACGAAGAAGCGCAAAGACAAAGCGGTTAAACCCAGGCAAGATGAGTCGTCCGTTCCGGACGCCGGTTCTTTAGAGGCTTCAGTGGAACCGGTGGTTCCGATGGAGGCTTCTCTGGAGTCTCAGGGGGAGACTTTGATTTTGCAGGATGTGGCCTCTCAAGAGGCAGGTCAGGCTGAAGGGGCTTCTCAGGTTTCTGTACTCCCCTCCCTTCCCAGGGTGGTTAGACCCTCTCCTTCTGTTTCCAAGGCTTCTTCCAGAGGCAGGCCAGGTTTAGCTTCTGTTGGTGTCAGTCCTAGTTCAGCAGGGTCTGTGCCTAAGAAGCACATGCTTAAAATGGCAGAAGATTTGATTACTCTGATTAGAGGTTCTTTGCCCCCTCTTGATAAGAGGCCTAGGGTGGAGCCAGAGTTGGAAAGTTTTGAACAGGCTTCGGATGATTCAGAGTCTTCGGCTGAAGACTTGCAGGAGTACACTCCTTATTCTGATTCTGATGCAGAAGATTCCACTCCTTCTGCTTCTCCTCCAGAGGATTTTTCTTTTTCAGAGACACTTCATTCTATGAGGGAACATTTTAAGTGGGAAGGTCAGGACTTCTCTGATTCACGGAAAAGGCTTAGGGAATTTTTGTTTGTACCTCAACATAGGCCCTTAGCTATACCCCCTGTTCTGGATGTTGTGCAAGATGTATTTTCAGAGGCTTCACTTAATCCTGATTCTCTGCCTCCTGCGCCTGTTAAACCGGATAGGTATTACAGGGTGCCTGAGGCTCATAAATATCTCTATAAGAGTCCTAGGGCGGACCCAGAAACTATTAGTCAGGGACCTAAGGGTGTCAGGGCCTCTGTTGTAAAGAATCCGGTTCCTCTAGATAAAGAGGCCAGAGCTTTGGATAGATGGGGAAAGAAGGTCTATACATCTTCTACCTTAGCAATGAGGGCTTTGAATTGCCAGTTTCATATGTTGAAATATCAGAATTTTCTTCTTTCTCAATTGAAATCTAAGGTGGATGCTCTGGCAGAAGGCATTGAGTGTAAAGAATTGCAAGATTTGGTGCATGTCTCTGAACAGGTGGGTAAGCATTCTTTACAGTGTGGTTTTGATGCTTTGCAGGCCTCTTCTAGGGTGGCTGCCACTGGTTCAGTTCTTCGCAGGCACGCCTGGCTTAAGGATCAGAATTTATCTGACCATGTTAAGACAAGGATTTTGGATGCTCCTTTGCAGTCTGAAGTGTTGTTTGGTCCACCTGTGGAGTCAGTCTTGAAGAAAATGGAAGACAAGGCTAAGTCTATGCAGACTGTTAAAGATTTTTTGCAAGTTCAGCCTCCGAAGTTTAGTAGAAATTGGCCTGCTTAAGGGGTGGACGTATCCTTCTTCTGATTCTCAGTCTAGGGGTAGATCTAGACGTGGTAGGGGCAGAGCTCAGAGTTCCTTCAGACCTAGAACATGGAGTTCACCTGCACAATCTTCGAGTGAGGGCAGGGGCCAGTCCTTTCGTAAACAGGCCCAATGACCTACTTTTTCAGCTGCCAGATCCTTCTTGCCTGGCAGCACCTTTGGGAGGACGGTTGGCACTCTTCAAGGAAAATTGGATTTTAATTACCCAGGACAAATGGGTATTGGATATCATACACCAAGGTTACAAGTTTTATTTCCATACCTTGCCTCCTTTCAAAGGTATGCCAGACGTTCCTCCTCAGCACAGACTAGAGGCTCACAAACAGATTTCTCTACTACTTCAAATAGGAGCTATACAACCGGTCCCTCTGCCAGAAGTGGGCCTAGGATTTTATTCTCGCCTGTTTCTAGTACCAAAGAAAGGGAACACGTGGAGACCAATTTTGGATTTATCTATCCTCAACACATATCTGGACATTCCCAAGTTCAAAATGTTGACGTTACAACAGCTTTTACCTCTGCTGGGCAAAGATCACTGGATGGTGACTCTGGATCTCAAGGAGGCTTACCTTCATGTTCCTATCAGGCCCAGTTGCAGGAAGTATCTGCGTTTTCGGGCTGGGACTTTTCATTATCAGTTCTCTGCACTGCCCTTTGGCTTATCTACTGTGCCCAGAGTGTTCACGAAGGTTCTGGCTCCAGTGATAGCTTTCTTCAGGCTAAGAGGAATACAAATCTATCCTTATTTGGACGATTGCCTGATTCTGGCTCAAGGAAAGGACGAACTTCTTCATCATTTACAGTATGTGATGGCAGTGTTAAGATGCCTAGGGTATTCTGTGAACGAAATAAAGTCCAGTCTAGTACCCTCTCAGGACATGTGCTTTCTGGGTGTGAGACTGAATACAGCATCCCAGATGGCCTTTTTGACCCCGGACAAACAAAAGAATCTTTCTCTTTACTTCCATCAATTGTCTCGTCAGTCCAGGCTGACTGCAAGGACAGTCCTTCAAGCCTTGGGGTTCATGGCATCTTGTATTCTGGTACTTCCCAATGCCAAACTGCATATGAGGAAGCTACAATGGTATCTCAAAATGTATGGATGCAACACTGCCAAGATATGGACACTGTCATTCAGATAATACCTTGCATTCAAAAGGAATTTTTGTGGTGGGCTCAGGAATGTCACCTAAACAAGGGACTCTCTGTGACCCGACCAGAGGCGAGTCAGATTCTAACGACAGATGCCTCAGACAAAGCTTGGGGAGCTCATCTAAATGGAAAATGGGTACAAGACACGTGGCCTGCCAGACTTCAACATTTACATATCAACATGAAGGAGATGTTAGCAGTCCAATTTGCATTGATAGCTTTCAAGGATTTACTTCTTCCAGGGCAGGTGTTGATTCAAACAGACAACACAACTGTCATGTGGTACATCAACAAGCAAGGGGACACATTCATACCCTCTATGCAGACAAGCAATGATTTTGTGGGAGACTGCTCTCAGTTTACAGCTAAATCTTCAGGCAAGGTTTCTGCCAGGAACACAGAACTCCTTAGCAGATGTGTTGAGCAGACAAATTATGGATCCCCACGAGTGGAAATTGGATCCTCATGTATTTCAAAAATTGACAGTGTTATGGGGAACTCCAGACATAGATCTGTTCGCTTCTCCACTAAATTACCAGTTGCCAAAGTTTTGCACAAAAAGGTTTCATCCCACAGCTTGGAAAGTGGATGCTCTCTCATTCAATTGGAGCAATCTTCACGTGTATGCCTTTCCACCACTGCCTCTCCTCCCAAAGGTACTCCTGAAGGTCAGACAGGACAAGCCAACCATGCTTTTAATAGCTCCGGATTGGCCTCGACAGCACTGGTACCCATTACTGAGAAGTCTGGTACGGGAGCCTCCATGGCCTTTGCCTTCGATTCCACACCTGCTGTCTCAGGAGAACAGTCACTTACTCAATGTCAAACTTCAGTCTCTGCATCTAACAGCCTGGCATATTCTGTTTTAAACCCTGGAGGGTCTCAGCTTCCACAACAAGTTTTGAATGTTATTTTGGAGGCCAGAAGGCCTAGTACAAGGAAAGTTTACGCAGATAAATGGAGGAGATTTTTAATTTGGAGGACAGCAAAGGACTTTGATGTTTCTAAACCTAATTTAAGTGTTGCTCTTCAATACCTTACTGAGGTATTGGACAAAGGTTTGTCCTTCTCCTCTATAAAGGTTCATGCTGCAGCAATTTCTGCTCACTATGACTGTGACCCACCATTATTTTCTCATCCTTTGTTTAAGCAATTCCTTAGAGGGGCAAAGAATATAAGACCCCACGAGAGCTCCTACTCCTGCTTGGGATCTCAATTTTGTGTTGGAGAAACTCACTCTACAACCTTTTGAGCCTGCAGCTACTGCCGAGTTGAAATATTTATCATGGAAGACTGCTTTTTTGTTGGCCATTACCTCTGCGAGAAGGGTTTCTGAATTACAGGCCCTTATGGCGGTTGAGCCTTTCTTAATTTTCCACAAGGATAGGGTATCTTTGCGTACTAACCCTTCCTTTATGCCTAAAGTGGTTTCTAGTGTGGCTTTAAACCAAACTATTCATTTGCCTACTTTTTATGCAAACCCCCAAAATAAAGGGGAAAAGATTTTGCACACTTTGGATATACACAGACAGTTGCGATATTATTTGAGCAGAACTAAAGGGTTCAGGCAGTCTCAGCAGTTGTTTGTTTCATTTGCTTTGGGTTCTCAGGGCAAACCTGTTTCAAAACAAACTATTTCTAAGTGGATTGGTTTTTGTATTGCTTTCTGTTATTCCCATCATGGTAAGGAGATTCCAGCTGGGATTAGGCCTCATTCCACTAGGGCTACTGCTACTTCTACAGCTTTTTTAAGGGGGGTGGCTACTAAAGATATTTTGGAGGCAGCTACTTGGAGTTCAGTGCATACTTTCTCTAAGCATTACCACCTTCCACTTGACTCAAAATCTAGGGCTGGATTTGCCACTGCAATTTTACAGGGCATTTTGGCAGCTCCTAATGCTTTATAGTTTTGCCATCCTCCCTTACCTCTGCTTTGGGATTCTACCCATATGTAAGGACTGCAGCAATGTGAGATGAAGAACATAGTACAGTTTTGTACCTACCATAAATGTAGATGTTCGAAGATCCACATTGCTGCAGTCCAATTTACCCTCCCTCCTTCCCCTCTGTAGTTTGAGGTGGTTGTGTGGTTTGGGTTGTAAATATTGTAAATATGGTTAGTGCAGGGGTGGTTGGTTGTTCTTTGCTGTTTTTTGGCTTTGGCCTTTCTTTTTAGGGCCTTCTGACATCTGGGGCAAGAAAAGACTGAGGATATGACGTCGGTCATGCGCTTTTGTACCCTGACGTCCTGATGTCAGTTATAAGCGCCTTGACCGACGTCAGCCTAATACTTTGGTATTCGGGCCGACCGAGGACAGCGGACTACCCATATGTAAGGACTGCAGCAATGTGGATCTTCGAACATCTACATTTATGGTAGGTACAAAACTGTACTTTTAGGCAGGTACAACTTATAAAAGTCCAATAAAGACACTTGCAGAAATTTTTCTTTAAACTTGTATGTCTGACTGCAATTCTATGCATTCCAGATGCAGGTTTGTCAACTGAGAATGGAGTAGCAAATATACTGAACTGCTGTTGGTGTTTTCTAAAATCTTGAAATCTACTCTCAAAGTCCTGTGATAAACTATTAAGTAATGCCGCCTGTTTTTCAGTATTTACGTGGCTTTGCTCAGACAGTGTTTCAAAGTGAATGAAGTCACTGTTCTTAATCTGACAGTGCCATAATTTCAATTTCATTTCAAATGCCGTCACTGTTTGAAACATGTCATTTATTAGTAGATTTTCACCTTGGAAGTGCAGGTTCAGGTCATTTAAATGAGCAGTGATATCTACTAAGAAGGCTAAATCAGCCATCCATTTTACGTTTTCAAATTCAGGTACAGGCTTTCCTTTTGACTCCATAAAGGACTTTATTTCAGTTCTTAAATCATAGAAACGTTTCAGCATTTTTTTGCGACTTGACCACCTCACTGCAGTAAAGCACACAAAGTCTCCAAAGTATTCAGAAACTCCTGAAACTGGTGGTGGTTTAATGGTGGTGGTTTAATCCTCTGGATCTTATAAAATGTATTGTTTTAATAACAACATTCGTAACATTTTCCATTTTTAAAGTCTGTGCACACAAATTTTCTGGATGTATAATGCGGTGGTACTTCATGAAACGCACATTACTGATCTGTTTTGCATCTTCTTGCATCAGTGTTGTTAGTCCTTCCTTCTTTCCAACCATAGCTGTAGCACCGTCAGTTACCATGCCAGACAGGTTTTCAATGGACAAGGAAAATCTTGCCAGTGTTTCTTTTACTGCTTTATACAGATCAACAGACTTCTTTGTATCTTTCAGTGGAACCAGACAGGCTAGTTCTTCAGTAATAGTGAAATTGTTGTCAACACCACAAATAAATATGGTGAGATGTGCTGTATCTGTAACATCAGTGCTGTCATCCAAAGCTATGGAGTAAAATTTGAAAGTTGCACACCGAGATTCCAAAGTATTTTCAATAGATTTGGCTATATCTTCCACACGCCTTGCGATTGTCTGGTGTGATGAACTTATTTTAGAAAATTCAGATTTTTTTTCAGGGAAAATTATGTCTGCTATACGTTCAAGGCATTCTTTAACAAATTCACCATCAGCAAATGGCTTGGATTTTTTCGTAATTAAATTTGCTACAACATAACTTGCCTTTAGTAAAGAATCAGGCTGAGTAGCTGATTTTCGAAACAGCTGTTGTTGGAATGTAAGATTTTTTTTTTTAAATCTGATATTTTTGTGTCTATGGCACACTACTTGCAATTCACTTAATTTGGGGTGTATTTGAATATAATGCTTTTTCAAATTGTAGTCCTTGAAAACGGATACCACTTCTCTGCATAGTAAGCAAAACACTTTATTGTTAGATTCAACAAAGAAGTACTCGTCGGTCCATTTTTCCTGAAAGACTCTCCTTTCGTCCGCTATTTTTCTTTTAGTATCTATTTTACTTTGCAGGATGCAGAAGCCATGCTGAAAAGTAAAAAAGGAGCAACTAGTATTAACTACTTGATTCCTAATTATATTTATAATTTTTAAAACAATGGCTAACAATTTACATTAAAAAAATAAGGAAATAAAAATTAAAACTAGCCGTAGTTGTAGTATATGTTAATGGTGTTGGAGGAAGCATTTTACATCTGTAACATAACACAAAAATATCCAGGCAGGAGAGACACAGGTGGAACCCCTGGGGTGAATTTACAGTTACCTATCCAGTTGTCCAGATTGCATTTGAGGAGGGCCAATGAGGAACTTTGTTTCATTTGTAGTACTAATGCCATTAGTCTTCAAAACAGCCATTATGCATAAAGCACATCACATTTACTGTGACTGTTGGTCTGTACTTTGTGCCAGTAATACTTGGCGTTTTGAAAAGTTCTTCATATAATTCATGAAATTCAGATGGACTGCGATAGAGCTATGAACATGTATGGTTAGCATGTAATCGACAGTTTCTTACTGCTTCAAGGATGGTAGCTTTCAATAACCTAATCAGAGCTGTACCATCAAGTTAAACACAATTTACTTTGCATGCTACCCAAGAAAACTCATTCACTTGCAAAGAAAACAACTGGCACACACTGCCACTGTCATTAATTCACCATAGTACTACCAATTCACACTGGGGAAAACCACTCCAGCAGTTCAAGTAGGTAAAATGTTAACATTAGCAGTCCTATAGTAGTACAATTCACAAAAATAAGCCAACAAATTTGCAATAAAGTAAAGAATTCACATCACTGACTTAATGAAACAATTCTGAATAAGACGGTCTCACCCAAACAAATGACTGGTGTCAGAAACATGGCCGCAAGCTGAATGCCATAAAATGCATCATCATCCCTTTTGGGGAAAGTGGCTATGAGGCTGCCAGCCCAACTAGATGGAATTTTGTACATAATTCTATGTCATTTGCGAATATTAATATGATTCGTATACTTGTCTTACAAATGTAAGAAAACTATACTTTATGTGTACATTAAACTATTGTTGCAGATTTGTGTGTTGAACTGTATGTTCTGTAGTGAGCTTCAAGAATGTATCCACAGTGTACCCTGCTGGGAAAGAGTAGAAATGTGTATATACTATATACCTGTGCAGATGTGTGTTTTAATGGTAGAAGTTTGAACTTAGAGATTTAACTTGCAAACTTTAAGAAAATGTGAATTGTTTTACGATTGTGTTTATCTCAGCAAGAAGACAGGATGTCTACAGCCAGAAGTTCTTTCTATTGTCTGGAAACAGAAAAAATTACAGGTTTCAAATGTAAAAGTGTTTAACTGTTTTATGACTTCCAGTTCTAGGCAAACTTCTGAGAGATAAGTAACCACTCTTAGGGATAGATAGGAATATAGTAAGATTAGTAGATGTTTTCTGTATTTGAGACTGTCCTCCAATGTTGTAAAATATTTCCTGCGATTCTGAATTCTTGTCACTGTATTGAGTTATTGAATGTTGCCTTATTCTTTTATTATTTATTATTAAATATATTTAATCCTTTTAATTGTGGCTGGTTTGTTTACTTAAGCTCTTACAGTACTTGCATATATATTTGGTGACACTGTATAGGCCACTGTAGTAGCCTTACTGTTGGTCCCACTTACCATTTGGATAATAGTAACATCACACAGTAGGATTGGTCACCCTTTGGTGAGGGCCATATAGTAGCTGATAAGTAAGGATGGTTGATAGCGGTGATTACTACCTTATAGTCTGGGCAGAAGGGGGGCATAACTAGTGAACCTGTGCCAGCCTTCCCCAGGAGTGTCTCTGTGTTTGTATATAAATCAAATCTCAGTGTGTGTGTGTGTGTGTGTGTATGTATGTATGTATGTAGAGTGGATGGGGCGACACACACAAATCTCAAGCCACCCCTGATAGCTGTTGGAATTCTGGCACATCCGAGCTAACCCTCACCCAATAATGGGAAATACATTGGCCAATTTGACCAGATGAGACCTGATAATTGACAGACAATGGGAGCAAAAATAAGCAAAGAAAATATCCTACAAAATAACTAAATTACTCACCATTGGCATTCACCAAGTAATTACAAAGGTAATTAATCCCAAAACTTGAAAATTGCCTTCCCTTAACAGTCTTCTGTTCAACCTAAACAAGATATGTTGATGTTGGACGTCTTTGAAACCCTGAAGTTTACCTGCATTCCACTTTGATATATAAATGATTATATTTAAACTTATGTCCACAATATGGGGAAAAAAACTTTGAATCTAACTATAACCATCCCTTGAAGGGAAAATGAGGCTGTCACTTTTTCAGCTCTGATGTGTTTTATCTGCTAATAAAAATGTCTGCTTTTCTAACTCCGTTCATGCTGAAATTAGAATAATCCTGTTTAAAAGCTTTGGGAATGCTCTCCTTTCTCAATTAGTGGGCATTCCATACTGTATAACTGCTTTAGTGACAGCAGCTAAGGCTAAGCAGTGCCCGGGAAGATGAAAAGAAATGCACTCTTGGCTAAAAACTAGTTATGTATTTTTGTGCTGAATAAACATTATTTGTAGCTTTTAACATCTCTGCTTTTTTTACCTCTGTATGTAGACAAAATGTATTAATTTCTTTAATTCACTACGTTTATTATAGTAAGTTTTCTATAATACCAGACATAGATGCTCTCTGCATCTCTCTCACTGCTTTTTTACTTAACTTAGCATATTGGAAGTTAGTAAAGTCATATCTCACAATGGTGATTGGACAAGATCACCTATCCAGTCAACAGATTAATAAATAAAAAATTAACAGGTTAAATATATCATACTTGTTACTGACCTCTTGACATAAATTGTATACACATTTCTGGATGGTCTGCAATAAAAATAAATTCATGCATTTCTCTCTTGTGACAGATTCCATTTTCTTTGACAAATGAAACAGCAACTTTATTGGCTCTCTTGATTGAAACAGTTGTCAGCTTTGCACATATTTAGAACTTCAATTTATTCCCTGGCATGGTTAAAATATTGATAATACTGGTTACTTCTAAGACAGATCCCCAAGTGCATATTCACATGCTGTTTCAAAGGCTGATACAAATGAGTGGGTGAGGAACAAAACTGAAGCCTTTTCACCTGTCATTCTGCATCAGCATGTACAGCAGGTGTCTTCTGTCCACCAGAAGGAATGCTGAGACAGAGAGTACTGTACTAAAACTATGCATTTCAAATGATACAGCAGTCTAATCAAAAGCAGTGCTTAAAGTAAACTTTAACCCTCTGTTGAGTATGTGTAAATATGTTTCACCATATTACCAGATATATTCCATACGATAAAGTCAGCATCAAACATACACTAAACTACAAACTGCTTTACCTTTAACTGAACAGTAAACTGATTTACTTCTAACTTGCATCACAATTATTTAACTCTCCCTTTCATACTTGTTATCCTTTGTTACCGCCCAGACGTCCTCACTGATATTCTAACCTCACGCTTTGCTGCAGTGGTTTCCAACTTTTGTTAAAACTAGTCCAGTTTTGCAGCGTCTTCCATTGCACACTTTTAATGAGAAGTTTCTAAGTATCATTGCAATCATCTGTAATTTCGGCATTAAAGAAACCATTGCATCAAGCTTCGGCATTCCACTACTTGTCAGTGTGTTAAAGGAATTATTTGCATCAGTAATCTAAAAACTGTTAAAACTGTTCAGCGTATTAAATTTACAAGAGCCAGTTTTGTATTTATTGACAATATAGCTACCAGTAAAACCTGCAGTTTGTCTGCAGTATGAGAATTAGAATCTAATATAGGATGACGGATGCACACACATTGAAATGCAAAGGCAGACATGGTGTAACAGCTTGACAATATCACCTCCATGCCCAAGATTAAAGAAAATTACTGATGGGATAGGGTGCTGCAATTGTACTTCTCCTGTGTGGACACTTGGATCTGACATGGCTCAAACCATTTTTCCTTTTCATGCTCAGCTTTGACTTTGCCAAACTGGCAATATTGTTTGAGACAAACTACAGGAGCAATTCCTTTATTACATCCAGATCCCACTGATCCTACCAGATACTCCAGAGCTAGAGCAGATACTGTGTTAGTATGACATTTTTTGAGAGGTGGCAACTACACTCGTTTCTCTTAGTTATTTCTAACACTGCTATGCGGATGTAAGTTGTTGATCAGCACTGACTTGTACTTTAAACTGGACTACCCTTTTTTTTCTGTTAGTTGCTCAAAAATGGTTTATGATTGTCTCCTTTCAGGCTATGGCTTGTGACTCAAAATGAGGTCCAGTGATCAGCTCCACCCTTGAAAAAAAAAAAAAACAACAGTACACATCATCTCACTTTTGTCAGAATGTCCTTAATGTTAAAATGTAAAATTCCCATTGTAAATGGCATCGGTGTGCAACATGTAGCACACTTACGCCTTTGTTTCAAAATGCTGTGGGTTCTACTCCCACGTTAGGTAAATCAACTGCTGAGACTGCAGTGTAGCATAAGTGAATGCTGCACTCCTGAGTGTGTCATCCTTTGAATGAGATCTTAAACCGAAGTTGCATATGCTTGAAAAGAGGCTACTAACCTATTGGAACTAAAATGGTCAGCAAAGAATAAAAATAAATAAAATAAGAATAAAATGGGTCACGTCAGTTACTTACACAGCACAGGCCACAGATCTAGAGCATCAAACCTCAATCAATGAATAAAGTACATAAACAAGAAAAGTAATATGACATTTGGTTAAGCTTTGTGTTCACTGCTGTTATTTTTTCCAGTGTTTAGCTCTTCCATCATGAGTGAGCAGTATGCTGTCACATTTTTAAGATAGAAAAATGACTTAGCAATAATTAAATTCATTACACTAAAATTGACTTAAATTTTACAGAAAGTCAGGCAAATAGAATTTTGTTTAAAAAAACATTTTTTGTATTCACTGTTTGTTGACTGGGTAATTGCTGCTAAGCTTGTGTCTCACTTCCAGGGAGACCTGAGGTGGCACATGTAACACCCTGAACACGATGTAAAAATACTACAGTTATAAATAAAAATACTAATAACCATAAGAACATTATAAACAAAGAAATAAAACCCTTTCAACAGCATATATTTAAAATATGGGTTTATTATGTAGTCATTCTGGTGACAGAAGAATAGAGCACTAACTATGGCCCAGACAACCAGAACTAAGTAGCAGTTCAGGGGAGGATAGCCACGTTCATCCTTTGGTGGTGGTGGGGTGGCAAGTGCTAACATGAGTGTACTGTTCCATCAAACTCGGGTAGAGGTCAGGAATTGAAACAATCACTGGTCTGGGTGAGAAAGATGACCAGGGAGGAGTGCTGCCTTAGAGCTCAGTGAGGCCACATCTCACTACCCACACAGCCTATGGATGTAGCATTAGCATTGTGGGAGGGTAGCTATAAAACCTACTGAGCACCAGAATATGTCGGATTCTCACCTGTCACTGTCTCACATGGAGATGTACAGGAAAATGAACATAGAGAATCCACACATGGGCAGTCATAAGCTTTCATGCATACAAAGCTCTGTCAAATGGGACTCTTTTCCAGTGAGAGTCGGACTGAAATGCTGCCGAGCGTGGGAGATTCAAAGGATGGCAGGCATCTCTGTGGACCTGGCTGGCATTGAACAGCCTTAAGCATGGAACAAAAACAAATGCATATACACACATTCATACGTATCTATGTATTTATACCTACATATATATATTTTCTATTTGCACATAAATAATTTATTCTAGTTCATATATTAATCTTGTTATTAATAAAAAAGCTTTTTGTAATATGACATATAATTTTAAAACTTATATATGAATTTATTAGATAATGTATGTAGAAAAATAGATATTGCTATGAGTATTTTTGCTATTAATATTTTCAGTAAAATGTGATGAATTTGATGTAATGTTGATTTAATTGTTAAAATCGAATAATTAATCGAGAGCAAATAAAGAAAAGAAAGGAATACTGGTAAAAGTGCTTGGAGGTGTGTTTTATTTGCTTTTACATTGTATTTGTCTGGTCAAGGCTAATAACATTTCATTCTACAGCAGTACACTGGTCTGGGTAATACATGAAAAGTAAAATGAAATGAAACGAAGAAAGAAACTTGGGGGGAACCAAGACTCCATTGTACACTTTTAAAAAAAATAACAGCAGAATGGAGCAAGGATTGCAGTATATTTTTCTGAGAGAATTGTTCTTGAGCAACAACAACAAACATCATGTTTGAAGTCCTCCTCCATTTTCTTCCAAGATGTCTAATTGCTAACACACACACACACACACTCTTCTTCTACTTTCACGCACACAAACACTTTGCTTTCATGTATGCACTCACTCACTCGTACTTACCTATTACTGCAGTTAGGTGCTGTCCCTTTAAAATCCAATGATGGCCAATCAATTCCCCGTACTACTCTCTTCAGTGCTAAGACACACACTTTGCTTCTTTGGCGCGAAATAACACAGCGGCAGGAACACAGGCAAAAAAAAAACAAACCGCATGCATATACTAAACTTTAAGGTAAAAGTCACGGGCTGCATAGAAGAGCTCTGAGGACTGCATGCGGGCCGCAGGTTGGACACTACTGGTCTATACAAAAGGCAAACTTTTTTATCTGGCTGATACCTTATCCAGATCGCCCAGAAATACCACAGAACAACTTGATACTGAGAAATTTTACTTTGATGTCATGGAAGTGCATAATTTTTCTAGCACGAGACTTGATGAGCTGAGATATCATACAAAGACTGAGCCAATTTTGCAGACGCTCAGCCAGTTCATCAATGTTGGATGGCCATCAAAGCTGTCTTGTGTACCAGCAGAAGTACACCATTTTTTTCCATAAAGAGGTGAGATGTTGATGGAAGATGGTATAATTTTCAAAGGTCCTAAAGTTATTGTTCCTACTTCCTTGCAACATGAATACATTCAGATTTTGCATCATGGCCACCCAGATACTGAAGCTGCCAAAAGAAGGGCGAGAGGACTAGTATTTTGGCCTTCTCTGTCAAAAGACATTGCTAAAGTGCTTTCATCTTGTTCAGTATTCAATAGTACTAAAACACATTTGCAAAAAGATCCACTTTAGCTAAGCCAGATTCTTGAACTATATTGATCAACAGTAGCCACTGACATATTTGAGTGAAACAATCTGCATTACTTAGTGTTGGTAGACTGTTATTCGAACTGGCTTGAGATCAGTTTGCTACCTAACCTAACGTCCAGTACTGTCATTACTAAGTTGAAACGTCATTTCTCAATCCATGGTAGTCCACACCGTTATTTCTGACAACGGTACCCAGTTTACCAGTCAGTTATTTCAGAAATTCAGAAAAAGGTGGGACTTTATCCATATTACTAGCAGTCCGGAATACCCACAGCCAGATGGCCTGGCTGAATGTGCAGTACAGAGTGCAAAGCAATTACTAGAGAAGTCAAAGCGTAACATTATCGAAATCTTCTTGAATTTACTTAATCTCAGAAATATACCCCATGGCAATCTACTTGACTCACCTACTCAGGGACTTCTATCTAGGCAAACTAGAAAAACCTTGCCTATCAGTTCTAGTTTGTTGGTGCTTAATGCTAAAAACACCATAGCAATCAAAGCCCAACTCTTTAAGAAGCATACCTTTCAGAAGTCCAGCCATGATAAAACAAGCATATTTCTTCGTCCATTGAAAGAAGGAGAGACAGTAAGGATGCAAATGGCAAAAGGCTTTGATTGAATTGGTCAAGTGACAGGTATATGTGCCATGCCAAGATTCTGCTTAGTGGAATCTGATGGTACAGAATACAGAAGAAACCGCAGGCATTTTCTTCTGGTGTCTGAATAGATAGCGCAGCATTGTACCTGTAATACAGGCTTTGCATCCTGATGATGTCCCAGATGTCCCTAAAGTTGAACTTTCCTTGAAGACAGTCCCCATTGCTAGATCCAATTCTGATTTTTACGTTATATGATCAGGTTGAATTTCTAGACCTAGTGTAATATACACAGCAACCTGGACATGATTGTTTTATGTGTTTAGTTTTGTATGATTGCATGTCAAAGAATTAGTTCTGATTATTGCATGCCAAAGGATAATTTTTGTGTAACAGCATGTCAGTGAATGCTGTCATTTAGTGTATGACCTATTTCTCAAAGAGGGAGGATGTAGAACAGAGCGTTAAGAAAGGCAGTGGGTGGCAGTGAATAGTTACTGAATAGCTGGGTAACTAAAGCAGAGCTTTTAAGGGAGACAGCTATAAAGGTGCTTGGTGTGACATCTGGACAGAGAAAGGAGGACAAGGAGACCTGGTGGTGAAATGAAGTACAGGAGAGTATACAGAGAAAAAAATTTGAGCAGAAGTGGGATTGTCAGAGAGATGAAAAGTAGACAAGGAGTATAAGGAGATGAGGCGTATAGCAGAGAGAGAGGTGGCGAAGGCTAATGATAAGGCATATGGAGAAGTATGAATGGTTGGACACTATGGAGGAAGAAAAGGACCTGTACCAATTGGCTAGACAGAAGCACCAAGCTGGGAAAGATATTCAGCAGGTAAAGGTGTTAAAAATAATGAGGGAAACATACTCACAAATGTGGAAAGTGAGAGGATGCCTGAAGAGTAGAGAAGTGTTTTCGTACTGATTTTTTAAGAGTAAGGGTGATGTGCAGGGCTGTAGTAACTACAGAGGGATAAAAATTGATCAGCCACAGCATGAAGTTATGGGAAGGAGTAGTGGAAGGTAGGTTAAGAAGGGATGTGATTAATGAGCAGCAGATTGGTTTCATGCCAGGAAAGAGCACTACATATGCAATGTTTGCACTGAGAGTTTTGATGGCGAAGTATAGAGAAGGTCAGAAGGAGTTGCAGTGTATCTTTGTGGACTTCGAGAAAGCATATAACAGGGGAACTAGGGAGGAGTTGTGGGATTGTATAAAGACATCAGTTGTGGCAGAGAAGTATGTAAGGGTGGTACAGGATATGTGCTAGGGCAGTATGACAGTGATGAAGTCTGCGGTGGGCGTGAAGGATGCATTCAAGCTGGAGGTGGGATTGCATCAAGGATCATGTCTGAGCCCTTTATTTGCAGTGGTGATGGACAGGTTGACAGACGAGATCAGACAGGAGTCCCTGTGGGCTATGATGTTTGCGGATGACATTGTGATCTGTAGTGAGAGTAGGGAACAGGTTGAGGAGACCCTGGACAGGTAGAGATATGCTCTACAGAGGAGAGGAATGAAGGTCAGCAGGACTAAGACAGAATATGTATATGTAAATGAGAGGGAGGATAGAGGAGTGGTGAGGATGCAGGGAGTAGAGTTGGTGAAGGTGGATGAGTTTAAATACTTGGGATCAACAGTTCAGAATAATGGCAAGTGTGGAAAAGTGAAAAAAAGAGTACAGGCTGGGTGAAGTGGGTGGGGAAGTGTGTCAGCAGTGATTTGTGACAGACTGGTACCAGTAAGAGTAGAAGAGAAGGTCTACAAGAGGGTAGTTAGACCAGGTATGTTATATGGGTTGGAGACTGTGGCACTGATGAAAAGACAGGAGTTAGAGCTGGAGGTGGCAGACTTAAAGATGTTAAGATTTGCACTGTTTCTGACGAGGATGGGTAGGATTAGAAATCAGTATATTAGAGGGTCAGCTCAGGTTGGACAGTTTGGAGACAAAGCCAGAGAGGTGAGATTACGTAGGTTTGGACGTGCTGAGGAGGGATGCTGCATATATTGGGAAAAGAATGCTAGGGATGGAGATGCCAGGTAAGAGGAACAGAGGAAGGCCTAAGATAAAGTTTATGGATGTGGTGAGAAGACAATGCAGGTGGTTGGTGTGACAGAGAAGATGCAGAGGACAGGAAGAAATGGAAACAGATGATCTGCTGTGGTGACCATAGCTCATTCAAATCCTGTCTTTATTTAAACCTCATTCCACCTGCAAAATGTTATTCTACATGTACTGTTCCCACTTTTTTCAAAGATCCCATTTCCACTTGTTTTATCCTTGTTACTATACTCGTTACTATTGGCAAAGTTGATTTAGAGTTTGATTTCCATTTTCTAGTAATTGCTTTTATGGCAGCCACCACAGTCAGAGTCGGCAAGGCCTTAATATGTATAAGCAATTTTGATTCTGTATTACAGCTCAAACAAATCATTTCCTTAGTTACGCCAATTTGCTCACCCTGTATTTCTGATGGCATATTTTAAAAATTGCCTGCAGACAACTCCAACCCATTACACTGCCAAAAAGTAAGTTCCTAATTACCTCTTTCTTCCCCATTACACCTCCAAAATTTGCTATCTACTTGAGGAAAAAATCATTGGAGTCTACTTTGGGTATAAAAATACCTATGTAAACACTTCCAAGCAAAGATCCAAATCTTCTAGACTTTGTTGCACAATTGGTAGCCATTTATATATTCCCCATTGCTTCTCCAGTCTCTGTTCTCAATCCTTTATAACCTCCTCTGATTGATTCATATAGTTACCAATCAATATTTTATATGCTGTACTAATTATCCCTTTTTTTAAAGCAGCTTGTATTCTAGATTCTCCCAAAAACTCTACCAGTGCTGGTCTTTTACTTAGGATCCCCCTATTTCTTTCTCTTTGCCTGTACTCTGATATCAATCCTTGATAGGGTAGGCAGTCTCTAGCCTGCAGTCCAATAAATTTTTGGCCGTTTCCCATTCTATTACCTTTTTTTTAATTATTTGTTCCCAATTCCTTGATTCTTCTGCCAGTTTTTTTTAGTAAACTCCTACCCCCTCTTGCCTGTTGTCTGTATACTTAATTGCAGTCATCCCTATCTGAAAAATCTCCTTCTTTCGCTTCCTTGTTAGAATACTTTCTGCTACTTTATGAATATAATATTCTATATGGTTATTGTTACTCTTTTTAAGGATTTGCATTCAAAATCCCAGTCTCTCCTTGTTTCTTGAGGTTCTCCCATTTGTCATCATCCCTTTCCACTTTGAATACAGTTTTTTACTTGTGGTATGTATAAAAGCCTAAACTGTGTAGCTCTGAAACATGCCTTCAGATGAGGTGTGATCCCAAACCGCCTTGATCTTGTTGGAAGAATCAGCTTATCTGACTTGACCCTTGCAGTCTTCTGCTCCCAGATAAAATCCTTTAGATCCTTATTAATTGGTATCCACAACTCTCTGGTTGATAAAAATTTGCCTGACTTATGTATAAAAGTAAAGGAACTAAAACATTTTGACTGCTTGTATCTTGCTATCCATATCCATAAAACAGAGCTTTCAGTTTCTCAGTTTTATGTTATCTTTTGATGTGAAGTTGTTCTATCTTGCCGTTCATTCTTACAGATGAGTCGGCCTATTACAAAGCTCGAGGTCTTCAGACAGCTGGAGGCCAAGTCCCTATCCCACAATGCACCTTGTTAACTCAGATCTAGTTTGCCGCTGCAACAGATCGGAGGTTTCCTAGCACAGCTCGGGCCAGTATTTCATATTTTCTCAAGAATTACTATTTCTCTTTTATATATTGATAGTTATAACTTTAAACTTTAAAATATTAATAGCTTGATAGATTATTAGCCTTTTCTGACTTTTTCTTATACTCCCTTTGGCCTTCGTTTTTTATAGGCCTTTAGTATTCCCTTTCCCTTCTTTGGTGTGCCTTTATAAAAAATATTAGGATATTTTTATATAGCTTTGTAGTGTTTAATAAGCTTATTAAACATTAGACATTGTGTGAGAGTGTGTTTAGATAGTTATAGTTAGATTACATTTATTCATATACAGCCCATTTGTTTTTTAAGGGCTAATTACTGTAGTTTAAAATTGATAATATTTGTGTGTGTATATTCTTCTTTGATATTACAGTCTGTTGGTGTACAGTTGGATACTTTTGGTACTGTAGGATTTAACATGGCTGACCAAAAAAAAGACAAACATCCCAAGTCTGGGTTTAAAAAAATGTCCAAAGTGTGGACAAAAGAGGACAGTGACAGATAGTCATGTAAATTGTGTTTATTGTGTTGGAACCTTGCACTTGCAAGAGAGCTTGTCATTCCTTTTCCAGCAGGGTACTACATGAAAGGAAAGGAAAACTGATTGATAGAGGACTTCTAAAAATCTTCTTTTCAGTAAGCTTTGAGCGACCAGGATAAATCTAGACAGTCTTCCAAGTCTTATTCCTCTGATTTGTCAACATCCAAGAAACCATCGACGTCGGCTCCACAGCCTTCGGAGCCGAGCGTCCTGTCTTTTTGGAGCCGGTCCCCAGACCTGGAACCGGCCTCCAAAGTACTAAAATCTCCTATCCTCCAGTTGGTACCACCCTCCATACATTCATCTCGATTAACCTATCTGATTTGGATGTGGATCGTGTGGTGCAGAAGCTGCTACAGGCACCAGCGTTTGCTAAATATTTATCGGCTCCAACCCAAGTTGTTTCGGAACTGAAAACTGCTATTCCATCGACTTCTTTTCCTCCTCCAATCCATACCGATCCATCGGAGCCAGAAGAGTTGGACCTCATGATTGTGGAGCCTTCTGAGCCGATGCCTGCTCCAGTGCCATCAGTTCTGTTTACTCAGACTTCCTTGGCGCCCATCGAGGAGTCTACCAACACTCTCCGGTCGGGTCCGGGGAGGATAGTCGGACTGACCTGTCAGTTCCGACTTTGCCTCTTGGGGCCTCTGCTCGAATTAGTTTGGCTCCTACCTGTGGTTAGGTTCCCAGTGTTCCAGTGCTGAGAGGATGGGTTGTTCAGATCCAGCAGTTCCTTTTCATCGGAGCAGAGGTGCCTTTGAAGCCATGAGAAGAGTAATGTCCCTCAGGACATCCACAACTTCAGGACCAACTACTTCCTCCCCAAAAGCACCTGTGTCCACTTCTGCCTCACAGATCCCTTTGAAGCACAGAGACCCTGAGCCTCAGGAAGCCCCACTTGGGTGCCCCCTGCTCTTCCGAAACCTCACCAGAAGTTCCTACTGATAAGTTTCACAGGAAGATAATTTGCAAGAGGAAGCACCTAGACTTCCCACAGGAGTCTCTCACATCTGACACCGACTTAGATGAATCAGAAGGGTCCCCACTGTCCCCCTCTGAAGATATCTCATTTGCAGATATACTATAAATCCTTAAGCACTGGGGTGGCTGGAAGCCCACCAACCCTACTGAAGATGAGTCTGTTCTCATGAAGGCTTTCGGGTCTCAAACTTTAACCTCTTGGGTGTCTCTGCCCTTCGATGAGCTCATGGAGCTGGTCTCACGCATGGCATGCGTGTCTCCGGAAACCATGGAGCCTGCCCCTAGGAGGCCCAATAAATTTATTTCTGCCCCTCAGGATAAATCTTTTCTCACTAAGGGAGTGCCGGTTGATGCCATGGTGGTGGCGGCAGCCACCAAAAAGGAGATGTCAGAAATGTCTTTCTCTATCCATCCTCCTAACAGAGAGACTCTAGGATCATGGATAGATATGAGAAGCGCATGTACAGTTCAGCGACTTTCACTATGCATTCACAGAACTATCTCACATTTCACAAGACTGCAAAGAGACCTCATAAAAGAGCTTGGAGATGTTCTTCAGGGTACGGTAGCCGCAGGAGCTTCAGACAGAGTTGCCTCCCAGCTTGCTACCCTTAATTCCATAGTGAACACGTTCATGCGTCTCATCTCATATGCAGCTGATGGAATGAGTAGGGGAGTGGGTACAGGAATTGCTCTTAGGAGACACTCCTGGATGTGCTTATGTTCCTTTGCTGAGCCCTTTAAGTCATCTTTTGTCAGCACCACTCTTGATGGCTCATCCCTTTTTCGGCCCAAATTTAAGGAAACTTTGACCAGGTGTGACCAGGAAGGAAAGACTCTGCCGTCGGAGTCCGTTTTTCCACCCCTACTAGACCCTACCGCAAAGGTCAAAAGGGAGGAAAGATGTGGTTCTGAAAAGCCCAAGGTGCCTTTCTGGGCACACGTGGTGACCCCCCCTCCAGGGGCAGAGGAGGGGGCAATAATGGAAGACACTGCCCGTGCTGCAGAAGGGGTCCGCAAAACCAGGGAGACCGAGACCAGTTCTTTGGCAAGCCCTACCAGCGCTCTTGAAAGGAGGCCCAACTGTCCTACTCTGGAGGCAGTCGGGGGTTGCTTATCTTTGTATCCAGATGCCTTGCTCAAAATAAACAACAATAGTTTCCAGAGGATACTTCATTCCTTTCGCCACTCCCCCACCAAGAGGGTATTTCATTCCTTTCACTGCTCCCCCTCCATTGACGACAAAAATCCCAGACGTTTCACCCAGTTACAGGGAACAAGCAACAGCAGAGGTCCAAACGTTCCTAAGAAAAAGGGTCATCCAACCAGTCCCAGCAGACAAGACAGGATCCGGAACTTACTCAAGATTCTTTTTAGTTCCAAAAAAGGCAGGGGACTGGAGACTTATTTTGGACCTCAGCAGACTAAACAAATCTGTCAAGAAAGAGACGTTCTGGATGGTCACACTTCAGTCAATACTTCCCTTCTTAGGGAAAGACAATTGGATGTGCTCGATAGATCTCCAGGATGCCTACTACCATATAAAAATGGCCAGACCATCCAGGGATCCTCTGCACTTCTGGCTGGGAGCCAGTCATTGCCAGTTTTGAGCCCTGCCCTTTGGTCTCACTATAGCCCCCAGAGTTTTCACCAAATGTATGGCAGTAGTCACGGCTCACCTGAGACATTTGGGATTCCAGTTGTTTCCGTACTTAGACAATTGGCTTCTCACCGCCACCACCAGGCATCAGCTAATACAAGCCAGGGACACAACTCTTACTCTTTGCAATCAACTCGGCATTACCATAAATTCAGAAAAATCTGCCTTCTCGCCATTGCGACATATAGTTTTTATCAGAGCAGAACTGGGCACCACCACTTTAAAACTTCCATCAGAAAGGATATTACTACTTCATCAGCAAATCCAGAACATCATATCCAGAGACAAGGCTCCAGCATCCGAAGTGCTAAAGTTGTTAGGGCTGATGGCAGCTGCGATAATAGCGATTCTGATGGGTCGCATGCACATGCGGATTCTACAGTGCTGCTGTTCACACATGGTTTTATCAAGAGCTCCCAATGTGTCATCTCATTATTGTAGCAAACGCATGCAAAAAGGATCTTCGGTGGTGGTTGACCTGTCTTCAAGTAACGATAGGTCGTCCTTTTATCCTACCCTCACCATCGGCCACAGTGACCATGGACGCTTCCCTGATTGGGGGGGGGGGGCATTTTCAGGTAAGAACACCCCAAGGCACATGGACTGAACAAGAGATACATCTGCATATCAATGTCCTGGAGATGAGAGCGGTACTCTTGGCGTTGCAGTACTTTCAGGACTCTCTCCCTCTGGGGACAATTGTGATTCAGAAGGGACAGCATATCAGTGGTCTGGTACTTGAACAAACAAAGAGGAACCAGTTCCTATTCCCTTTGTCGAGAGGCCCTAAGAGTATGGCAGTGGGCTACATCCACCCAGCGCTTTCTGATAACAACGTACATCCTGGGGAAATCCAGCGTGATTGCAGATAAACTGTGCAGGGCAATTTTGTTGCCTCACAAGTGGTCCCTCAAAAAAGAGATAGCAGAGAGAGTATTCTGCAGATAGGGACAGCCTTACTGCGATCTTTTTGCTTCCCACATGAACACAAAATGCAGAAGCTACTTTGCTTTGATTCCCCCTCTGGGAGATGCCCCAAGGGATGCACTCATACACGATTGGCCTCCGGCTCTCCTCTGTGCATTCCCACCAATTCCCCTGATACCCAAAGTATTACAGAAAGCAAAAGCCCTGGGAAGGACAATCATTCTAATAGCCCGTCATTGGTCTCATCAGATTTGGTTCCCCTTCCTTCGACTTCATCTGTTGGAAGAGCCCTGGATTCTAGACCCAGTTCTGGACCTTCTGACACATTCATCAGGGGCTCTTTATCCTTCCCTTCAGTCCTTAAAATTGACAGCTTGGCTGCTCCAATTCCCAACATAGCCAGGTTCCATAACCTCTCAAACGAAACGCAGCATATTAATATCTTCTCATAAATCCTCCACTAGGAAGTTGTACCTTAGTAAATGGAGGAGATTTTCTATATGAGCTTCTCAGAATAGCATTAATCCCTACCAAGCCCCCATTTCCTCTATAGTAGAATTGTTGACGCTTTTCAACAAAGGAGTGGCGGCAGCTACAATTCGGGTACAGCTTGCCGCCATCTCTAATTTTCATCTTGGTACTGAAGAATTGAACATAATGTCACGCAAGCTATCCAAAGTCTTCCTCAAAGGGACCTTCCACCTCAAACCACCAGTTAAATCCCCTTATACCCCATGGAACTTAACTTTTATGCTTTCATGCATTATTCTCCCACCTTTCGTGCCAGCTTCCTCATGTGATTTGAAATTTTTGACTTGGAAGACTATCTTTTTAGTAACCATCATGTCTGCATGAAGAGTATCAGAACTACAGGCCTTGTTCATAAAACCTCCATATTTGGTGTTTCATGCTGACAGAGTGTCGCTGTGAACAAATCCTTCATTCTTACCTAAAAGTTTGTACTGAAGCTAACCTTAACCAAATCATTGATTTACCAGTATTTTTCCCCCAAACACAGTAACAACTATATGCCGCACAAGCTGGATGTTCATAGACAGCTCAGATTTTACCTGGATAGAACCAAAGAGTTCAGAAGATCAAAACAACTTTTTATTTCCTTCTCATATTCTTGGAAAGGTATGCCAGTGGCAAAAACAATACTATCTAAATGTAGGGTTGCCACCTTTTCAAATGCCCAAATTGGGACATTTTGGGTACAAATGTCAGATTTTGCAGGGCAAAACATACCCACAGCCAGTACAAAGGACAGTACTTCACTTTTTTGCCTAAATAAAAACTTATTCTTGTAGCATTTTAGTTGCTTATTCTGTTTCTTATAACATTTAGGTGTTTCAGATGCAGAATGACTGTTTTATGCAACTATTACATAAAATATAGGCAATATTTTTGTCCTAAAATCTCAGAACATTTGCCATTTCTTAAATTTTTTTGCAGGACACAACTGGCCAAAGAGGGACTGACCCTCGCAAAGTGGGTCAGGTGGTAACCTTATCTAAATGGTTATCTGATTACATCACTTTCACATATTCAGCTGCCAGTTTACCTTTACAATACAAAATTAAGACTAATTCTACCAGAGCAGTGTCCACATCTTCTGCTTTTTCTGCTAGGCTTCCCATAAACAATATTTGTCCAGCAGCCACTTGGTCAAAACCTCATACTTTTATCATTCATTATAAAGTTGATAGGGCCTCCTTTGGTTCTACTGTCTTGAAAAATATACTCCTGTGAGCCACCCGAGAAAGTTGGTGCTTGGGACGCTACTCATCTGTAAGAATGAACAGCGAGCTAGAACAACTTCACATAAAGAAGTTATGTACTCACCATAACGTTCCATGTGAGTTGTTCATCATTCTTACTTCTCACCCTCCTATCCCCTCCAGGGTTTTTTGAGGACCGAGATACTACATGGTTGCTCTGTCTTTCTATGGTTTTTACCTATAAAAGTGATAGAATGGCATATGGTATTGTTAGAGGCAGCAAACAAGATCTGAGGTAACTCAAGGTGCATCATGGGATAAGGACTTGGCCTCAAGCTGTCTGAAGGCCTCGAGCTTTGGAGTAGGCCAACTCGGAGCCAAGGATTGGCTCTGAACCCATCTGTAAGAATGAAGGCGAGATGAACAACTCACATGGAACATTATGGTGAGTATGTAACTTCTTTTTTAGTCTCTTCCCACATATCCTTAGCTGCCAGACAAGAATCCTTTTTAATCCATACTCCTAAGTACTTCATTTTATATCCCCATAAATATGGTTATTGCTGAACAAATTCTTTTGTGGGTACATAGTTTACAGCTATTTCTTTTGTTTTATCTTCATTCATTTTGTATCCCAAAAAGACTTTGGTCTCAGCATGTTCCACAACACTGAACTTTCCTTTTTTTTGGTTTTATCAAGTATAAAATAATATCTGCAAATAAAACCAGCTTTTCTTGATTACCATACCAGTTTCTGAGTCCCTTATTTTCTTTGCCATTGGATTTAAATATAATGCCAATAAAGGAGATAGAGTACACCCCTGCCTGGTTTCTCTGCTCAAACAGAACTTATCAAGGAAGAACCTACCCACTTTAATGTTCACCTCCGATCCATCATCTATCCTCCTATTCAACCTTATAATTTTATTAGGGAATGCAAACACTTCCATTGCCCTGCTCATAAAAATCTCAGCTTACTCTGAATGCTTTCTCTGCATCTAGACCCACTAACAACAGGGGTATTTCCTTACCTTCAGCTTACCTCTGGATCATCATTATTCTGTTAATTTTGTCAAATGTTTACCTTACCTCCACAAAACCACATTAATCCATATCTGTCAATTTTGGCATCATGCTTGCCATTCTTTTAGCTATTTTAGACATAAACACTTTATTATGATGGTTTAGAATTTAAATGGGCCTATATGAAGCTGAATCTGATGGGTCTTTACCAGCTTTAGGTATTACAGTCACCACCGCTTTCTTCCAGGATGCTGGTGCTTCTTCTTTAAAATACTGTTAAACAAAACTTTCCAGATCTACATCAGTTTTTTTCTCTTCTAGCTTTTAAACTTCTACAGGAAGGCCATCTATTCCTGGGGACTTTCCTGTAGATTGGTTATACAGCACCATTTTTATCTCATCTCCTTCTGTTCTGTTTGTAACTGAGCCTCATCTACCTCTAACCTTGGCGCATTTAATTCTTCCATAAACATTTCCATTTGTACCTTTTTTGATTTCCATATTTCTCTGCTTTATACAGATTTTCATAAAACGTCTGAAATATTTGTAGTACCTCTTCAGGATCTTTGGTTATCTTTCTTGTAATAGGATCCCTAAGCTTGGTGTCAACACTTTCTACTTTCTGTTGCATGAGTCATTTTTTGCACTGGAGTTATCAAAAACAGTTGGGGTTCCACACAAATCTACAGTTCATCTAAAATCAAAATAGGGAAAACGGCCCTTCCAGGAAAAGACTGAGATTTTGGAGGACTTCCAAGATGGCTGCACATTCAGTAACACCTTAACTCTAGCTCTCCCTGTGTGAAAACAGAAACTCAACAGATAAGGCCAGTAGACTTTTGTGTTTATAGGTACATTTCAGTAACTGGTTATTAAGTGTACTGCCTGGATGCCAGGAAAAAAGAAATACAGAGCACCTGGAAAAAATCAGCTACAAAATGTGAGGAACAAACACTGACTGGGGAAAGTTCTGCAGCTGTTCAGCTAAAAGCAGTGCAACCTCCAAACATGACTTCCAGTAACCTACAGGAAGATATAATGCAACTGCACACAGACCTGGTTAAAATAAACTAAACACTTGATGGAGTATATCAGCACTAACAATAAAAGGCTGGAAAAAATGGAAGAAGTTTTAAACAGTTATTCAGATGAGGTGATAAAGCTGCAAAACTCAGAGGTTGAAATGAAGAAAAGGCTGGCTGAATGAGGCTGCTCAGGAAGAGCTTTCAAAAAATAATAGAATTAGAGGACAGATCACGTAGGGAAAATCTGAGATTTTCAGCTAAACTGGAGAAGCTGGAAAGAATACACTGCATTAATTTTATAATTTTATGAAAGCACAAATAAACAACTGGGCTGGTATTCCACAGCAGGAGTTGTTAGTTGAAAGGGCACAGCGTGTGTATGCTCCAGACTTGGCTATGAGAAAGCAACCTAGATCTTTAATAGTAAAGATGCAATCCTACCAGCAGAAGGATACTGACAAAAGTTAGTATTTTGTCGTCCTGACACAAAGTGGGAGACAGAAGAGTTTATGTAGAGAATGATTACACATTGTACACCAGGCAGAAGAGGAGTAAATTCATTACACTATTCACGGAATGTCAGGAAACAGATGTGAGATTCAAACTGCTGTGCCCACCTGTCTTCAATGTGTTCTTCCCTAGAGAGATAAAATCATTTTTTGATGAAGTACACGCTAAGGAGGGAATCCAAAAGTTTGTCCAACAAAATGTGCGCTGTGAAACAGAATGAGATTCTGCTTCCTGTTCTTCTGGTAATAAAGACCATAAAGAGACACTTCTTGTGAAACGATTTCCAATGTTTCAACAGAAAATGCTGGAGAGAAGGAAGGGAATGTGAGAGTGGACTAGATGAATCGAGAGTACATGAAGCAGAAGCAGGATTTGGGAGATGGAGATGAACAGTAATAAAACCAGTAACTTAATGTGGGATTAGAATGCAATAATTATATTTGTGAAATATGACAGAACAAGAAAATCTGGAAATATTCAACTTTTTCAGAATTTGTTGGACTTCTAATGGACTCTAAAGTATATGCCCTACTTTGTCAGCAATGTTCGGAAAAATGCTTTGGGGACGAAAAGAAAGTTAACTGCAAGTAAAGAAGGCACTTTTTTTTAATAGCACTATTTCTCTGGTGTATGTCTTTCTTTGCATGCTATAAAGTTTTCTCAGTTAGTTTTAAGTGTAATGGGGATTGTGCATAGGTTCTGGTGTTGTTTTTTTCCCTTTCTTTCTCCCTTCTGTCTTTCGTTTTGTTCATTTTTAAGAAATGTAGGCACTGCAATGTAAAAACAAAAAAAAAAAAAAAAAAAAATCTGGTTAATGGAGCATGTCAAAAGAAAAATTAATGTGCTTTTTCTCATTCTTGCATGACGGAATGACTTGATTAAAGACCTTAGATTGATTTAGTAAAAAGTTTTAAGAGAAAGCAAGTAAATGAAAAAGAATATTGAATATTATAGGTTCATAGGTAGGTACTAAGCTATCTGCCTAATGGCATTTATAAGCCTAGCCAGAATGTGTTGGCTTTCGCCTCCCTTTTAGATTAGTTTCCTGGGCCTCTGTGCAGCAGGGCCATTGAAGTGATCCCAGGGGTAAATTATGATTTCCCATCCACTCGTCAAGATTTCTCTTGAAAAGAGTCAGTGAGGGGCTTTGCCTAATATAAATTGGGATTCTATTCCAGAGCGAGGGAAGTCTCTGGGACAGAAATCTACCCCTTCAGCATGTCCTGTTTATTGTTGTGCTGAGGTTTAAATCCCTGGAGCGTGTGGTTCTAAGAGATTTGGTTTTCTTGAGGTGGAGCATGTCCATTAATTCTGGGTTGGACGTGGCCTTGTACGTCAGGCAGAGATCACCTTTGAGTAGGCGGTAAGCAACCGTGTAGAGCTGGAGTTTCTTTAGTCGAGCTGCATTGGGCATCTGTTTGAGGCCCATGATCCTCTTGGTGACGTACTTCTGTGGTCTTTCCAGCTGTTGCAGGTGTCGAGTAAGGTACATTCCAAATGGGGCATTGTACTCTATTATAGGCCTGATGAGTAATGAGTAGAGGGGCACAAATGACCCCTCTTGATATAGATGTGAACCCTTTCGTGATTAGGTGGCCTACATAGAAGGATTTTCTAACCACTTTGGCAATGTGATTATCAAAGGAGAGGTTGCTATCTACCTGGGTCCCCAGATCCCTAATTACATCTTCCGTACTTTGTGGATTACCACCTATGTGATAGTTCGTGAGCACTTTGTTTTTCCCAAAGGGGATGACTATGCACTTTTTGGCATTTAGCTTGAGGCCATGGTTCTGACACCAGGTATTAGTCTCAGTGAGACCCTTCTGGAGGATGTCTGTGTCAACCGGAGAGTCGTTTATGACCCCCAGTTTGCAATCATCTGCGAACTTGGTCAGCCATAGTCCTCCCATGCTTGCCTGTACCTCACAGAAGTATATACTGAACATTAGGGGTCCCAGGACTGAGCTCTGTGGGACGCCACTTGTAACCGGTTTAGAGTCGGACATGGCACCCGCAACTCTGACCATGTGAGTTCTATCCTTGAGCCAGTTGGAAACCCATCTTGTGACATAGGGATTAATGTTCAAGCTGGTAAGCTTATCTATAATGCCAGAGTGGGGGATGGTGTGAAGGCCTTAGCGAGGTCCAGGTAGGCTGTGTGGACTACCTTTCCCTCATCTATGGCCTTGGTAACTATTTCAAAGAAATCAACTAGGTTTAGGAGGCAGGCTCTGCCTTTAACAAAGCCAAACTGGGTAGGGTCCAGTGTCTGGAGGTTCCCAATGTCTCTGTTAATGAGTTCCATGATGATACGCTCCATAGCTTTGCAGACCAGGCTAGTCAGGCTTATAGGGCGATAGTTCCTAGGATCTGTTGTGGCACCACCTTTGTGGTGTGGGATAACTGTTGCTGTACGCCATTCTTTGGGTACATAGCCAGTGGTAAGGCTGAGTTTGAACAGTGAATTTAGGTGAGGGTTTAGTTCATTTTGGAGCTCGTGTAAGACGCAGCCTGGGATACCATCCGGTCCCATTGATGCTGTGTTTTTGGCTTTGGAGAGGGCTGTTTTCACCTGTGTGTCTGTGATGTCTGGGGCTGTACATTCTTCTGGGATGGACACGGGCTCTTTTGGGGGTGGGGGGGTAAAGTTTGCACTGAACCTGTCAGCCAGGATGTTGGCAATGTCAGTTGGTTCAATGTATTTTTTGCCATTTTGCACTAGCTCAGAGCAGATCTGAGAGTTGCCACCTAGATTCTTGACATAGCTAAAGAAGGCTTTGTGATTATCTTTAGAGTCTTTGGCATTTTTTCTTTCGAAACTGTTCTTGGATGATTCTATGAGGGATCGTAGTTTCTTGCTAATACGGATCAGGGATGCCTTTCCTTTTTGGGATTTTGCTCTATCATGTAATAGTTTCCTCCTTCTGTTGTATAGCTTATTTATGGCCGGGGACTACCAGACTGGTTTCCTCTTTTTGGAGAAGTGACTCTTGGCTTTACTTGGGATGGCTCGATCCATGCATTCCTGTAGGTGCTCATGGAATGCTCTTGTAAAGGATTCTGCGGTTTGATCAGCATTATCTTTTAACAAGGGGGCTTTGAAACTTACCACCTCGGTCTTGAAGTGTGAAGTTTGCTTTTTGAAAGGTTTTTCATAGTGGTTTCCTTGACTGGGGGTGGGGTCGGGATGTGGATGTCCAGTGTGATTAGTTTATGGTCTGATCTTACCAGCGAGGGGTTTACCTCTGGTGTGGAACACTAATCCCCCACGTTGGTGATGATCAGGTCCAATATGTTGTCACGTCTTGTGGGAGTGGTGACAAGTTGTTCCAGGGCTTTTTAGTTTATAAACTCTAGGAAGCGTTGGGCAAAGGAGTTTGTACTTGAGTAGTTTTCCCAATCGGTGTTTGGGTAGTTGAAATCTCCCAATATCATGGTGTTTGGTAGGACCTTCATATTTTCCAATGTTCTCAGGAAAGCTGAGTGGGGGTCCTGAGACAAGGTGGGTGATCTGTAGCAAGCTACAATCTGAAAAGCAGCTCTGCCCACAGTTAGTTGCACATGGATGGTCTCTGAGGCCTCGTGCTGTGCCACTAACCTGGAGGTGTGGGTATCCTTTATGAAAATGGATACATCCCCTCCTTTTGTATTTCACTCCGGGTTCTGGGGCCGGAAGGTATGGTATGAGTTGTAGCCTGGTAGTGCTGGAGTGCTGTCTGGAGCCTTGAACCAGGTTTCTGTTACTGCACAGATATCGATTTTCTCCATGCTGAGGAGTGCCTCGAGTGCATGCATTTTGAGGTTTAGACTTCTGGCATTGAGTAGCAGTACCCTCAGTTTTTGGTTACTTGTGTTGTTTAAGGAGGTGGGTTTGTCTTTTGAGCCTTGCCTAAAAAAGGCACTATGGGGGTGGCAAGAGCCTTGGCCAGTATACGAAAGCCTAAGGGTGATGGGTGCACGCCATCTCTGGTGAAGCAGCGTGGCTTGTCGAGCATGTCATCCCAGGCTGACAGACACTGGATCCCCTTTGAAAGACATCAATAGCTTAGCCAATTGTTAAAATTGATCATTTTATCTTTAAACTGTGGCATCATTCTTGGTGAGGGCAAGATGCTACTCAGGGTCAGGGTCATACCGGTCTGGGCTACATGATCAGAGAGCTCCTCTATGTCTCTTTTCATGTAGTCCAGGGAGGTACTTCTCAGGCTGTTCACACCAACATGGAAAATGAGAGAGTCATATTTGTACTTGTTTTGGAGTGACCTGAATGCTTGTGTTATGTGGTGAAACCTGGCACTCGACAGGCAGCTTACAGTAACCTTCTCTTTGTTCAGTCTAGTGAGTGGGACGTCAGTGTGCCTGACAAAAGTCACCTATTACTAGTGTATTGGGTGTGTTATTTAGCCTTAAGGGCTCTGATTGCTTGGCACACTGACTTAGTGAAGTATGTGATACGTGGTTGTTGTTAGAGGGTGGAGGTTTCTTGGATGTCTGCTTTGGAGGTCTCTGCTGCTTGGCAGATTTTTATTTAGAGCCGCTGAGTATGTTTTTGTGTATTTATGTGTGTTTGATGGTGCAGATGTGACTGGTCTATGTGAGACTGGTAGTGTGGTGCAAGTGTTTCCCTTCTCCTCCTGAATGACTGTTCCAGTCTTGGGTTGAGAGAGCTTGGCCTCCAGTTTGTCTGTATAGTTGTATCTCTCACATACATTTGTGTTTGTTGTAAGGAGGAGAGGGTTGTCTGTGTACATGAGGCAATTGTAACATTGCCTCAAGATGCCCAGACTCACCAGCTGGACCGGAGAGTACACCTAAAACTGCCCTTTGGACATGCCTGTATGGATAAATGAACTGTTTTACTGATAGGGAGCCTTCTACTACTGTATAGTAAAGGAGGGTGTAGTACTAACATTTATTAGTGCTTACTGAGAGCTTAGAGCAAGTGCTGAACTGTAAAAGGATGGTTAGAGTGCTTAAGTTGAGAGTTTGACTAGTTCCAAGGGAAAAATTGAAGAGCAGACTTCGTGGAGCCGGGAATAGTTAAACCCTAGCTAACCGTCACTGCGCAGTGCGCAAAACTGTGCAAATGCAGGTTTTAATGCAGGGAGATGAAAGAGATAGAAATTAGCCCCAAACGGCCAGTAAACTACTAGCTGCTAGGCTGAGACCACTCCTCAAGGGACAGATAGGCTGCTCAAAGCTCCCCACTTTCACTGGTGAACAGAGAAACTTACTTCTATCCAAGTAAGGATATGGGCAACACAGGAACTTTTGTACCACAGCCCTGAATTCAGCAGAACCTGAAAACTGGACTAGACTAGCTTAGAAAAGGCGGGAAACAAGAATTATTTTTTTCAAAAATATAGTGAACTTGCACTAAAAATACTTTAAATGCTCAGAACATTTTAGCGCACTTGTGTGTAGCCTACAACAGTTAAACAGATGATTTCAACACAAAAACGACTAAAACAACTTTAAAAGTGCAATAAAAAAATAAGTACAGTATGCAGCAAAAAATAAAAAAAAAAAAAAGCTTTTTAGAGCACAGAAACGCTGGAAAACCACGTTTTAGGCTAAATTTAGCAGTCACAGGAAAAAAAATGCAGAGAAAAAATACTTATTCAATCCAGAGTCAATCTTTTGTCACTCTGCTGCATGTAGGACTCTGCAGGACACCACGAGGAGCTTTGCTGAGTTGTATACAAGCACAAAACCGCGCAAATGTGGGTTTTAAAGCAGGGAGATGAAAGAGATAAAAATTAGCCCAAAACGGCCAATAAACTACTAGTTGCTGGGCTGAGACCACTCCTCCAGGGACGGATAGGCTGCTCAAAGCTCCCCACTCTCACTGGTGAACAGAGAAACTTCCTTCTATCCAAGTAAGGATATGGGCAACACAGGAACTTGTACCACAGCCCTGAATTTAGCAGAACCTGACAACTGAGCTAGACTAGCTTAGAAAAGGCGGGAAACAAGAATATTTTTTGTTTTTTTCCTTTTTTTCAAAAATACAGTAAACGTACACTAAAAAACTCTTTAAATGTTCAGAACAGGCTAGCGCACTTGAGTGTGTAGCCTACAGCAGAGATGATTTCAACACAAAAACGACTAAAATGACTTTAAAAGTGCAATCAGAAAAAATAAGTACAGTATGCAGCAAAAAAAATCTTTTTAGAGCAGAGAAACGCTAGAAAATTGCGTTTTATGCAAAATTTAGCAGTCACAGGAAAAAATGCAGAGAAAAAATACTTATTCAATCCAAAGTCGCTCTTTTGTCACTCTGCTTTCTGTAGGACTTTGCAGGACACCACGAGGAGCTTTGCTGAGTTATAAACAAGTGCAAAACTGTGCAAATGCGGGTTTTACAGCAGAGAGATGAAAGAGATAGAAATTAGTCCAAAACGGCCAATAAACTACTTGTTGCTTGGCTGAGATCACTCTTCCAGGGACAGATAGGCTGCTCAAAGCTCCCCAGTCTCACTACTGAACAGAGAAACTTCCTTCTATCCAAGTAAGGATATGGGCAACACAGGAACTTGTACCACAGCCCTCAATTCATCAGAATCTGAAAACTGGACTAGACTAGCTTAGAAAACGCTGTTAACAAGAATATTTTTTTTGTTTTTTTCTTTTTTTCAAAAATACAGTAAACGTACACCGAAGGCACTTTAAATGCTCAGAACAGGCTTTTTTCTAACAAATGAATGTATGCTTAGTAGCAATTCTGTATCTGGCCCTCATTTCTCCATGGAACCAATCTGATAATGAGAAATTGGCTGTCTGGTTCTCATGTCTCCATTGAAACAATCTGATAAAGGGAAGTTGGTTACAGTCTGTGGAGAGTGATTGGCTTGGGGAAAAAAAAGGAAAGAGAAACTGGCTAGGAGATAATGTTAGCTGAAAGCATTCAGGGGTTTTCCCAGCATTTAGTAGAAGCACAGAGACTATACCATGCATCTTAGCATGGATAACCTTTCTTTTAGGTTAATTCAGGTTTGTGAGTGTAGCTGTCAGTTTGGGACATTTGTTCCTATTAGGAGGGCAAAACTTCAGTATTTGAAGATGTGCATAGTTTTGTGTGTTAGTATTAAATTAATAGGTTTTAGGAGGTATTGAGGGTTTGTTTTTTGAGGGCTTTCAGTAAAACAAAGTTTTGTAAGATGTGACACAGGCTCAAATGGATATGAGAAGAAACAACTATGTAAAAGCTCAACCTGCCATATAGTATATGCTTGTAACACTAAAGCTGAAACTAGACTTGCACAGTGGTGCAGCGGTTAACATTGTCTCCTTACAGGAAGAGGTTCTCCGGTTCGATTCTCGGCTGGAGTGCCTTTTGTGTGGAGTTTGCATGTTCTCCCTGTGTTCGCTTGGGTTTCCTCCAGGTACTCCGGTTTCCTCCCACATTCTAAAGACATGCGTCTGGAGCATTTCTCCCTGGGCCTCAGCTGAAAACAGGCTCTGTGGGACCTAGTCGTACTTCCCGGTCAACAAATGTAAAAGTAAATAAAATAAATAGACATTTAATAATTATACATAAACGGTAGAAATAACTTTTTAATAGTGATGCTTTCTTTAATGTCTTTAAATGTCAGTGGTCTCGCAGATAAGTACCAAAAAGATAGACTACTGAACTAGATTAAACATGTAGAGTTTAAATAGCTATATTACAAGAGACACACTTGGAAAGAATTGAACGTGTGAATTTGATGAAGAAAGGTTTTCAGGATGGTTATTCAGTGGAATACCTGAGAGAAAGGGGAAGAGCAATACTTATATTAATTGCAACAGGAGCTCCACTAGTGATAGAAAAGAATAAAAAAGATGATAATTGCAGATTTGTAGTGCTAAGGAGCTACTGGCAAGGGAGGAGGATTACACTGGCATGTATTTGTATTCTGTCTAAAATTGCTGTAATGAAGCTTAAGAAAATTCTGGGAGAAACCAGTTTTCAGCAAATAATATTACTTCTAGGTGGTGACTGGAATTTGATTTACTGTAGTGAAGATGTCTTTGCGGTGCCCAGAAGGGAAAGTATAACAAAGCAGGGTAGACTTTTGAAGAAATTTATAAAAATATTTGGCATGGAAAATGTGAATTCAGTAATAGGAGTTCAGAATTAATTTTCATAGAATTTACATTTCACAGGAACTTGTGCATTTAATTGAAAGTCTTCATACGCATCCAATAACTATTTCAGATCATGCTCCGATAATAACTATAATAAAAACTCAGGGTAATGAAATACAAATGAGACACTGGCACTTTCCCACCTATCTGTTGAAGAGAGAGAGGAATTTAAGGAATGGGTAGTGGAAATTATTCAAGAGCTATTTGAGAGGACAGAAGTTATTTCTGAAAATATAGCTAGGGAGTGGAATAAAATTAAGGTGTGGTTTAAAAATAGTGTGGCAGTAAAAGAAAGAGAACTGTGGTTAAGAAGTAACCAGAATTATCTAGAGCGACTGACAATGTTAAACTATTGTAGAATAGGGGGAATCTCACAGAAGAAGAGTATCAGCTGCAGAATTCTAAACAGAAAATAAGGGATTACTTCAATAATATACACAAGTTTGCTGTTAAGCAACTGTTATTTAATAGTAACACTAGAGCACAAAAACTTTTAGCACAGTGACTCAGGCAACAGATGGTTGAAAGAGTTTTGCCAAGCTTATGGAATAATATGTAAATTCATTCCGAACTCTTACTACTAAATTTTCATTTTCCATGCCAAATATTTTCATAAATTTCTTCAAATATCTACATTCTTTTGTTATATTTTCCCTTCTGGGACCCCCATGTACATCCTCACTGCTGCAAATCAAATTCCACTCCCCACCTATAAGTAATATTCCCTGCTAAAATATGATTATTTTTCCCATCATTTTCTTAAGCTCCATTAGAGCAGTTTTAGGCTGAACATAAATATATGCCTGTAGGACCTTATCTTTTTTTTTCATCTTCTGTCACTGTTGGGAGTTCCTCTTGCAATTAATTTAAGTACTCCCAGTTTCCTTTGCTCCAGATATTCCATTGAGTAACCATCTTAAAATCCTTTCTTTTTCAAATTCACATGCTCAGTTTTTCCAAATGTGTCTCCTGTAACATAGCTGTTTGCACTCTACATTTTTTAATATAGTTCACTATTCTTTCTTTTTTGTATATATTTATGAGACCATTTACATTTAAAGATAATATAGAAAGTGTTGATGTTCTGTAGTCCTATCTCGCCTTCATTCTTATACATGTGTTCGACTCCGACTCGGCCTATTGCAAAGCTCAAAGTCTTCTAGTTGGCTCGTGGCTAGGTAGGTATCCCATGGTGCACCAGTATAATCCTCAGATCTCATTTGCCGCGTCGACGAGTTCAGATGTGCTTCTTCTTGGCCGTGGCTAAGTTTAACACATTTTGCTATTTTTTCTGTATTACAGTTTAACTTTTCAAGTTACATAGCATTTGCTAGTTTTTAACTATCGTTAGAGTAGTTTCAGTCTTGCTGAAGTACATTCTTCTTCAATTTAATTATTGTTGAGAACTGGTTGGCCGTTGGCCTTGTTGTTTTCCTTGGTGTCCTGTGTGCCAGTTTGTTCTATTTAATGGGCATTTTGCCCGTAGTTGTTTGCTGTGCTATATTAGCTTACAGTATTTGGTAGTTCATAAATTTAATAATTAGTGCTTGCTGTTAAGGTGCGCGTTTGCGCTCAGTTTATCTTTCTGTGCACAGTGTTTTTTAGTGTGCAGTGTTATTAGTTTTAGCTAGTTAGTTTTAGATTATTTCCGCCTAGATAGTAGTCGGATATTTAGCTTTAGTTGACAAGGGTTCGTAATATTTCAACCCTTTTGGCTCTATGTCATGGAATTTGAATAAAAGTTCCTTTCAGCAGTGGGACTTTTTTCTGGCTCATACTTTGTGTGTGTGTGTGTGTGTGTGTGTGTGTGTGTGTGTGTGTGTGTGTGTGTGTGTGTGTGTGTGTCTATGTGTGTGTGTGTGTGTGTGTGTGCGCGCAGTATATTTGGTAGTTTCTTACCTTTAGTCTTCTCGAGTTAGAGGACCTAGTTTTCTTTCTTTTTTTCTTTACCCAGGGCTAGGCCCGTTTGAGTTAGAGGACCTAGTCTTCGTGGTTGTGTGACACTTAGTGCGGTAAGGGCTAGGCCCGTTTTAAGTTAGAGGACCTAGTTCTCATTGTGTTTGGCTTGTGTCTTTTTTGCTGCATCTCCGTGCCATGTCTAAAGAGGCAAAAGATCATAAACCATCAGTGTTTAAGAAATGTGTGAAATGCTCTCAGAAGATGTCTATTACCGATGGCCACAGTAACTGTGTGTATTGCCTCAGAGCCATCCATCTGCAAGAAACCTGCCAGGGTCTTACAGGAGTGGAAGAACAAACTAATATTAAAAGGTCTCCTTATGCCTTCTTTCGAGGAGGACTTGGCCATTTCGTCTTCCTCCTCCAAATCTCATGTATCCAAGAAAGAAAAAGCTAAACCTTCCAAGAGGCATTCCCCCGGTGCCATTCGGTGCTTCGGAGCCACCTCCTAAACTGTAAAAATCAGACAAGACTTCTCCCTCCTCAGCTCCACTGATCTTGGAACTGATCGAGGTTGTTGATACTATGACTTCAGTGCCGGGCCCCATACCTTTTGGAGCCGACTACTGATAGCAAACATTGGAGCCAGTCCAGAGATCCCTTGCCGGGCCCAACTTTAAGGTCCCCTATCTTACAAAGGTCCAGATCCCCCACGCTGTCTTCCAGAAGTCTATCAGAAGATGTGGAGAGAGTAGTGCTGAGACTCCTGAAGTCGTCTGCCTTGCCAAAAATGCTATTGGCTCTGACCCAGTCGGTCCTGGAGCCACTTGAGTCCATTTCCCCTTCTGTGGTTCTCCCTCCGAGTCATGCTGGGCTTTCGAAGCTGCAGTGCTTGGTACCGCTGGTTGTGGAACCCTTAGTTCCAGCTCCCCCTGAGGCTGTCTTGGAGCAGAGTTCCGCTCTGACACCTTCAGTGCCGTTCGGGGTGTCAAGGAGCAGAAGCTCTCCAGTCGGCCCCGACAGGGATGCTTAGACTCGGACCTTTTTGGTTCAGAGTCTCCCTCTCGGTGCGTGGGCTAAGGTCAGCTCGGACCCTACATCTATCTGGGAGTCGATGGTTTCCTCTGTCTTCTTGGAGCCGGGGAGGTCTTCAGAGCTGGAGAGGTCGGCCTTTGAGATGATGCGGAGTGTGCTGCCCCAGTCATCAGCTCCACCCAGGGGTACCGACACTCTTCCCCCTCGGGCACTGACCTTCTTCTCAGCACCTACTCCCTCTCCAGACAGCAGAGACCTGCAGCCACAGGAGCCTCCCAGAATATATTTTTGAGGAGCTCCCTCGGAAGAGGACATGCAAGAGGAAGCATGTAGACTCCCAGGGTGAGTCTCTTACCTCCAACACCAACCTCGAGGAGTCAGAAGGGTCCCACAAGTCATCCTCTGATAATGTCTCCTTTGTAGACATCTTAGAGATCTTTAAGCAGAGGTGCGGCTGGCCCACTGTTACCCCTTCTGATGAGGAGTCAGTGTACCTGAAGGCTTTCGGGTTTCAACCTACAGCCTCTTTGGTATCTCCACCTTTCGACAAACTCTTAGACCTCGTTAGTCGAAAGGTGTGGGAGACTTCTGATGCCTTGGAGCCAGTCTCCAGGAGACCTAATAAATTTTTGTCAGCCCCCAAGGAGAAGGAATTTTTGTCCAAGGGCGTTCCTGTAGATGCCATGGTGGTGGTGGCGGCCACTAAGAAGGAACTAGCAGAGACTTCTTCTTCTGTCCATCCACCGAACAAGGAGTCTCTAACACTGGACAGATACAGGAAGTGTATCTTTTCGTCAGCAGCATTCACTCCCAGATCGCTGAACTACCTAACACGTTTTACAAGGCTTCAGAGAGATCTCCTTAAGGAGTTGGGAGAGACTCTACAAGGTACATCACCTGAATGACTCCCTGATAAGGTGTCTGCTCAATTGTCCACCTTGAATTCCATTGTTAACTCGTCCATGAGGCTGATTTCTTATGCAGCTGAAGGAGAGAGCAGGGCAGTGGGTTCAGGAGTTTCCCTTAGGAGGCCCTCCTGGATCTGCTTGTGTAATTTTGCGGAGCCGTTCAAGTCTACCTTTACCAATGCCATCTTTAACGGTTCTTCCTTGTTTGGACCCAAGGTAAAAGGCACACCCACCAGGTGCGAGCAAGAAGGGAAAACACTCTCTGCCGTGGGAGTACGTTTTACCGTCCCCTGTAGACCATACCCCAAGGGTCAGAGAGGTGGTAAAATGTGGGTCAAGAAGTCCCAGAGGTTTTTTCAGAATGCACAGGGTGACGACTCCTTCAGAGGCAGAGGAGGTGGAGCAAATTGCAGACGTCACCATAGAGGCAGGGGCAGACTGCAAAACCAGGGAGGCCACGATTCATTTCGAGGCCGACCCTATCAGCGCTCCTGATGTGGGGCCCAGCTGTGCTTCCCTGGAGCCAGTCGGGGGTTGCATTTCTTTGTATCCAAATGCCTGGCTAAGCATCACCCGAATGGGTACAAAGAATTATCACCAGAGGTTATTCCATATCCTTTTCTCTTCCACCTCATGTTCCCAAGAGGATCCCAGATGTTCCACCCAATCACAGGGATCAAGCAACTGTAGAAGTGAACAAGTTGCTTGGAGACAGAGTCATCCAAACCATCCCCGCAGACCAGGTAGGATTTGTAAATTATTCCAGATTCTTTTTAGTGCCAAAACGTACAGGGGACTGGAGGCCCATCTTGGACCTCAGCAAATTAAACGAATCCATAAAGAAGGGCAAGTTTCAGATGGTGGCACTGAAGTCTATGCTCCCTGTATTAGGGAAAGACACTTGGATGTGCTCAATAGACCTCCAAGACGCGTACTACCACATACAAATGGACAGAGCATCAAGGAGCCATCTATGCTTCCAGCTGGGAGCCAGTCACTACCAGTTTCGTGCTCTGCCCTTTGGTCTCACCACAGCCCTCAGGGTGTTCACCAAGTGTATGGCAGTAGTGACAGCTTACCCGAGACATCTAGGATTCCAAGTGTTTCCGTATCTGGGCGACTGGCTCCTGACCGCTTCCACCATGCATCTACTTCTTCAAACCAGAGACTCCACTATCCAACTTTGTGCCCAGTTGGGGATTACTGTAAACTGGGAAAAGTGTGCCTTATCGCCCTCTGAATTTGTGACTTTTATAGGCGCAGAAATAGACACAGTCGCCATGTTGGCTCGTCTTCCAGCAGAAAGAGCACAGAACCTCATACAACAAGTCCTTCATCTACTCCCCCACCGGAAAGTTGAGGCAAAGACAGTGTTGAAACTTCTAGGGACCATGGCCTCCACCATATTGCTAGTCCCTCTTGCCAGATTACACATGCGGATTCTTCAATGGCTTCTATCATCCCAGTGATCCTTCCAATAACTTCCTTTATCCCTCCACATCCCTTTAACAGAGTTTTTTAAAAAGGACCTCCATTGGTGGATCCAACCCAACCAGCTAATGACAGGCACTCCACTCCTTGCTCGCCAACCCATTGCTACTGTGACCACGGGTTGCCTCACAGATAGGGTGGGAGGGAGCATTATCTAGGCAGGACTGTCCAAGGCACATAGCAAGATCACGAGGCCCACCTGCATATCAGTGTCCTAGAGATGAGGGAGGTGCTCCTGGCGTTGCAAGCGCACCATGACCTTCTTCCTCTTGGGACGATAGCAATCCAGTCAGACAACATGTCGGTAGTATGGTATCTCAACAAACAAGGCGGAACCAGATCTTACCCCCTCTGTCAAGAGGCTATTTGTATTTGGAAATGGGCGATATCTTCCCAGCGCTTTCTAGTGGCAATGCACATCCCAAGGACAACCAATGTGATAGCCGACAAAGTCAGCTGGGCAATCTTGATGCCTCACGATTGTTCTCTGAAGCAGGAAGTAGTGGAACAGATTTTCTGCAGATGGGGACAGCCTTGCTGCGATCCTTTCACCAGAACGATCAACTCCAAATGCAGCAGCTACTTTTCCCTTATCCCCCTCTGGGGGAGTCACCGAGAGACGCACTTATTCATGATTGGCCCCTGGGTCTTCTTTATGCTTTCCCGCCCTTCCCACTCATATCCAAGGTGATTCAGAAAGCGAAACTGTTGGGAAGAAAATTGATTCTCATCACTCCTTACTGTCCTTGTCAGGTTTGGTTCCCTTTTCTCGGGTCTCATCTACTAGACGACCCATGGACTTAGACCCAGTGCCAGATCTATTGACACACGTCAGGCTCTCTTCATCCCAGTTTACATACCCTCAGGTTGACAGCTTGGCTGCTCCAGTTCCATTCCTAGTCAGGCTTCATGATTTTTCACCCACTGTGACCCACATTCTCACATCTTCTCACAAACCCTCCACTAGAAAGTTATACAGGTTTTCTATCTGGGCTGAGGAAAGGAATGTTGACCTTTACATTGCATCCATTCCAGTGGTTTTGGAATTCTTGTCTCAACTTTTTCACCAGGGTTCTGCTGCTGCCACAATTAGGGTTCAGTTGGCAGCAATATAAAATTTTCATTTGGGTCAACATGAGTCTAGCCTGATGTCACACAGATTGTGTAAAACATTCCTTAAAGGTGCTACTTTGTTGAGACCTCCCTTTCAGGAACCGGTAGCTTCATGGGATCTAAACTTCATCCTGCCCAAATTAACGTCTACACCCTTTGAACCTGCTCATTCGTGTTCATTGAAGTTTCTGTCTTGGAAGACTTTGTTTCTAGTGGCCATCACATCTGCTAGACGAGTATCAGAGTTGTAAGCACTGTCTATCAAGCCCCCTTATTTGATTTTCCACAAAGATAAGAGTATCTCTTTGCACAAATCCATCTTTTGTCCCTAAGGTGTGCTCTCATAATAACTTGAACCAAACTATAGAGCTTCCCTTGTTCTTCCCTAATCATTCCAACACAGCAGAATATAGAATCTGAAGTAGTTAACTTCATTTGTGCATCAACCTATGGGTTATCGGATCCACATCTGATCCGAGCCGGCAGTTTCCAACAGCTAAGATCTGAGCTCCAAGCTCCTCCCCCTTACCCATAACTCCCTGCTATCCCTTCCTGACCTCAGATCTAGTTTACCGCAGTTACACCAGCAGCTTGATCTCCAGCTTCCAGGTATTCAAGAGTTTTTCTGTGAGAAAATCTTTTCTTTTTCGATTATAGTTAAAGTTTTTGAGTGAGTTTTGTGTGTGCGTTACCTTTCCTTTAGTTTTAGAGTAATTGTTAGCCTTTCCTCCCCCGTTTCTCGTGAGAGCGTTAGGGTGTGTGTGGTTTTTGGGGCCTAGTGTGTGCGTTTTTATGTTATTTTGTCTGAGGCCGCCAAAACTTTTTTCTCCAAGTGTACCGAGTGTGGCCATAAGCTTTCCGCAGCTGATGGCCACACTCAGTGCGTTATATGCCTTGGGGTTGAACACCTGTCTTCTGGCTGCCCTATTTGTGCAGCGTTCAGCCCCAGGGCTATCGGGGACCGGAGGTCGAAGCTGATTCTGGCGGGACTTCTGCCCCCGGACTTGGCTCCGTCCTCCGGTCCCTCCATGGCTCCTGCCGTGGCTGCGGCAGCGCATACGGATACTTCCCTTCCCCTGGCCGGGACTCAACCTCCCACCTTGGGCCAGGAGGATAGGGAAGCCAGGATGGAGAAGCACCGAGAAAAACACCACAAGCGGCGGGCCGAAGCCTCTGCTTCAGCCCCGCCAGACAAGCGAGCTTCTCCCCCCGGGACGTCCGGGCCTTCTTCTTCCCGGCTCCGTTCTCCCAGCTTTTTGCCGGGGCCGGAGGAGGATGATGCTCAGTCTCCCTCGAGTTCATCGAGGCGGCACTCCCGTCCCGCCTCGGTGGCCTAGTCTAGGTCCACGAGAAGCCTAACAGATGCAGACTTGGACTGGATGATGAGAAGGTTCCTCCAGGCCCAGCTGCAGATGGGAGTGCTCCTGCACCCCCCACCGGGGGGGGGTCGACCCCTTTTTCGCCCCGATTGCTTCTTCCCCGACCCGCTTTCCGGGTTCGGGGTCTACGGAGCCGAGTAGCGTCGGAGCCGGGGAATGTCGGCACCGATGGAGTCGGGTACTCCGGTGCCGACAGCTTCCTCGAGCCTGTCGGGTCCCTTTTCTTCGGATCCAGGCTCTCGGAGTCGAAAGTTGAGCTTCGGATCCGAGGCAGTCAGTATGCCTTCAGCTCTGGCTAGGTCGGAGCGTACTGGCCCTTCGGATCCGATCACATCGGCTCCGGCCCCGATCTGCTCGTCGGATCCGAGGGAGGGTCTGCTCTCGGATCCTAGGGAGAGCGGCTCTCCTTCGGCATTCGACATGGTAGAGAGGGTTCTGTCGAGGGATTCCAGGCCCCCGGCCTTAGCTACCGCTCCACCCTGCACTCCCTCGCAAACGGGTCCGACTTCCATCACCCGGCCCCAGGGACAGCCTGCTCAGACGTCCCAGATTGTTCCCTTGTTGAAACAGGATGTGGTTGGTGAGACCTCCTCAGACAGCTCCCCTGAAGAAGTTCCTCACAAACGTAAGTGCAAAAGAAGGCACTTGGACTCCCCTGAGTCTTTGACAGAGGACATGGACTTGGAGGAAGGGGAAGGTTCCCCAAGATCACCCCCGAAGACATCTCATTTGGAGACATCATGGAGATGCTCAGGATCAGAGGGGGGTGGTCCACCCCAAAGCCTACCTCGGACGAGTCCGTGTTCCTGGAGGCGTTTGAAGCAGGCCCGTCTAACTCTTGGGTGTCCCCTCCAGCCGATCCCCTGGTAGATCTGATCACTACCAGGGCATGGAAGGAGCCGGACACTGTGAGCCCGTCCGTAAGAGGCCATGTAGAATTCTTAGCCCCCCCTCGGACAGGTCACATTGGAGTAAGGGAACCCCCGTAGATGCCATGTTGGTGGTGGCAGCCACCAAAAGGGAACTGGCCCAGGAGATTCCCTCAGTCCATCCCCCAGACAAGGAGTCTCTGGCGATGGACCGTTTGGGGAAGCGGATGTTTGCTTCAGCCACCTTCTCCATAAGGTCGCTGAACTACATGGCACACGTCATACGGCTCCAGTGGGATCTTATTAAAGAATACGCTGGGACGCCCCCAGAGTCCATGTCGGAAGAGGACAAACTGGTGTACTCTACCCGAATGGCCACTCTCAGGTCTATTTCCAATACCTCTATGTGGCTACTGTCCCATGCTATGGAAGGAGCCGCTAGAGCTAGTGGAGCGGGCATCGTCCTAAGGCGACAGGCGTGGCTCCGCCACTGTGATTCCACGGAACCCTTCAAGGCGTCATTCGCTAATGCCCCGTTTGATGGTTCTGCCCTCTTTGGCAAGACCGTACGCGAAACCATGGTCTAGAGCGAGAAGGACGGGAAGACGTTGTCTGCCATCGGAGTCCGCTTCTCTGCTCCCCAGAGATCCTTCTCAAAGAACCAAAAGGGACAGAAGAAGATGTGGTTCCGAAAGTCTCAACAATCCCGTTTCGCTCCGGAAAAAACGTCCTTCAGAGGCAGGGGAGGACAGGGTCGACGCTGCCCTAGAGGCAGAGGGGGCCTGAAGAACTTTGGGTCCAGAGAACCTTTCTCTGATCAGCCCACGCAGCAACCCTGAGGGGTTACCCGACTGCTCCACTCTGGAGGCAGTCGGGGGGCGTTTCTAGAAGCACCTAGCAGGTTGGGAGTCCATCACGACAGACCGCTGGGTGCTTCGAATTATATCCAGAGGCTACGAGATTCCGTTTCTCCATCCCCCTCTCAGACCCAGATACCTCCCCGATGTCCCACCCGATCAGAGGGATGCCGCAGCCCCAGAAATTCGTCAGCTGCTAGAAAAAGGAGCGATTCAGCACGTCCCCCCAGACCAGTACGGATCAGGCTTTTACTCCAGGTTCTTCTTGGTGCCAAAAAAGACGGGGGACTTAAGACCAATCCTTGACCTATCCCTCTTGAACCTGGCAATAGCCAAAGAAACGTTCCGGATGGTCACTCTTCAATCCATTCTCCCCCTCTTGCAGGAGAACGACTGGATGTGCTCCATAGACCTCAAGGATGCGTACTACCACATCTTGATGGACAGACTTTCCAGGAGGTTTCTCCACTTCAGGCTAGGAGCCAGCCATTACCAATTCAGGGTCCTCCCCTTTGGATTCACCAGGGCCCCCCGGGTGTTCACCAAAGTGTTAACGGTGGTAGCGGCCCACCTGAGACTCCAGGGAATTCAGGTCTTTCCATACCTGGACGATTGGTTCCTGACTGCCCCCACAAGGCATCTACTCTGCACAGCCCGGAATTTCTTTCTTCGACTAGCTCCCCAGCTGGGGATCACGATCCATGCTGGAAAATCCTCCCTGCTCCCGACTCAGATCATAGATTTTATCGGAGCCAGGTTGGACACAAACCAGCTCTTAGCCTTCTTAACTCTGGACCGGATGCGATCTCTAAGACTCCATGCGCAGGCCATTCTTCATTGCCCAGCCCCTCTGGCGGAATTGGTCCTGACTGCCCTAGGCTCGATGGCGGCTAGCATCAAACTCCTTCCCATGGCGCGCCTAAATATGAGGATTCTGCAATGGACCCTCCAAGTCCAATGGTCCTTCCTGTGTTATCCCCTGAGCCATCCTGTCCCTCTCAGCAGGGTTTGCAGAAGAGCCGTCTTATGGTGGCTCCAGTCTCCGAACCTCCAAAAGGGGCACCCCTTCTCTATGTCCCCTCCCCTAGCCACGGTGACCACGGACGCCTCTCGCCTCGGGTGGGGAGGGCATTGTTTGGGCAGGACCGTCCAAGGCACATGGAACCAGACGGAGACCTCACTGCATGTCATCGTCCTAGAGATGAGAGTGGTGCTGTTAGCGTTGCAAGCACTTCAGAGCCTTCTTCCTGTCGGGACTATTGCGATCCAAACGGACAATATGTCAGTCGTTTGGTATATCAACAAACAAGGGGGAACCAGGTCCTATCCACTTTGTCGAGAGGCCATGAGAGTTTGGGAATGGGCGATTTCCACCAACAGCTTTCTCATAGCGATGCACATTCCGAGCCGGTCCAACATCCTAGCGGACAAATTGAGTCGCACCATCCTCTCGCCATATGAGTGGTCTCTGAATCCCAAAGTAGCGAAGCAGATCTTCTCCAAATGGGGTCAACCTTGTTGTGATCTTTTCGCCTCTCCTTCATCAATCTTGTTGCGATCTTTTCGCCTCTCCTTCAAACACAAAGTGCAACACCTACTTCGCTCTAATTCCCCCACCCAGGGAATCATCAAGAGACACTCTGGTGCATGCTTGACCACCCGGTCTACTTTATGCTTACCCGCCTCTTCCCCTGATGCTGAAGTTTCTGCAGAAAGCCAGACGGTTGGGGAGCACAATAATCCTCATTGCCCCATTCTGGCCTCGTCAGGCATGGTTCCCATATCTATGGTCTCATCTAATGAATCCTCCCTGGATTCTAGATCCTGTCCCAGATCTGATATCTCACCCTTTGGGCCTGCCGGCCCCGAACCTGGACAACCTCAAGCTCGCAGCTTGGTTGATCCAGTTCCACTGTTAGCTAGGACTCCCAGTAGCTCTTCCCCGGTCAAAGCGATCCTAGTAGCTGCTCACAAGCCGTCTACTAGGAAAGTTTATTGTAGCAAATGGAAATGCTTTTCTATTTGGGCAGAACATCAGAAACTTCATCCTTTTACAGCTCCGTTACCAGCTGTGCTGGATTTTCTGTCAGGATTATTTGATCAGGGTGCTAGCTCTTCCACAGTCAAAGTCCAATTGGCGGCAATCACTCATTACCATGTTGGATGTGATCTTGGCCCTTTGACCTCATCCAGATTGTGTAGGGCCTTCTTAAAAGGCACCTTCTTACTAAGACCTCTGGTGAAGGATGTAATTCCTCCTTGGGACTTATCGCTGGTACTCCAGGCTTTAACAGCTTCTCCCTTTGAGCCTGCTGCTTCGGTAGATCTCAAATTCTTATCCTGGAAAATGTCTTTTCTGGTTGCTATTACTTAGGCGAAAAGGGTTTCGGAACTTCAAGCCCTTTGTGCCAAGCCACCGTACTTGACTTTCCACAGGGATAGGGTCTTCCTCAGGACCAATCCCTCTTTTCTGCCCAAAATTGCTAGACCGGCTGTTTGTGTCCTTTGCTAAATCCAGTTTGGGGAAATCTGTTTCTAAAGTCACACTGTCCAGGTGGATTTCCCAGTGTATTCTCCTGGCTTATGAGAGTTCTGGCTGGCCTGCTCCTCATGGAGTCCATGCCCATTCTACTCGGTCTGTTTCTACCTCTGCTGCTTTTCGAGCTAGAGTTTCGTTGGATGACATTTGCTCTGCTGCCACGTGGGCTTCTTCTCATACATTTATAAACCACTATAAGTTGGATCTGGTTTCCAGAGGGAGAGCATCCTTTGGCTCCGCAGTGCTCCTGAACATCCTTCCATACGGGCCTCCCAAGATTCAGGTAGCTGGGGACTCTGTCCCATAGGTTGATGCACAAATGAAGTTAACTACTTCAGATTAAGAAGTTATGTACTCACCATAACATTCCATCTGAGTAGGTAAACTTCATTTGTCATCAACCGTCCCTCCTCTTTGGATGTTCATAGATATTCCTGCTTCATGGTGGATTGTATCCAGATTACACTAGGCAGGTTGTGATTGCAGGTCTTGCTTTTAGGCAAACTCGATCTGAGGTCAGGAAGGGATGGCAGGGACTTATGGATAAGTGGGGGGAGCTTGGAGCTCGGGTCTTAGCTGTTGGAAACTGCCAGCTTGGATCCGATATGGATCCGATAACCCATAGGTTGATGACAAATGAAGTTTACCTACTCAGATGGAATGTTATGGGGAGTACATAACTTCTTATTTCATCAGATGGACGTTCACAGACGAGTACGGTTCTGTCTACACCAGACCAAGGAATTCAGACCAATTATTTGTTTCCTTCTCCGACTCCAGATTAGGTCTCCCAGTTTCCAAAGTGAAGCTGAAATGCAAACAAACACCAATCACAACCAATGTGTCACATAGTTCACAACACCAGTGTGCCACCCAGCAACAGCCCCTAAGGCAAGACAATGTACCTAACACTTTAGTCATAGGTGACTCTATAGTCCGGCACACTGATGTCCCTCTCACCAGGTTGAATAAGGAGAAAATTACAGTCAGCTGCCTGTCGGGTGCCAGGATCCGCCACATAACGCATGCACTCAAGTCACTCCACAACAAGTACAAATATGACTCTGTCATTGTCCATGTTGGAGTGAATGACTTGAGACGTACCTCCCTGGACTACATGAAAAGAGACATGGAAGAGCTCTCGGATCATGTGGCCTAGGCAGGTATGACCCTAGCCCTGAGTAGCATCCTGCCTTCGCCCAGAATGATACCACAATATAAGGATAAAATGATTGACTTCAACAATTGGCTAAGCTTATGGTGTCATTCAAAGGGGATCCAGTATCTGTCTGCCTGGGATGACATGATTGACAGACCACGATGCTTTGCCAGAGATGGTCTGCACCTGTCGCCCTGGGATTCAGGTTACTGGCTAAGGCTCTTGCCACCCCTATAGTTCCTTTTTAGGCAAACTTCAAAGGACAAAACCACCACCGTAACAGGTACAAGCATGCAAAATCTGAAGGTAATGCTACTCAATGCTAGAAGTCTAAACCTCAAAATGCACTCTCTCGAGGCACTCCTAAAAATGGAGAACATCGATATCTGTGCAGTAACTGAGACCTGGTTCAAGGCTCCAGAGAGCACCCCTGCAATACCAGGCTACAACTCTTACCACACTTTTCGCCACCAAACCAGGACCGAAACACTAAAGGTGGAGGAGTGTCAATATTCACCAAGGATATTCACACCACCAGGCTAGTTGGCCAACACAATGTGTCTGAAATTCTCCAAGTGCAACTAACACTAGGTAAGACTGCAATCCAAATTGTAGCTTGCTACAGATCCCCCACCATACCCCAAGATTCTCACTACACCTTTCTAAACATACTGGAAAATATTAAGATAGAACCAAACACCCTAATACTGGGTGATTTTAACTACCCTGCCATTAACTGGGAAAACTACTCGTGTCCCAACACCTTTGCGCAACGGTTCTTGGAATTCATAAATTCCAATGCCCTGGATTAACTAATCCGTAGTCCCACCAGGGGCTCCAATATCCTGGACCTGGTCATTACCAACATGGGAAATCAATGCTCCATACCTACGGTCACCCCCTCGTTAGTCAGGTCTGACCATAAGCTAATCACCCTTAACATCCACATCCCACCCCCACCCCCCAGTAAAGAAACCACCAAAAAAAACTTCTCCAAAGCCAACTTCATGCTACTCAAGTCAGAAGTGACAAACTTCATAACAGCCATGCAGACGGGAACTGAAAGTTCAACTGCTGAATCCTACACTAAGACACTGTACGAGCACATCCACTCATGCATGAATCGTGCCATCCCAAATAAAACCAAAATGCTCTCATCCAAAAAAAGGAAGCCAATCTGGTGGTCCCCTGCCATAAACAAACTTTACAACAAAAGGAAGAAACTTTTGCAGAAAAGAGGAAAATCCCAGGATGCAAAAACTCCTTACTAGCCTCAGTAAGAAACTGAGATGCCTCATAAAATCCTCCAAAGCTAGTTACGAAAATAAAATTGCCAAAGATTCCAAAGACAACCACAAAGCATTCTATAACTATGTCAAGAATCTAAATGGCAATGCTCAGATCTGCTCTGAGCTAAAACAGAATGGCATTAAATATACTGATCCAAAGGATATTGCCAATATCCTGGCAGATCGATTCAGTGCCAACTTCACCCCCCTCTCACCCCCTAAATGGCCTATCTCAATACCGGAAGATTGCCAAATTCCAGTAATAACGGCCACACAGGTACAAAACGCACTCTCTAAAGCCAAGAATACAGCATCCATGGGACCAGATGACATCCCGGGCTGTGTACTACATGAACTACAATATGAACTGGCACCTCACCTAAGTGTCATGTTTAATCATAGCCTCATCTCAGGTTTCGTGCCCACTGAGTGGCGCAGAGCTACAGTTATCCCAATTCACAAGGGGGGATCCACCTTGGATCCCGGAAACTACCGTCCCATCAGTCTGACAAGCCTTATCTGCAAGGCCATGGAGTGTATTTTCATGGAACTTATAAACAAAGACATTGGCAACCTTCAAACACTGGACCCCACCCAGTTTGGGTTTGTGAAGGGCCAATATTGTCTCCTGAACCTGATTGACTTCTTTGAATCAGTCTCCAGAACCATGGACAAGGGTAAGGTGGTCCACACAGCCTATCTAGACCTTGCCAAGGCCTTTGACACCATCCCCCACTCTGGAATCATAGATAAACTTACTAAGTTGGGCATTAATCCCTGTGTCACCCAATGGGCTGCTAAATGGCTTACTGATAGAACTCACACTGTAAAAGTAGCTGACTCCAAATCCAGCTCCAGACAAGTGGAGTACATCAGGGTTCAGTCCTGGAGCCGCTCTTGTTTGGCATCTACTTCTCTGAAGTACAGGTCAACACTAAGGGACTCTGGCTAACAAAGTTTGCAGATGACTGCAAACTGGGAGCCATTATTGAATCCCCAAATGATGTGGATACTCTACAAAAGGGCCTTACAGAAACAGATGCTTGGTGCCAGAGCCATGGGCTCAAGCTCAATGCCAAGAAATGTATTGTTATCCCCTTTGGGAAAAAACATGTATCCATGAATTACCATATAGGTGGCAGTACACTAAACACAGAAAGTGTGATAAGAGACTTAGGGACACAGGTGGACAGTGGTCTCACCTTCGATAACCACATCGCCACAACAGTCAGGAAATCCTTCTATGTGGCACACCTCATCACGAAGGGCTTTTCATCCAGAAAGAAGGAGGTCATTGTCCCACTGTACTCATCCCTCATTAGACCCATTATAGAATACAACGCCCCATTTGGTATGTACCTCTCAAGACATCTGCAACAACTGGAAAGGCCTCAGAAATACCTCACTAAAAGAATCACAGGCCTAAAGCAGATGCCCTACACTGACCGCCTTAAAAAACTCCAGCTATACTCTGTCGCATATCGTCTACTCAGAGGCGATCTCTGCTTAACATACAAGGCCATGTCAAACCCAGAGCTGTTGGACATGCTACACTTAAAGAAATCCCAGTCCTTCAGAGCTACACGCTCCAGGGATCTAAACCTTGTCATCACAATAAACAAAACATGCTGGAGGGATAGGTTCCTGACCCAGAGACGCCCCAGACTCTGGAATAGATTGCCCATACATGTCAAGCAGAGTGCCTCTTTGGACCTCTTCAAGAGGAACCTTGACAATTGGATGGGAGAAAGGAAATTCACCCCAGGGATCACGTCAGTCGCCCTGCTAGACAGGGGTCCAGGAAAGTAAATAATGTGGGAAGAAATAGCCAGGAAATTGTTATGGCTAGGCTTGTATAGGCCCTAGGGCTGATAGCCTAGTACCAACCTATGAACCCTTTCAAATTGGATTTCCAGTTGTATATCCTACATTTGTTCTTCCGATGGAAAGCCTTTACCATTCAAGATTAAGGCTCACTCTACAAGATCTCAGTCTACTTCTGCAGCGTTTCAAGCCAGGATTCCTATTGATAATATTTGTGCAGCAGCAACCTGGGCTACCCCTCACACCTTTATTTCTCATTACAAATTGGATTTGACCTCTAGGGGTAGAACCTCCTTTGGTTCCATGGTACTCAGGAATATTTTTCCATGAGCCACCCAAGAATAAGGTGCTAGGGACGCTGTCCCATGTGTAAAAATGAAGGGAAGATAAGACTACAGAACATAAAGAAGTTATGTACTCACCATAACGTTCCATGTTTGTAGTCCATCTCGCCCTTCATTCATAGGAACCCACCCTCCTACTCCCTTCCTAGAAGGATCTGGAGACAGAAAAAATTTTCATAACAAGTGGAAACCTTTTATTGTTGTTCTTTCTGGATAGTTTTTGTTATGTCTTTCTATAGTTTAGCCGCAAACAAGATCTGGAGATTATACTGATGCACCATGGGATACCTACCTAGCCACGAGCCACCTAGAAGACTTTGAGATTTGTAATAGGCTGAGTCAGAGCTGAACCCCTGTGTAAGAATGTAGGGCGAGATGGACTACAAATATGGAACGTTATGGTTTTATGTTAAGAAGTTATTATTCCCACCTTTTATGTGCAACAGCTTTTTTTAAATGTCTCGTTTCAGCTTTTGTGTTACATGCATTCACTAATGTTTTTTTCTTGTTATATCCATTTGAACCTATGTCACACACAAGTTTATGATCTGATGTCCTTTTCATTTTCCCACAACATATGGGTTACAGATCCAACCATGGATCAGACTTGTCCACATATCTCAGACTTATGGATTCTACTCTCGAGCTCCTTCTACCCATAATGCCTCAGGTAGCCAACAATATCTCATATCTCGTTTACAGCCAACGCTCATGGATGTGGATCCTATTTCAAAAGCATTTTTCAATCAGAGTATTTAGGTATTGTTTAGAAATAACTTGTCTCCAAAACATTTTTTGTTATTCCTTCTTCTGACGAGTTATTGGGTTTTGCTATATGTTAGCCCTTTGCTGCCTCCTTTTCCTACCTCTTTTGATACTCTTATTGTAAACCATTGTTTGGTATGAGTTCTTTCCTTTACTCCTTTTTTGTCCCCTTTTAGGGTGCTAATGCTACCATTGCTGGTAGTTTATTACTTCAAAAAAAAAAAAAATCTTGTTATCCTTTCATTTCTTTTCTTTCTTGTGCCTATTTATGGACCAGAAGCCAACAGGTTTTAAAAAATGGGCTTCCTATTGGCACAGAATTCCAAATTTTGATGCCTACAGGGAGTGCGTTTAATGCCTCGGAGCGGCATACCTGAATACTAATTGTTCTGTCTGTGTTGCGTTTAACTCTATATAGAAAGAGCAAACTGCTCCTTTAGGGGCTGCCCCCCCCCCCCACCTTCATTTTCTTCCTTCAGGGCTCAAACGTCCAGTAAGCATTCAAAAACTCCTTTAGAGTCTAGAAAGAGATCCCCTACCGGATTTCCAGAGACTTCCTTCTGCCACTGCGACTTCATAGCCTCCTCAGAAAATCCGAAGATCTTTGGATCCTAAAAGGAAGCTGTCTGATAAGAAACTCTCAGATCCAATTATTATACCAGATATATCTCCTAAACAGCGCTGAGATCCGAAAACCCGAGATCCAACCTCCAGTTTTTCAAAATCTCCTTGAACTTGCTTTCCCAAGTTCACAGTTGATCCAGTGTCTCCTCTTCTCCATTGCCACTTTCCCTAAACCACACCGAGGAAACACTCAGGGCCACAGTCCACTACCTTGTCTGTTAGATCCTCCAGAAGTCTTTACAAGGCCAACTTGGATAGTATGATGGGGAAGTTCCTCTGAGCTCAAATTCAGATAGGGGTTATGCCTTCTCCGTCTCCCATCAGATCTGTGAGACTCCCTTCCACTACAGTAATATCTTCTTCTCTGATCAGTCCCACGGTTTCGGAGCCCTTGAATCAGAGATTCCCAAGAAAGTCAGCACTGGAGCTAAAGACGGTTAGGTCTTCAACTTCAATGGTTTCTCTGACTGGTTCTGCTCAATCTCTTCAGCTCAGGATGAGTCCTGAAGCATCAGCATCAGATCCAGCGATCTTGGATTTACTCCAGTGTTGTTAGAGACGTCCTTGCCCCTTGGAGCCTTGACGCTAAATAGCTTTGGTCCGGCTCCCTCCTCAAGGCATGGTTCGGAGCACGGTCAAGGTTCAGGTGCAGCTGGTTGTGGCTTTTCCTGGTCCATCTGCCTTCAAAGTAGTCATGAGGATTTTCTCTTGTCCAAGAGATCCATTTTCTCTTTTTTGCTGGGATCCTACATCTATTCCCCCAGTGGGTCTGAGGTCTAATCCCATCAGACCTACTCCACAGGGACAGCCAGTGCCAACTAGTGTCCAGGCAGTTTCTTTAGAAGAACGTCTCTCTATTCGGATACCTCCCCAGAGCATCCCACTGAGGAGGGCCCCCATAAGAGATTGTACAAAAGGAGACACTTGGGTCCCCTTATGGAATCTCTCACAGATGATACTGATTTCGCAAAAAGGGAAGGTCCCCCAAGATCTCCATCTGATGACATCTAATTTTTAGATATGCTAGAGATTCTTAAGCAGAAAGGTGGATGGCCCATCTATGTCTTGTTTGACTGGCCAAGCTGATGAGCTTATCGACCTTAGTCTCTTGCCAGGCATGGAAGGAACCGGACTCTGTCAAAACAGTTCCCTGTCATCAGGACAAAATTTTGGCATCACCATAGGACAGACCCCATTGGAGCAAGGGAGTCCCTGTTGATGCTATGGTTGTGGCAACAGCCACAAAAAAGGAGCTAGCTTAGCAGAGCTTTTGATGTTGTCTATCTCGCCTTCATTCTTGCTGGATCGGCCTTCTACTAAAGCTCGAGAACTATTTACTGGCTCGAGGCCTCCCCATATCCCACAATGCTAGGCGTCAGATATCCAGATCTCGTTTGTCGCTTCAGCTATGAGGTTGCGTTTTTTCATGGCTCAGGTCGTATTAATCCTTTTTTGTCTTTTTCAGCTAAATTTTAACTGTATTTTTCTTAGAGTTAGATTGTCTTTAACTTTTAGTATAGTTGTACAGTGTATCCCACTAGTTTGTCCCACTTAGGAAACTTGTTTTTCTGTTAGGGAGTTTCTCCCCTTCCACCCCCTTGTTCCTTCTTTATTAATGGCTAACCCCCCCACCTTGTTGTACCTATAGGAGTAGTGTTTAGCCTTATAATTTTTATTGAGGTTGTTGTAGTTATTTTTATTAAGTGTGGGTGTTTGTGATAGTTTTTTATGCTCACTACTGTTAACTTATCTAGTGCGGGCGTGTGAGTGTGTCTTGTTTAAGCACTAGTGTAACTTTTTTTCTCTCTTTGGTATCCCCGGGCCAGCATGTCCAAAGATACCAAAGTTTCAGGCTTCAAGAAGTGTGACTCGTGCTGTCAGAAGATGTCTCTGACAGACGGTCACACTTCTTGCATTTATTGCTTGGGTTCCCTACACCTGCAGGACTCCTGTTCGGTCTGTCATGCCTTCAGCCCGAGAGTCCTGCAGGAGCGTAGGAACAAGCTTATCTTGAGAGGCCTACTCAAGCCAGAGGGATCCCCGGCGAAGCCTCAGTCGGGGAAATCCTCAAAGCCCGCCAAGCCGTCGGCTCCCAGTTTGGAGCCGTCGCCGGGCGGAGCATCTGCCTCCTCTTCGGCTCCGGCTAGGGCCAACACCTCTAGACCTCTATCGGCTCCGACTTTAATGTCGGAACCGTCATTGGGCCGAAAACGTTCTGGGTCCCCTTCCCTAGAATCGGTTCGCTTGGCTCCGAGGTCACTGTTGCTTCAGTCGGAACGGAGCCATAGGTCCCATTCCTCTCGGCCTTCCAGGTTATCCGACCATGACTTAGAGAGGGTGGTCATTAGACTACTTAAATCGCAGGCCCTGACCAAGATGTTAACCAGCCCTTCTCAACAGACTGTGGCTATCCCGTTGTCTTCAACAGTTTCTCCTCCGACTCCCCTTTTGTGTTAGGAGCCGGAGCTGGTTGGGGCTCGAATCTCGGAAACGTTGGAGCCGATACCACACCTTTCGGCTCCTTCATCAGCTCCGATCTCTTCATTGGTTCCTTCCTTGGAGGGATCTGGGCGCCGGGACTCCCTCGTCGGCTCCAAGGGGGCGAGTGGCATCGGACCCTTGTCCGACCACGTTCTCCCTCTCGGGGCTTCGGCGCAGGTGAGCTCGGCCCCGACATCTGCCTCGGAGCCATCCCTCTCGGTGCCGGGAGGGGTTCACATCTCTTCAGAGCGGGGACCCTCTGCTCTGCCCGACAGGGGAGCCTTCGAGGTCACGAGGAGCGTGCTGACTCCTGTGTCGGCTCCATGATCGGCCCCTTCGGCTCCTCCCCCCATGGTGCCTGCATCGGTCTCTGTCCACCCTCCTGACCCCAAGCATGGAGAACAGACGCTCCAGGTTGCCCCATTGGGCGTATCTTCCTCTACCGAGGCCTCCGCTGATCATTCGGAGGACCCCCCTCAGAAGAAAAAATTTAAGAGGAAACATGTTGACTCCCCCGAGTCAGTCACATCTGATTCAGACTTGGAGGATTCGGAAGGGTCCCCAAGGTCCTCCTCTGAGGATGTCTCCTTTTTAGACATCCTAGAGATCCTTAGGCAGAGGGGGAACTGGACTGCCCTTAACCTTTCCGAGGACGAGTCGGTGTACCTGAACGCATTTGGTTCTCGCCCTTCCACCTCCTGGGTGTCTCCACCTTTCGACCCGCTCATGGAAGTGGTGGCTCGAAAGGTGTGGACAGCCCCGGACACAGTGGAACCAACTCCCCGCAGGCCCACGAAGTTCATTACAGCCCCATCCGACAAACAATTTCTAACAAAAGGTGTCCCTTTTGATGCCATGGTGGTGGCAGCAGCCACTAAGAAGGAGTTGGCTGACCCTTCGTTGCCTGTCCATCCACCTAATAAAGAATCTAGGGCAATGGACAGGTACGGGAAGCGGATGTTTTCTTCAGCGACCTTTTCAATGCGGTCGCTGAATTATCTGTGCCACTTCACCCGCCTTCAAAGGGATCTTCTTAAGGAACTGGGTGATACCCTTCAGGATCCATCAGCTGCGGGGGCTCAGGATAAGATTAACTCCCAGCTGGCGACCCTTAACTCTATCGTCAACTCCTCCATGTGGCTCATTTCTTATGGAGCTGATGGGGCGAGTAGGGCCGCAGGTACAGGCATGGCTTTGAGAAGACATGCCTGGATGCGGTTATGTAACTTTGCTGACCCCTTTAAGGCGTCCTTCACCAATACCCCTTAGATGGTTCGGCTCTGTTTGGACCACAGGTGAAGGATACCCTTACCAGGTGTGAGCAGGAAGGCAAGACTCTCTCTGCCGTGGGAGTCCGTTTTTCTACTCCCTCTAGACCATACCCTGAAGGTCAGAAGAGTGATGTGGTTTCGGAAACCCCAGGGAGTCGTGCCTGACACACGCGGCGAGTTTCCCTCCAGGAGCAGAGGAGGGAACAATAATAGACGCCGCCCGAGGGGCAGAGGGGGTCCGCAAAATCAGGGTAGCAGAGAATCTTTCTCTGACAAACCCTTTCAGCACCCCTGAGGGGCTGCCCAACTGTTCACCTCCGGATGCAGTCGGGGGAAGATTGTCACTGTACCCAGAAGCCTGGCAACTCCTCACACAAGACAAATGGGTACGGTGTGTCATATCCGAGGGTTACAAAATCCCTTTTGTCCACACCCCTGTACAAACAAACAGGTCCCTTCCAGATGTTCCACCCTGTCTAATGGAACAAGCAGTACTAGAAATTTCAAAACTGCTAGAAAAAAGGGCCATCCAGCCAGTCCCAGCAGACCAGCAAGGATCCGGGATTTACTCCAAGTTCTTTTTGGTATCAAAAAAGAAAGGGGACTGGAGACCCATTTTGGATCTCAGCAGGTTAAACAAATCTGTTCAAAGAACGAAGTTCTGGATGGTCACGCTTCAGTCCATTCTACCTTTTTTGGGTCAGGACAAGTGGATGTGCTCCATAGACCTTCAGGATGCGTACTACCATATCAGAATGGACAGACGCTCCAGAAGGTTTCTCCGCTTCTGGCTGGGAGCCAGTCACTATCAATTCAGAGCCCTACCCTTTGGTCTCACCACAGCCCCCAGGGTGTTCACCAAATGCATGGCAGTGGTTACGGCTCACCTGAGAAGGCAAGGATTCCAGGTGTTTCCATATCTAGATGACTGGCTCCTGACTGCTTCCACCAGGCATCAGCTACTGCGAGCCAGGGATTATACCATCCAAACTTGCTCCCAGCTAGGTATCTCTATAAACTTCAAAAAGTCTGCATTGTCGCCTTGTCAGTCTATAATCTTTATAGGCGCAATATTAAATACGAAAGAGCTGTCGGCAAAACTTCCCTTAGAAAGAGTATCAGACATTCGTTGACATGTCCAGACCTTACTACAGTGCAAGATAATTCAGGCCAGGTTTGTACTGAAAACTTTGGATCTCATGGCAGCAGCAATCACATTACTTCCCCTGGCTCGTTTTCACATGCAAATTCTTCAATGGATGCTTTTTACCCAATGGCCGTTTCAACAGCTTCCGATGTCTCACAACATAATAATCACCCAATCATGCAAAGACCACCTGTCTTGGCGGATGGTCTCCTCTCTAGTACTTCAAGGCAGACAGTTTGTTCTTCCTCCTCCTGTTGCCACGGTGACAACGGATGCCTCCCTGATCGGGTGGGGGGGGGCATTTTCAGGGCAGGACTGTCCAGGGCACTTGGCAACCTCTAAAGTACCACCTGCACATAAACATCTTGGAGATGAGAGCGGTGCTTTTAGCATTGCAAGCTCTTCAGAACTCTCTACCCACCGGGACTATTGCAATTCAGACAGACAATATGTTGTTAGTGTGGTACATCAACAAGCAGGGCGGAACCATGTCCTATCCCTTATGTCGAGAAGCACTCAGACTCTGGCAGTGGGCGATCTCCTCTCAACGGTTTCTGATAGCAATGCACTTCCCCGGGAAGTCCTACGTCATAGCGGACAGGCTAAGCAGATTCTCATGCCTCACGAGTGGTCTCTCAATAAGTTAGTAGCGGACAAAATTTTCCACAGATGGGGTCAGCCTTGCTGTGACCTTTTCACAACCCCTCTCAACTGCAAGTGCAAAGATTTCTTCACTCTTTTCCCCCTCCCCGGCCACTCCCCCAGAGATGCTCTAGTTCACGATTGGCCCCGGGGTCTTCTGCATACATTCCCACCTTTTCCCTTAATTCCCAAACTAATTCAGAAAGCAACCGCATTGGGATCCAGGGTGATCCTCATTGCCCCTTACTAGCCTCGACAAATTTGGTTCCCATTCCTGCATCGTCACCTGCTGGAGCAGCCTTGGAATCTGGACCCAGTGCCAGACCTCTTGGTCCATCAGTCGGGCGGGCTGCACCAGTCCCTTCAGTCTCTCAACCTTACAGCTTGGTTGCTCCACTTCCAACCTTAGCCAGGCTTCCACATATTTCTCAGCCAGTGCGTGAAATCATCCTTTCTTCGCACAAATCTACTACCAGGAAGACTTATGCTAGTAAGTGGAAACATTTCTCTTTCTGGGCGGAGGCTAGAAATATAGATCCCTTTACAGCCCCTGTCCATCACGTTCTAGATTTTTTAGCAGAACTTTTTCGAGCAGGTTCCTCGTCTGCCACCATTAGGGTCCAATTGGCTGCTATCGCAAATTTCCACACTGGCCTGTCAGAAACCAGCATCATGTCCCACAAACTTTGTAAAGCCTTTCTTAAAGGGACTATTTTACTTAGGCCCCTGGTTAGAGATCCCCTGCCTCCGTGGGATTTAAACCTGATATTAGCTTCCTTGATTCTCCCTCCTTTTGAACCTGTGGCCTCCTGTTCCTTAAAAGTACTCTCCTGGAAGACTCTGTTTTTAGTAGCCATCACCTCAGCTAGGAGAGTGTCGAAACTTCAAGCCCTCTGTTTTCGTCTTCCTTATCTTGTGTTTCACAAGGATAGAGTTTCACTCAGGACTAATCCTTCCTTTCTGCCCAAAATAACTTGGAGACAAACCTGAATCAGGCTATTGATCTACCCGTCTTTTTTCCTAACTATTCGAACAGAGCTGAACAAAAGTTACACTAATTGGACGTTCACAGAAAATTAGGTTTTATTTGGATAGGACTAAACAAACAAGAAAATCGGACCAACTCTTCCTGTCCTATGCTGAGGGCAAGCAGGGCCTGCCAGTTTCTAAAGTAACCTTATCCAGGTGGTTGGCCTCTATTATTACTTTGATTTATCAACTGAGACATAAAGAACTCCCTACAAAACCAAAAGCTCATTCCACCAGAGCGTTAGCTACGTCGGTAGCGTTTCAAGCAAGACTACCAATGGAATCTATTTGCGCTGCAGCCACATGGGCCACTCCTCATACTTTCATTTCACATTATAAGTTGGATAAGGCCTCCAGGAATCGAGCTGATTTTGGTTCCACTGTGCTCAAGAGTCTGTTCCGATGAGCCACCCAGGGCTAAGGTGCTAGGGACGCTGTCCCATCCAGCAAGAATGAAGGCGAGATAGACAACTTAACATTAAGAAGTTATGTACCTACCATAATGTTCCATGTTAGTTGTCTTCTTCTCGCCTTCTTTCTTGCGTCCCACCCTCCATCCCCCTAGCCTGTACAGACCGAGAAGAATCCCTTTTGAGGCCTTCTTCCTCTGGCTGAGTCTTATCTAGGTTACGTCCTCCTCTGTTTTTAGTATTGTAGGTAAACCTTGTAGTTTGGACAGGTGTCCTTAAAAAAATTTTTTTTCTATGGTGTTAGCTCTATGAGATCTGGGTATCTGACGCCTAGCATTGTGGGATATGGGGAGGCCTTGAGCCAGTAAATAGCTCTCGAGCTTTAGTAGAGGATCGGCTCCGAACCCATCCAGCAAGAAAGAAGGCAAGAAGAAGACAACTAGCATGGAACGTTATGGTAGGTACATAACTTCTTATTCATTCTCCAGTAAGGAGTCGGGGGGTGTTGGACAGATTTGGAAAGTGCATATTTGCTTCAGCAACTTTTACCTTGAGGTCCCTGAATTATTTAGGACACTTTACAAGGTTGCAGAGAGATTTGACCAAGGAGCTGCCCAAATCCCAGTGAGTTCTTGCTTGTGCAGGACTATAAGAGATCATCCTCACAACTGGTCACTGTATTATCATTATCCACTTCCAGTGCATCCATGAGGTTAATATAAAATGCTAAAGAGGGTACCTCACTGACTGACAGTTCAGGCATGGCACTGCCATACAGAGACATGCCTGGATGCGGCTGTGTGACTTTGCAGAGCCTTTCAAGTTTCTTTCATCAGTGGTTCTTTTAATGGAACATCCTTGTTTGGCCGTTCTTTTCAAGAAATGCTCTCCCACAGTGAACAGGAGGAAAAGACCCTGTCTGCTGTAGGGATTCACTTTTCTACCCCTCAACAGTCTTTTTTCCCCAGAATCAAAGAGGGGGAAGAAAGTGTGGTTCCTAAAATCCCAGTGTTCTTTCCTGGATTCTCCCAGGGATAACTCTTCCAGGGGCAGGGGGGAGCAATTCAAATTGAAGATGCTGTCCTCGAGGCAGAGGTGGCTGCAAAGTCAGGGTTTACAAGATTCCTTTCCAGATAGACACTTAAAGTGCTCCTGAAGGTTTGCTCAACTGCTCACCTCTGGAGGCACAGTGGGGGGGTACTTGTCCATACACCCAGATTCCTGGGCCTTTATAGCAAAAGATTCTTAGGTGTTAAAATAATATCCTGATGTTATTTCATACCATTTTTCCAGATTCCCCCAAACCAAAAGAAAAACGTTTCCCGACATCACACCCAGTCAGAGAGAAACTGCAGCTCAAGGAATTCAAAGGCTGCCGGACAAAATCCAGAAAGTCCCACCAGACAACAGAGTATTCAGAAATTACTCAAGCTTCTTTTTAGTTCCAAAAAAGACATGGGACCTGATACCAAAGTTGGATCTAAGCAGTCTGAAACAGTGAAGAAGTCCAAGTTTCAAATGGTCATATTTCCGTTCATCATGCCATTTTTGCACAAGGACATTTGGATGTGCTGAATTGATCTTCAGGACATGTACTATTACATTAAGATGAGCAGACATTCCTGAAGATATCTGTGCTTTTGTGTGGGAGCCAGTCACTATCACTGCCCATTGGTCTTAACAGCCTCCAGGGTACCAAGTGTATGGCAGTCACAGCAACTTACCTGAGACTGCTGGGATTCTAAGTGTTTCCATATTTGGATGACTGGCTTCTCTTCCCCTCCCAAAACCAGGCATCACTTAGAACAGTCCAGGGACTACTTGCTCCAGCTGTGTCAAACACTAGATATTACAGTCACATCTCCAAATCCAAACTACAACCAGTACATTGCCTGCAGTTCATTGGTCCCCAGTTGAACACAGTAGGTTAGATTGTCACTCTGCCTACACATCGTATAAACACAATCAAGTTTTAGGTACAGCAAATTCTTTTTCATCCTGGTATCTGCAGCCAGAACTGTCCTTCAGGCAGTTGGTTCGATGATGGCTCCCAGAGTTGTATTTCCTATGGCATTTTTCTATATTTGCGTTCTCCGGTGCACTTTAGCAGTTCAGTGGTCTCTTCTGTAACATCCTCTATCTTTCCAGTCAGACTTACTTAGATATGCCAAAATCATCTTTCTTGGTGGATTCAGTCATACATTTACTTGGGCTTGTCCTTTCATTCCGTCTCCTCCAGTGGTCACAGTGACAACAGATGCCTCCCAGTTGGAGTGGGGGTGGGGCATTTTTTGGAATGGATGGTCCAAGGCATGTTGTCTCCCCAAGATATCAGGTCACATATCAATGCCCTGGAGATAAGAGCATTCCTATTAGGATTGCAGACATTTCAAGATGTTCTCCCTCTAGGGCCTATTACAGTCCAAACTGAACAATATGTCTGTGGTCTGGTACATCAGCAAACAAAGGGGGAACCTGATCTTACCCCTTCTGTCGAGAGGCTGTGAGAGTGTCATAGTGGGCGATCTCTTCCAACTGCTTTCTAGTAGCAACACACATTCCAGGGAAATCCAACGTACTAGCTGACAAACTCGTCAGGTCCATTTTGTTACCTTACAAGTGGTGTCTTGATCAGTCAGTGGCAGACCAGATTTTCTGTCATTGGGACCAACCTTACTGCAATCTTTCTACATCTCCCCACAACAAAATGTGCGGCAGGCTTTTACTCTGATCCCTGCTCAGGGAGAGTCACCGAGAGATGCTGTAGTGCACGTTTGGCAAGCCAGTCTGCTTTACACCTGTCCTGATTCCAAAATTCTTTTAGAAAGCACATTGGTTGCAGAGCTCGGCTTTCCTCATTACCCCCTTTTGGCCTCGCCAAGTGGGGTTCCTCTTCTTTTGGTCTCATCTTTGATATCCTCCATGGATACTGGACCCAAGTCCAGACCTCCTCTTACATCCCTTGAGGATAAAACATCCCAATATTTCGAGCCTCAAACTAAGCACCATTTCTCCAATTTCATTAATAGCTAGGCTTTTCCTCCCGATTACACATATAGTTTTATCTTCCGAGAAAGCCTCTACAAGGAAAATCTACAAGAGTAAATGAAAACAATTATTGGTTTGGGCTCTTAGTAAAGAAAATTTCCCCTTGTTTGCTGTTTTTTCTTCTGTTTTATTTTCCAAGAAGATGCTAGTTTCTCTCCAATAAAAGTTCATTTGGCAGCCATATCACATTTTTATTCAAGAGAAAAACAACAACTTTAGCTTCTTCTAAATTGTACAAGGCCTTTCTAAAAGACACTTTACTTAAGCTCCCACTGAAAGATCCATCTCCTCCATGGGATTTGACAGTAGTGCTTCAGGGGTTGACACAACAACCTTTTGAACTTTCAGCTAAAAATTATTTAAAATGTTTGTCTTAGAAAACAGCATTTCTAGTAGCAATTAATTCTTCAAAGAGAATTTTCAAACTCCAGGCACAATCCTCCAAATCCCATTACATTGTTTTAAACAAAGACAGAGTTATTTTACAAACCAGTCAGTTTTTCTTACCAAACCTGTATCTGAATCCAGTAGCAGTCAAATAATTCATCTCCCTGTCTTCTATCCTAATTTTTCAAATAATGGAGAGTACATGTTGCATCTTATAGATGTAGACAGCTATATTTTTATCTACACAAGACTCTGGATCTTAGGAAAACTGACAAGTTTTTTTACTTTCTCACCGAATAGACTAGAATCACCAGTCTCTAAAGTTACCCTGTCAAAATGGATTACTGATTGCATTTTTTTTTTTGCATATACTCAACAAGGCCTCTTTCTGTCATATCCTCCTAAGGCTCATTCTACTAGATCCATAGACAGTTCTTTTGCCTTCTGGTCTAGAACTTCTTTTTATGACATTTGCACAGCGGCTACCTTTTCCAGTTCTCATACCTTTATTACTCATTACAAACTAGATTTGACTAGTGGAAGCAGAGCTGTTTGTGGTTCAGTGGTTCTCTGGAATATCCTTCCATGAGGGGCCACTCAAGATCCACATTGCATGGGAGTCTGTCCCATATCGTGAGGAAGAATACAAAGGGCAACATGAGGTATTAAAGTTGTGTACTCACCATAACTATGCATCTGTGTTGTCCATTTTCATTCTTCCTCAACTCCCCACCCTCCTTTCCCCATCTGTTATCGTCTGGAATGATCTCATGGACCTTTTGGAACCTTTTAGTTCCAGGTTTTAGTCCTGACTTACTGTTATTTTCCTTCTTACTCTGTCTTAGGATATATAAGGCAGAAAACTAGATCTGAGATGTTGTAGGCTAGCTGCGGCATTATAGATGGAGGAGGTTGAGAGATGGATCCGAGGTAGGATCCGTAACCCATATGTTGAGGAAAAATGAAAATCGATAACACAGATGTATAGTTATAGTGAGCACATAACTTTAATTTTTAGTGGGAACCATCAATCAACCCCCCCCCCGAACACCCCCTAAAACCTATTAACTTAATACTGACACAAAAACTATGTACGTCTTCAAATAATGAAGTTTAATCATCCTAATAGGAACAGTTTTCCCAGACTGACAGACTTAGATTAACCAATAATGAAGGTTATCCATGCTAAGACACATTGTGCTGCCTGTGCCTGTACTTCTACTAAGTGCTGTCTGTTTTTGTCTTATTTTTATTCCTCTCCCGGATTAGAAAAACACAAATGCCCTACACTAGCCATCTCAAAAACTTCAGCTTTACTCCGTAGCATATCGCCTACTCCGAGGTGATCTCTGCCTAACATATAAAGCTATGTCAAACCCAGAGCTGTTGGACATGCTACACCTAAAGAAATCCCAATCCCTCTGAGCTACACGCTCTAGGGACCTAAACCTTGTTACCACAATAAACAGGACATGCTAGAGGTATAGATTCCTGTCCCAGAAACTTCCCCTACTCGGGAACAGGCTACCCATCTATGTCAAGCAAAGTTCTTCATTAGCACTCTTCAAGAAAAATCTTTGAGTGGATGGGAAATAGAAATACACCCTGGGGATCACTTCTGTGTCTTTGCTCAACAGTGGCACAGTGGGCTTCCCTTAGTGGCACAGGAAAATAACTTGAAGGCCCTTGGGCCGATAGCCTAGTACCTACCTATGAACCCTTTCAGAAAACATGATGATCTAGCTACTGAAAGAAAGAATTATTATCAGATTGTCTCCATAGAGACATAAGAAGCAGACAGTTGTCTCTACTATAAACGCTGATGTGTTTGCTAGAGGAAGACATTTTATTATATTCAGCTTTCTTTTTTGTTTCCCCTTAAATCTTGTTACTAGATCAAAGATCAAGCCAAAGGCCTTAATCCAGTCATTTCCCTATGCAAGAATATTTGGGGTCTATATTAGAACATCGAAGTTTCAAAACTTTGAATGTTCTAATATCAAACCCTATTCAGCGAAAGTTGAAAATATTGAAGCAACAGAAAACCGAATTTTTTCCTAGGGAAAGAATTTGGTTATCCGTTTCTGCTGCTTCGGTATTTGCAGCGCTGTGGTGTTCAGGTAAGTGTGCGAGTGAGTGTGAGTTAGGGTAGTTAGCATTAGGGTGTGGGTTAGGTATGTGTGCGATTGTGTGGACGTGAGGGTTAGGGCGCGGGTTAGGTATGTGTGCAATTGCGTGGACGTGAGGGTTAGGGCGGGTTAGGTGAGTTAAGGTTAGGGCGCGAGTCTGGTAAGTGTGCGATTGTGGACGTGAAGGTTAGGGCGGGGTAGGTGAGTTAGGGTTAGGGCGCAGGTGAGGTGAGTGTGCGATAGTGACGGACCTTAGGGTTAGGGTTTGGATTAAGGTAAGTGGATAGTTAGTGGTTTGTGTATAGTTTAGTGTAGGGTTACGTGTAAGATTTTAGGTGTATGTGTGTGGGTTGCTGTTTGTTTGGTGTGCTTGTGTTGTGTATATGTGTTTTGGAACAGCAAATTTTTTCCCTAGGAAAAAAATTTGCTGTTTTGTTCGATGTTTTGAGCTTTTGCTGAATAGGGTTTGATATTAAAACATTCAAAGTTTTGAAACTTCGATGTTCTAATATAGACCCGGGTATTTGCCATATATCATGTTCTTTTGATGAGACTTTTTTCTTTTTTTTACATTGCATTGCCTATATTTTTTATTTTACATTTGTTGACCGGGCTAGTCCAACTGGATATATGTCCATTTTCAGTAGAGGCCCAGGGAGAAAAGCTCCAAAGACAGATACATTATAACAAAATGTATAAGGTTACAAATACAAAACGGTTTGTCAGGTTACAATCAAGTTAACATAGCAGTAGATACAAACATTTTACAGTTTATTACAAGACAAATATTTACAATAATGTGGGACAAAATATTCACATGAGGTAGATTAAACTTAAGGTTTACAATTTCATTAGAGTGGTTGCATAAGAGTATTGATAACATGTTGCTCAAGATATCCGTGTGAGGTAGAACATCAATAAAGTGGGTTTGCTATTTTTCTAAAGTTTGCAGAAAGAGCATTAAATTATAATTAAAGAGGAGTTAGGAGACACTTAGTCACTGAGGTAATATGCTAGTCAGGGTTAGTGCAAGGGCACAACCAGTGTGTTCTAAGGTGTATTTTGAGTTTTTGTTTGAAATGGGTTAGGGAAGGAAGTGATATAAGATCACTAGGTAGAAGATTCCAGTATTTCCCAGTTGTGTAAGAGAAAAGAGAGTTTCCTGCCATGTTATTAACTTACTAATACTAAGTAGAGGTTTGTTAGCTGAGCGTAAGGTATTCAGATTTTTATATGGAGTAATGAGGTTTGAGAGTATAGGAGTGTTGTTGGGCTGGTTGAGGATCTTATGAATAATGGTTAGTTGGTTAAAATAAAGCTGATTTTGCAGTTCAAGCCATCCTAGTTGTTTTAGATTCTGGCAGTGATGAGTTCTAAAGTGATTACCAGTAGCAAATCTGGCAATGTTGTTGTAAGATGTAGTGAGTTTAAGAAGATTCTTCTTGGATAGGTTGGTGTAAATAGGTGAGGCATAGAGGAGTGTTGAGATTAGATGAGAGTGGGCAGTAGTAGGTTCTGGTGGTTGGAGTGAGAAAATATTTAATCCTGTATAGGGAGCCCATTTTTCTGTTGACTGTTTTTATAGTATTGTTAATATGGTTATCAAAGCTGAGGTGATTGTTTATAGTTATTCCTAGGAGTTTGGTGGTAGAATCAAGGGATATGAGGGTGCCATTGTTAGAAATGACAGAAAAATCTAAGGGCATGGATTTACGGGTAGGTGTAAAGAGAAGGAGCTTTGTTTTTTGGGATTCAAGAGAAGGCAGTGTTTTAAGAACCAGGTTTCAACTATGTTAAATATTTTCTGAGTTAGGGATTGTAATTCTGATGAAGATTCAGCTGCACAGATTAAAGTAGAATCATCTGCATATTGTATGCATGTTGCCTGAGGAATAGCTAGGTAGAGATCATTGATAAATATTGAGAATAAGAGAGGGCCTAGGATGGAGCCCTGAGGGACACCGAGTGAGACTGGAAGGTGGGATGATAGTTTATTCTCCCAGGGCACAGCCTGTTGCCTATTGCTGAGGTAAGAAGTAAACCATTGTACAGCCAAAGTATCAAGAGAGAGTGATTTCAGAATATTTATAAGTAGAGTGTGGTTTACCATATCAAATGCTTTTGAGAGATCAATAAATAGAGAGGAAGAGAGAACATTGTTATTGCAGTTTTTGTTTATGGTATCAGTAAAAGATAAGAGGGCAGTAGTAGTACTGTGGAATGGCCTAAAGCCATGTTGGCTTTCAGCAAGTATGTTATGTTGAATTAAATGGTTTAGAAGTTGATGGTGAATACATTTTTCCATTATTTTTGCTAAGGGGGATAGTAGGGCTATAGGTCGATAGTCAGAGTATTCATTTGAGTTGCCACCTTTGTGTAGGGGGATAATGTGTGAGATTTTCCATATGTCAGGGATGATTCCTTCGTTAGTAGTTCTATTAATCAGGATGGATATCGGGTAAGCTACTTCTTTAGCTGCTTTTTGCAGGTATTCGGCTGGGATCTGGTCAGCAGAAGGAGTACAAGGTTTAAGTTTTAGAATGAGTTTATAGATATAATTTGTAGAGGTGGGTAGAAATTGGAAGGTAGGAAGAGAGCTCGGAGAAGAGTTAAGAAGACTGGCTCTATCAGGAGCTAGTTGACTGGCTAGAGACTGGATAGCCTCTGTGAAGAAGGAATTGAAAGCATTGGCAGTTTGTATAGGAGTCTCATGTGTTGCACCTGTTGGGGTTGGCATTCCTGAGTGACCTGGATAGAGGAGTTTATTGATACTAGCCCAGAATTTTTGAGGTTTTGGTTAGTTTGCTGCATTTTACAGTAAAAGTTTTTTTTGTCTGAGATAATATCATTTTTTGTCATGTTTCTCATATGTCTAAAGATTTGTTGATCTGATGTACTTTTGGTAGTTCGCCACTTAGACCAGGCTTTATTTCTGAGGAGGATTTTTTTCTTGGTTTCATTTGTAAGCCAGGGGGCAGGTTTGGACCTAGTTCTGATAGTACGTTTAGGAGCTTGGTGGTCTAGGATTTCTAAGAACTTAGAGTTGAAATATTCGACAGCCTGCTCAAGTGGGAGGGTTTTTAATTGAGACCAATCACAGGCACTGAGTTCACTCTAGAAAAGGTGTTGATTAAATTGCTTGTTGGACCGTATAGTCTTATATGAGGTTAGGTGAGAGGTATTAAACTTTTGCCTGATTATATAAGTCAAGGAATGGTCACTTACGTCGTCAGGGAGGATACCAACTGTATAATTTTGGTGGTAGTTATTAATAAGGATCCAATCCAAAATGCTCTCTTTTTTGTTTGGTTTGTTTATTCTTGTTGGGGATGTAATGAGAGAAGCCTTGAAGGTTAAAGTGAGAGGTAGGGTGTTCAGCATTTATGTTCTTCCAATCTATGTTAAAGTCTCCTAGTGTAATTGTTTCTTGTGGGAAGGATGTCGAGATCCAGCTCAGAATATCCTCTAGAATGCTGATATTGTTTCCGGGAGGTAGATAAATACAAAAGATATATAAGGATTTACTAGAGTTGAGCTGTAATTTGGAAATAAGGACTTCAGCATGGTTTTTTTTAGGTGGGTTAAAACTTGAGCAAAGACAAAGAAAGAAAATGGGAAGGAAACAGGGGCGCCAGTTTACTTTAGTATCCATATTACACTTGAAAATAACTGAGAAAGCATTATTTTATAATATGAAAGTTATGTCATGCATTATAAAAACTACTGTTAAGAACAAAATTTTTGTTTTACTTACAGTTAACTCTTTCCTTCCTCTTCCCCTCTCCTGAATGTTCTTCCAAACATTAATGACATAAAGTTGGACATATGGTTTAGAGTCCCCTACAAATTTAACAATGTCAATGAAGTCCAGTATTTGTTCTGCATCAGAAGTGATTTTCACCTTCCAGTAAAGAATATTCTGAAAATGCTTGGATACAGCAGCTTGAAACTCACCCCTGCTTCTCGACATTCCCTGATTACTGGAAAAAATTTGCTCCTCTTCTACCCAGTACACTGAGTAATCATTTTCCACAGACATACTAGTGTCTCCCACTTTTAGTACTTTGTCCTTCTGCCACAGCTTTGTCAAAATCAGCTACAGTGGATATAAAAAGTGTACACACCCCTGTTAAAATGCCAGTTTTTTGTGATATATAAAAATGAGACCACAATAAACCATTTCAAAACTTTTCCCACCTTTAATGTGACCTATAACCTGTACAATTCAATTAAAAAACGAAAAAACATAAAAAATGTACAATAAGCTGGTTGCATAAGTGTGCACACCGTTAAACTAATACTTTGTTGAAGCACCTTTTGATTTAATTACAGCATTCAGCCTTCTTGGGTAGGAGCCTACCGGCATGGCACATCTTGACTTGGCAGTATCAGATTGCAAGGGTATCTCTTGTGCACAGCCCTCTTCAGGTCACCCCACAGATTTTCTGTTGGTTTTAGGTCTGGGCTCTGGGTGGGCCATTCAAAAACTTTAATTTTCTTCTGGTGAAGCCATTCTTTTTTTGATTTGGATGTGTGCTTGAAGTCATTGTCGTGTTGAAAGGTGAAATTCCTCTTCATCTTCAGTTTTCTAGCAGATGCCTGAAGGTTTTGGGCCAAAAGTGACTGGTAATTGGAACTGTTCATAATTCCCTCCAGCTTGACTAAAGGCCCATTTCTAGCTGAAGAAAAGCAATCACAAAGCATGATACTGCCACCACCATGCTTCACCATGGGGAATGGTGTTCTTTTGGTGATACTAAGTGTTTTTGTGCGAAATGTACCTTTTAGAATTGTGGCCAAAAAGTTCAGCCTTCGTCTCATCAGACCATAATATATTTTCCCACAAGCTTTTGGGAGACTTGATGTATTGTTTTGCAAATTTTAGCTGGCCCTGGATGTTTTTCTGTGTAAGAAAAGGCTTCCATCTTGCAACCCTACCAAATAGTCCAGACATATGGGGAATATGGGAGATTGTAGTCACATGTAGTACACAACCATCTGTGCAGTGACAGAGACCTGGTTCAAAGCTCCAGAGAGCACCCCTGCATTACCAGGCTATAATTCATACCACACCTTTTGGCCACCAAACCCGGACCGAAACACTAAAGGTGGAGGCGTGTCCATATTCATTAAGGTTATCCACACCTCCAAGCTAGTGGCTCAGCATAATGCATCCGAGATTATCCAAGTTCAACTAACTCTGGGCAAAACTGCAGTCCAGATTGTAGCTTGCTACAGACCCCCCACCATGCCCCAGGATTCCCACTCCTCTTTTCTTGATATACTGGAAAATATTAAGGTACACCCCAACACTTTAATAATGGGTGATTTCAACTATCCTGCCATTAACTGAGGAAAACTACTCATGTACCATCTCTTTTGCTCAACATTTTCTGGAAATCATCCATTCCAGTGCCTTGGATCAATTTATCCACACCCCCACCAGGGGCAGCAGTATCCTAGACTTGGTCATCACCATCATGGGGTGACCGGTGTTCCACACCAGAGGTCAGCTCCTCGTTGGTCAGACCCGACCACAAGCTAATCACCCTAGACATCCACATCCCGCTCCCACCCCCCATTAGGAAAACAACCGTAAAAAAATTCTCCAAAGCCAACTTCACGCTTCTTAAGACAGAAGTGGCAAACTTCACGACACCCATGCAGATGGATAATAGAGGTACGACTGCTGAATCCTACACAAATGCACTTTATAAGCACTTAACACGAGTACATGGATCATGCTATCCCTAACAGAACCAAGATGCTATCCTCCAAAAAAAGGAAGCCAATCTGGTGGTCTTCTGCCATAAACAAACTCTGCAACAGAAGAAAGAAACTGTTGCAAAAAAGAGTAAAATCCCACGATTGGAGGAACTCCCTGGTCAGCCTCAGTAAGAAGCTGAGATCTCTCATAAAATCCTCCAAAGCTAGTTATGAAAACAAAATTGCCACAAAGCATTCTATAGCTATGTCAAAAATCTCAATGGCAACACTCAGATGTGCTCGGAGTTACAGCACAGTGACACTAAATTTACAGAACCAACTGATATTGCCAACATCCTAGCAGATAGGTTCAGTGCTAACTTTACCCCCCTCTCACCCCCCTAAAGGGCCCATCTTTATACCAAAAGAATGCAAAGTTCCTGTAATCATGGCTGCACAGGTAAAAACCTCACTCTCCAAAGCCAAGAACACAGCATCCATGGGACCTGACAACATCCCAGGCTGCCTTCTACATGAACTACAGAATGAACTGGCACCCCACCTAAGTGCCATGTTCAATTATAACCTCAACTCAGGCTTTGTGCCTTCTGCATGGTGCACCGTGGCAGTTATACCACTCCTCAAAGGGGGGGAGGGCCGCAACAGACCCCGGGAACTACTGCCCCATTAGCCTGACGAGCCTCGTCTGCAAGGCCATGGAACGTATCTTGGAACTCAAAGACATTGGACATCTCCAAATTCTGGACCCAACACAGTTTGGGTTTGTAAAAGGCAGATCATGTCTCCTAAACCTGATAGACTTCTTTGAAGTAGTCACCAAAGCCATAGATGAGGGTAAGGTGGTTCACACAGCCTATCTAGATCTCGCCAAGGAGTTCAACACCATACCTCACTCTGGAATTATAGATAAACTCACTAAACTAGGTTTAAATCCCTATGTTACAAGATGGGTTGCCAACTGGCTTACTGACAGAACCCACACTGTGAAAGTAGCAGACTCCAAATCAGACTTCAGACCAGTGACAAGTGGAGTATCACAGGGTTCAGTCCTGGGTCTTCTCCTATTTGGTATCTACTTCTCTGAAGTACAGGCTCGAACAGAAGATCTTTGGCTAACTAAATTTGCAGATGACTGCAAACTAGGAGCCATAATCGTAACTCCTAACGATGTGGACATCCTACAAAAGGGCCTCACTGAAATAGATGCCTGGTGTTAAAGACATGGTCTCAAGCTCAATGCCAAAAAGTTCATTGTCATCTCCTTTGGTAAAAACTCTGTACCCATGAACTACCACATAGGCGGTAGTCTAGTTAACACCGAAAGTGTGATAAGAGACCTTGGGACACAGGTGGACAGTAGTCTCTCCTTTGATAATCACATCGCCATAGTGGTCAGGAAATCCTTCTACGTGGCACACCTCATCACAAAAGGTTTCTCATCCAGAAAAAAGAGGTCATTGTTCCCCTCTACTCATCACTCATTAGACCCATTATAGAGTACAACGCCCCTTTTGGTATGTACCTCACAAGACATCTACAACAACTGGAAAGGCCGCAAAAATACCTCACAAAGAGGATTACTGGTTTCAGACAGATGCCTTACGCAGACCGTCTCAAAAAACTCCAGCTTTACTCCGTCGCATATCACCTACTCAGAGGCGATCTCTGCCTAACATACAAAGCTATGTCAAACTCAGAGCTGTTGGACATGCTCCCCTTAAAGAAATCCCAATCCCTCCGAGCTACATGCTCTAGGGACCTAAACCTTGTCACCACAATAAACAGAACATGCTGGAGGGATAGATTCCTGTCCCAGAGACTTCCCATACTCTGGAACAGACTACCTATCTATGTCAAACAGAGCTCCTCATTAGCACTCTTCAAGAAAAATCTTGATGGTTGGATGGGTAATAGGAAATTCACCCCGGGATCACTTCTGTGGTTCTGCTTGACAGGGCCACAGGAAAATAATTTTCTTGGGTGGCGAAAGCCAGGGTACCTTTTTGGCTAGGCTTGTATAGGCCGTACGGCCAATAGCCTAGTACCTACCTATGAACCGAATAGTACTTGCCAGAAATTCCTGCAGCTCCTACAGTGTTGCTGTAGGTTTCTTGACAGCCTCTCTGACCGGTTTTCATATTGTCTTTTCATCATTTTTGGAGGGACGTCCAGTTCTTTGCAAAATCACTGTTGTCCCATATTTTCTCCAGTTTTTGATGACTGTCTTCGCTGTGTTCCATGGTAAAGCCAATGCTGTGGAAATTTTTTTGTACCCTTCTTTTAACTGATACCTTTCAACAACGAGATCCCTTTGATGCTCTGTTAGCTCTCTGTGAACCATGGCTCTTTTGCTGTAGCAGGCAACTGATTAAATGTCAGGAAAATACTACTAGGACAGCTGAACTTTATTTGGGGTTAATCATAGTCTCTTTGATGGCAGGTGTGTACCAAAGAAAACTGAATGCTGTAATTAATTCAAAAAGTACTTCAACAAAGTATTAACTTAATGGTGTGCAATCTTATGCAACCAGCTTATTGTACATTTTTTATGTTTTATATTTTTTCCCCTAACAGATTTGTGTGTTTTTCAATTGAATTGTACAGGCTATATAGGCACATTGACGGTGGGAAAGTTTTGAAATGATTTATTGTGGTCTCATTTTTTATATCACAAAAACCTGCCATGTTAACAGGGGTGTGTATACTTTTTATATCCACTGTATTTCTGCTGGTAGGATTGCAGCTTTACTATTAAAGGTCTAGCTTGCTTTCTCATAGCCAGGTTTTTAGCATACACATGATGTGCCCTTTCAATTAACAACTCCTGCTGTGGAATACCACTCCAGTTGCTTATTTGTGCTTTCATAAAATTAATAGTCTGTTCTTTCCAGCTTCTCTGGTACAGCAGAAAATCTCAGGATGTTATGTGGTCCTGTCTCGCCTACATTCATTACTGATGGGTTTGGAGCCGACAATCGGCTCCAACTCGGCCGACTATTTTCAAGTACGAAGTCTCTAATTGGCTGGGCTAACTGGTATCCCAGGATGCAGCTCTCCCAAACCCCGAGATCTCGTTTGCTGCTTGTTGAGTCAGGACGTGGTCTCAAGCCTGGCTGTGGCTAAGTACTTTTTTTTTTTACTAGAAAACCTTGTGAAATTTTATATTTTTTCTGTGAAACAAAAGCTATTTTCATAGTTACATTGTGTTGTGTCTGTTGGAGAGTGTGAGTAGTTTCCCTTGCGTTTGGCGGGCTAGGCCCGTTTAAGTTAGAGGGATCTAGCCCTCTCCTTTGTTGTTTTGTCAGTGTTTCTAGGAGTGGTTTAAGTTAGAGTTCCTTAGTGTATCCCTCCTTCCTGTTGTGGTTGTTGAGTGTTTGTTTTGCTGGACATGTCTAAAGAGCAGAAAGAGCATAAACCCTCTGGGTTTAAAAAAATGCTCAAAGTGTGCCTACAAAATGTCGATCACAGATGGGCATGCCATCTGCATTTATTGGCTTGGCGCTAAACACTTGCAAGAATCCTGCAGTGTCTGCCATTCCTTCAGTTCTAGGGTACTGCAGGAACGGAAAAATAAACTGATCTTGAAGGGCCTGGTCAAGCCCTCCTTTGAAGATGATGTAGAATCTGCTTCGACTACTGACAGATCCAAGTCCACTAGCGGCCCCATCTAGTTCCTCGGAGCCTCCGGAGAAGATTTTGAAGGTGATTACTACTTCCCCGACTCCATTGTCCTCGGAGCCGCAGGAGAAGAACTCTGTTCCACTCAGCTTCCTCGGCTCCATTGGCTTCGGGGCCGCAGGAAGTATTGGTAGTACTGGAGTCGACCTCTGCTCCGATCATTTTGGAACCGATTCGGAGCCGGTCACCCAGTGTTACTCAGGAATTGATAGGTAGGAGATCCTCATCTCCTTCAGTTGCCTCCAAATCCTCTCTGTTGTCTGATTTGGATGTGGATAGGGTGGTTCAGAGGCTCCTCCAGTCGCCGGTGTTAGCTAAATTATTTTCGGCTCCGACCCAGTCGGCTCCGGAGCCCATTTCCTTACCGGTACCGATGATTCCTCCTCCGAGCATTGTGTCATCGGAGCCGGAGTGTTCGGCACCGAGTGATGTCCTTACGCCAGCTCCAACCATTTCGATTCCTTCATCTGGTTTTGGTACTTGGGTTTCTTCGGTCGGGCCCGAGGGGGATACATCGGGACTTCTGTCGGCCCTGAGTCTCCCTCTTGGCGCTTCAGCTCAGGGGATCCCGACTCCGGTCGTGGCCTCGGAGATGGGTCAGTCCTCGGATTCAGGGGGACCTGCCTTCAAGGCCATGAGGACAGCACTGGCCAGGTCGTCAGCGACATCACTTGGATCGACCACTCCGTCCCCATACAGCCCGGCTAGAGCCTCTGACACCCCCCTATCAGTGGATAGCAGAGCTCGAAGGCCTGAGGACACCCCCATGAGCAGTCCCCAACTTTCTGAGGGCCCCTCAGAGTCTGTGCCTGAGGAGCCTCCCAGGAAGAAGTTGTGCAAGAGGAAGCACATAGACTTCCAAGACGAGTCCATCACCTCGGATACCGACCTCGAGGATGCAGAGGGGTCCCCTAATTTGTCCTCCGATGACGTCTCCTTCTCCGATATACTGGAGATCCCCTCGGAGGAGGAGTCGGTATTCCTCAAGGCCTTTGGAGCTCAACCTACCGCCTCCTGAATGTCTCCACCCTTCGAATTATTAGAACTGATCTGTCGAAGGGTGTGGGAACATCCTGATTCCGTGGAACCTGTGCCCAGTCGTCCTAACAAGTTCTTATCTACTCCCCCGGGGAAAGAGTTTTGACAAAAGGGGTCCCTGTAGATGCCATGGTGGTGGCATCAGCCACTCAGCAGGAAGTTGATGGCTTCTTCCTCATTCCATCCTCCTAACCAGGGAGTCCAGGAGTATGGATCGTTATGGGAAGCGCACCTTGTCTTCAGCGAACTTTACACTACGGCCCCTGAATTACCTTTGCCACTTTACTTGGCTCCAGCGGGATCTCCTCAAAGAGTTGGGAGATACCTTGATGGGTAACATGCCTGAGGTGCTAGCACAGACTGTTAATGCCCAGTTGTCTACCCTTGGTTCCATAGCTAACTCGTCCATGAGGCTCATATCCTATGCAGCCTAAGGGGCGAGCAGGGCAGCTAGCTCAGGCCTTGCTCTGAGGAGACAAGCCTGGATGCGCCTATATAACTTCGCAGAGGCCTTTAAGTCTTCCTTCACGGATGCCCCCGTTGATGGGTCCCCTCTTTTTGGACCCAAAGTGAAAGAGACTCTTACCAGATGTGAACAGGAGGGTAAGACTTTATCTGCCGTAGGGGCCCGTTTTTCTCTTCCCTCTAGGCCTTATCCCAAGGCTCAGAGAGGAGGGAAGATGTGGTTCAAAAAATCACAAAAGTCTTTCCCAGCCACTCAAGGTGGGCCCCCCTCCAGAGGCAGATGTGGGGGAAATTATTCTGGAAGACGCCGTCCTAGGGGCAGAGGAGGCCCCCGCAATCTGGGAGACCACGACTCCTTTCGCGGATCTTCCTATCAGCATCCCTGAGGGGTTGCCCGTCTGTGCTTCCGCGGAGCCAGTCGGGGGTCGTTTTTCGAAGCATCTTCAAACCTGGGAGAGCATCACTCAGGGTCGATGGGTGCTTCAAATAATCACCAGAGGTTATACCATTCCCTTTGTTTCACCACCTCCCTTAATCAAAAAAATCCCAGACGTTCCACCCAGTTAAAGGGATCAAGTAGCACTAGAAATATCAAAGCTACTAAGAAAAGGAGTCATCCAACCGGTTCCCCTAGAGCAGATCGGATCAGGAACTTACTCAAGACTATTTTTGGTGCCGAAAAAAACAGGGGACCTGAGGCCCATCTTGGATCTCAGCCGATTAAATCGCTACGTCCTGAAATCCAAATTCCGAATGGTCACTCTTCAATCCATCTTCCATTTGTTAGAAGAAGGAGTATGGATGTGCTCCATCGACCTCAAGGATGCTTATTATCACATCAAGATAAACAAGGCATCCAGGATTCATTTACGCTTCCAGCTGGGAGCCAGTCATTTCCAGTTTTGAGCCCTGCCATTTGGTCTCACCACAGCCCCAAGGGTGTTTACCAAATGCTTGGCAGTGGTGACAGCTCACCTGAGACGTCTAGGATTCCGGGTGTTTCCTTACCTGGACGATTGGCTCCTTACTGCCCCCACCAGGCATCTCCTCATCCAAGCCAGGGAGGCTACTATAAATTTTTGTCAAAAGTTAGGGATTACAATAAACTGGGAAAAATCTGCCTTGCTGCCCTCACAGCGTGTTGTCTTTATAGGCGCATAATTAAACTCGGTTCTAATGAGGGTTTTCCTACCTCAAGAAAGAATAACTGTGTTGCAATCTCAGGTCCAGGCTCTATTGCCCCAGAAGAAGGTCCCAGCCAGGTTAGTTCTTCAGTTATTGGGTTCCATGGCGGCGACCATCATGCTGATACCCTTAGCCAGGCTTCACATGCGGATCCTTCAGTGGCTCCTTTCAGTCCAATGGTCCTATCAAAAATTACCCCTCTCTCACCCGATTCTTGTCACAGAGCATTGCAAGCAGGATCTCCGTTGGTGGCTATGTCATTCCAACCTGAACAAGGGCAGGAATCTAATTCCCCTTTCTCCGGCTGCCACACTGACCACGGATGCCTCCCAGATAGGGTGGGGGGGGCATTATCTGGGCAGAACGGTCCAAGGCACTTGGCAGGATTACGAGGTACACTTACACATCAATGTCCTAGAGATGAGAGCAGTGCTGTTAGTGTTGCAAGCACTTCAGAGCGCTCTTCCACGGGGAACGATTGCTGTTCACTCGGACAGCATGTCAGTTGTTTGGTACCTGAACAAACAAGGGGGAACCAAGTCTTACCCACTCTGCAGAGAGGCCATGCGAGTGTGGAATCGGGCAGTGTCTTCCCAACGGTTCCTAGTGGCAACGCACATTCCGGGAAAATCCAACGTGATAGCAGACAGGCTAAGCAGAGCTGTTCTGATGCCTTACGAGTGGTCCCTGAACAGCCAAGTTGTGACTCAGATCTTCAGCAGGTGGGGTCAGCCTTGCTGCGATCTCTTTGCCAGTCCCCTCAACACCAAATGCAGCAACTACTTCACTTTGATCCCCCCACAGGGGGAATCACCCAGGGACTCTCTAGTCCACGGTTGGCCTTCTGGTCTGCTCTATGCCTGTTTCCTCTGTTTCCAAGAGTGATTCAGAAAGCCATTCATTTGGGAAACAAGATGATTCTTATTGCTCCACACTGGCCCCGCCAGGTTTGGTTCCCCTTCCTTCAGCGATATATAGTGACGGTCCTTGAACTTTGGATCCAGTACCAGACCTTTTGACTCATATGTCGGGACAGTTCCACCCCTCCCTACAGTCCCTCAGGTTGACAGCCTGGCTGATCCACTTACATCAATAATTAGACTACATTCATTATCGCCTGAGGTGGTCCATATCCTTTCGTCGTCACATATGTCTTCCACCAGAAGAATTTACTATAGCAAGTGGAAGAGGTTCTCCATCTGGGGTCAGTCACAGGGCCTAGACCCCTTCACAGCCCTGATATCAGCGGTTCTAGATTTTTTAGCTATGCTCTTCCGAAAAGGCTCTACTCCCTCCACCATTAAAGTACAGCTGGCGGCCATTTCTAATTTCCACGTATTCCATGAGCCTGCTCCGATGGGTCATAAACTTTGCAAAGCTTTTTTAAAAGGAGCCTGGTTACTACGTCCTCCTGTGTCAGCACCCGTCATGCCATGGGATTTAAATCTAGTATTGCAAGCCATCACTTCTCCTCCCTTTGAGCCGGCTGCCACTTGCGAATTAAAATTCTTATCCTGGAAAACAGCCTTTTTGGTGGCCATCACCTTGGCTAAAAGAGTATCTGAACTCCAAGCATTGTCCATTAGGCCCCCGTATTTAATATTCCATAAGGACAGGGTCTCCTTGAGACTTAACCTGTCCTTTCTCCCCAAGGTATCGTCTACTTTTAATCTCCACCAATCCATTGAGTTACCTGTGTTTATTTATTTATTTTATTTATTTATTTTACATTTGTTAACCGGGCTAGTCCAACTGGATACATGTCCATTTTCAGTGGAGGCCCGAGGAGAAAAGCTCCACTATCTAATGCATAATAACAAAAATACATTCAAAGTACATAGGTAATTTAAGACACAACTAAAACAGGCATTTAAAATTACATAGGGAATTAAGACACAAGTAAAACAGGCATATAGGCTTTCCTTTCAGTAAGTTCAAAAAGGTGAATACAGAGACTATCAAATTTCTTCAGTACAGGTATATAAAATGTGAGACATAAATAATTAAGTAGTTTAAAAGCAAAAGATAGAGTCACTAGAAAATTTTAGTTTGAAGTAGTGAGAGTCAATTTCTTAGGTAGAGATGAAAAATAAAATGGAGAAATAGAGTTGGGAGATGGTGCAAAGGATGCAGGAGAAGGTAGGAGGTACGTGATCAGCTAGGGTTATTGCAAGAGCAAAGCCAGTTATTGGTTAGACAATGTTTCAGTTGAGTTTTAAATAGTGTGATAGAAGTTTGGGCTAAGAGGTCTGTAGGAAGTTGATTCCAAATTTTACCAACTGAGTTGGAAAATATAGAGTCACCTGCTGTATTCTTTGATAGAGAGGTTTGAATCCGTATTTTATTGGAAGAGCGTAGGGTTTTTAGGTTGTTATAGGGTTTTATCTGGGTGGAGAGCATTGGTATCTTTTCTGGGTGGTGAAGGGCTTTATGGGCAGTTGTAAGCTGATAGTATTGAATTAGGTGAGGTAACTCCAGCCACCCTAGGTTAAGGAGGTTCAGGCAGTGATGTGTTTTATATGGAGAGGCAGTGGCAAATTTGGCAATGTTATAGGCTGTTGTAAGCCTATTGATGTTATGTTTAGAAAGATTAGTATATATGGGGGATGCATATAGCAGAGTAGAGATAAGATATGTTCTGGCTATGGTAGTTCTTGCTTCAGGAGTTAAGAAAGATTTGATTCTGTAGAGAGAACGTAATTTTTTGTTAGTTGCTTTTATGATAGAGTTGATATGAAAATCAAATTTTAGTAGGTTGTCGATAGTAACTCCTAGAAGTTTGGTTGTTTGGTCAGGAGAGATAAGGGTGCCATTGTTAGAAGTAAGTGTGAAACTAATAGCGGGAGACAGGTGTGTGGGTGAGAAGAGGAGAAGTTTAGTTTTCTTAGGGTTTAAGAGAAGGCAGTGATTGGAGAACCATTGTTCTATGGTGGTAAAAGTTTTTTGAGTAAGTGAGTGGAGGTCAGCTTGGGTTGTGGCAGAGCAGATGATGGTGGTGTCATCGGAGTACTGAATGCAAGTAGTTAGTGGGGTGGCTAGATACAGGTCGTTAATAAAGATGGAAAATAAAAGAGGACCTAAGATGGAGCCCTGAGGTACTTCTAAAGTGGTAGGGAGAAGTTCGGAAAGATTGTTGTTCCATAGAACAGCTTGTTTCCGATTCCGAAGATAGGAAGTAAACCAGCTTAAAGCAAGATTATTGAGAGAGAGAGATTTTAAACAATGTAGGAGGAGTTGGTGATTCACCATGTCAAAGGCTTTTGACAGGTCTACAAAGAATGCAGATGAAAGAAGATTGTTATTCCGGTTTATATTAATGGAGTCTATGAAGGATAATAAGGCTGTTGTGGTGATATGGTAGGGACGAAAGCCATGTTGGCAAGTAGCTAGAAGGTTATTAGATAGGAGGTGATTTAAAAGCTGTTTATGGATGCATTTCTCCATTATTTTAGCAATAGGAGATAGCAGTGCTATAGGGCGGTAGTTCGAGTACTCAAATGAATCGCCCCCTTTGAAGAGAGGGATGATGTGGGAGATTTTCCAGAGTGAGGGGATAGTACTTTCTTTTATGGTTCTGTTGATTAGAATAGAGATAGGGTAGGCAATAGCTTTAGCACCTAGCTGGAGATATTCTGCTGGCAATTTGTCAGCTGAGGGGGTTGAGGGTTTGAGTTTCTGAAGTAAATTAAGAATATAGGAAGTAGGTATGGGTTTAAGTTGAAATAGAGGTGGAGTGCAGTTAGTATTACCTAGTAAAGAGGGGTCAGGGCTTTGTTGGTTGGCCAGTTTAAGTATGGTTGAAGTAAAGAAGTTATTGAATGCGTTAGCTGTTTGTAGGGGAGAGTCAGGGCAGGAGCCTAGCGGGTTGGGGGTTTCAACCTTGCCGGGGGATAGTAGGGAGTTAATTGATTTCCAAAATGTTTGTGGTTGGCGTTGGGAGGATTGCTGTAGCTTGGTGTAATAGTTCCTTTTATCTTGTTTGATAGCAAGCTTAGTCTTGTTCCTTTTTTGTTTGAAGCTAAGGTGATCAAAAGAGTCTTTCGTGGTTCTCCATTTAGTCCAAGCTTTATTCTTACTAAGGATAAGTTGTTTGGTGTTGGTTGTTAGCCATTGAGCTGTCTTAGATTTCATTCGTATAGAACGGATGGGGGCATGATGATCGAGAATAGTAAGAAAGGTATTATTAAAGTGGTTAACAGCTTCATCTATTGGGAGAGTTTTTAGAGGTGACCAGTTAATCAAGCTGAGTTCGTTTTGAAACTGCTGAAGGTTAAAATGTTTTTTGCTGCGAGATGAGCGAATTAGGGGAGGTGTTGTTAGATGAGTTTTGTGCCTAATGATGTATGTGAGAGAGTGGTCGCTAAGGTCATCTGGGAGGGTACCTGTTGATTACATTTGTTGGGGACTATTAGTCGAGATCCAGTCGAGAATGGTTTCTTTGTTATTGTTTTTATTTGTTCTAGTTGTGGAGTTAATGGTTTGATGGAATCCATGCAGGTTAATAATGGTAGATGGATTAGTTTGTTTGCATATGTTCCAATCAATATTAAAGTCGCCTAGTAGTATTGTTTCTTGAAGGAGATTAATTGAAAACCAGTTTAGTAGGTCTTCTAATATGGGGGAATTGTTGCCTGGGGGAAGATAAGTGCAGATAATATTAATAGTTTTGTGTGAGTTTAGGGAGAGTTTGGAAATAATCAGTTCAACATTAGAGTCATGTGGTGGGATAAGGGCTGATTTACTTGTTTCCAGTCCAGTTCTGAAGAGTATAGCTACTCCTCCACCTTTTTTGTTAAGACGATCTTGTCTTAGGATGTTATAGCCAGGGGGGATAATTTTGTTATCTTTTATTGTGGGTTTAAGCCAGGTTTCAGTAAGACAGAGAATGTCAAACTGTTGGACTTCTAGTAGGGCATGAAGAGCCAGGAAGTTTGTTACATATGCTACGGATGTTAAGATGAGCTATTGTGAGAGATTTGGGAGGTTTAGTTTGTGGTGTAGACATAGGTTTCATAGTTTGGGAATTAGGGGATGGTATGTCTGTGTTTGGGCCTGGGTTGGGGTGGATGTCCCCATCAATTAATGATAAACCATGAATAAGGTTAGTTAGTTGTGAGGTTTTGATGCTGTGCAAGTGTTTTGTGAGTTGAAGAATAAGGTATTTGATGTGTGAGAGACGATGATATTTAGGTTCAAGATATGAGTTGCTGTATATGGGACTGTGATGGGTTGTGAGTGTAGTTGGGGGGGTAGCTAGGGTATGTTTGTGTGGAGTACAAAAGGTAGGATTTAAAGGTTGCTCATAGTAGGTTATGAGGTAGGTAGAGGTAAGAATAGTTAGAAGAGTTAGTAGTAGGAGAGGAAGGTGAGTGTAGGACATGTTGAGATGAGTGGGGATTGTATACAGTAGGTATGTGTTCAGAGAGGGAAAGGGTGGGTGTGGGGGTGGACTGCTATGGAGTGGGTGGAGAGAAGAATATGTTCTGATTGGCTAGGGAATGTGGTGGGTGTGGTTATGCCGGGATAAATGTAGAGGTCCCGGGGCGGGTGGAATTTGGGGGCAGGGAGGGGAGCGGAGTGAGCCCGAAGGGCGAACAGAGCGGGCAGAGCCAAAGGAGTAGGAAATTGCTGAGAGGAAACAATCAGCCAGGTATAATAGCAGCAGGTAACAACGGCAGATCAGTAGTCAGGAAACAGAAAAATGAATACTAGTTGTATAAATCCAAATACAGCAAAAAGTAAGTATTACTTTACAAATCTGAACACTTTTAAAAGAAACTCCTGAGGTCTAATGGCTTACCGGCTAGCAGAATGTAATTGCTGAAGAGCACTTGAGTCCTGGTGGGAGACTAGAAATTTAAAGATGGCTCCATGCTCAGCAGGATTCTAATATAGACTTTGTATTGGAGGAGGGAGATAGCACAAGGGGTGTAAACCAGGTGGAATGCAAAGAAACCAGAGAGGCAATCAGTGGAAATCAGTGAAGGCCTCAGAGAGGGTAAGTAATAATTCAAACTACCTGTAAAGTGAAGGAGAGAAGAGACAGCAAAGTTTATTAAGGTTGGGAGTGTGTCTTTACATTGACTTGCTGATTAGTAACCAGTTTGTGCACAGATTAGAGTAGGGAGATACATTAGCAATGATAGAGATGCAAATAAGCAGGTGATCCTCCAAGTGATACAAACTAAGGCAGAAAGAACTGAGAGGGCTGCTTGATGGTTAATTTAATTTAGTCACAGGGATGTGAATTAAAATCTATACTGTCTATTGGACAGTTGGAGAAGTTTTTTCCCAACTTCTCCAACAAGGCGGAGTACAAGTTTCATCAATTGGATGTGCATAGACAACTAAGATTCTATTTACACAGGACTAAACAGTCAAGAAAATCAGATCAATTGTTTGTCTCTTTTTTTGGAGAACAGGGCAGGTACCTCTGTTTCCAAGTGCACTATTTCCAGGTGGATTAAGGATTGCATTACCTTTGCTTACTCTTCAGCAGGCAGAAACTTACCATTTTCAGTCAAGGCTCATTCAACTAGTGTGGTTTCGACTTCAGTAGCATATCATGCCAGGTTTTCCTTAGACGACATCTGTGCTGCGGCCACATGGGCTTCTCATCATACCTTTATCCCTCATTACAAACTGGACATCTAGAGGCCGGGCTTCCCTTGGTTCCACGGTTCTTAGGAGTGTTTGCCTATGAGCCTCCCGGGTTAGGGGAGCTAGAGACGCTGTCCCATCAGTAATGAATGTAGGTGAGATAGGACCACATAACATCAGTTAGTTATGTACTCACCATAACGATCGATGTATGTGGTCCATCTCGCCTACATTCTTACGTTCCCTTCCACCTGCCCCCTGCCTGAAGGATTTGGAGGATAGTTGTTTTGAGACCCTTCAGAATCGGTTTACTTTTTCCCTTCCTGTGGATGGTACTCCTCTTAGTAAGGTTGATGTGTGTGGAGTGGTTGCGATTTATGCAAACAAGATCTGGGGGTTTGGGAGAGTTGCATCCTGGGATACCAGTTAGCCCAGCCAATTAGAGACTTCGTGCTTGAAAATAGTCGGCCGAGTCGGAGCTAATTGTCGGCTCCGAACCCATCAGTAATGAATGTAGGCGAGATGGACCACATACATCGATCGTTATGGTGAGTACATAACTAACTGTTTTCCTTTTTTTCCAGCTTCTCTGGTACAGCAGAAAATCTCAGGTTTTCCTTTGTGCTCTGTCCTCTAACTGTAATATTTTTTAACATATCTTTTTGAGCAGTCTCATCCTCAGCCAGCCTTTTCTTCATTTCGACCTCTGATTTTTCCAGTATTATCACTTTGTCTGAATATCTGTTTAGAACTTCTTCCATTTTTTTTCTAGCCTTTTCTTAGCTGAGTCAATATACTCCTTCAACATTTTACTTAATTTAATCAGCCCTGAGTACATTTGATTTATTTTTTCTTCGAGGTTACTGGAAGTCGTGTCTTGCACCAAACCTGTGGCTTGCATTGCCTTTTGCTTAACAGCTGCAGAATTCTTCCCAGTCAGTGTTTTCTCCTCATCTTTTGTAATTGATTTTTTTTCCATGTTCTCTCAGTTTCGATTTGCTGGCATCCAGGCAGTGCAGTTACTAGCCAGTTACTAAAAATTTACCCAAAAAGATAAGTTCACTGGCGCTCTTTTCTGAGTTTCTGTTTTCACAATGGGAAAGCTGAAATTAAGCTGTTACTCGGTGTGTAGCCCACTTGAAAGTCTCCATTGTCATTCATTTTTGACTTCAATATTATCTGTATCAAAAAGTCAAAAATGGGGCACTGGTGCTTCCATACATATGCTAAAAAAGAGAGGAAACATTTTAGGGATGGTTAGTGGTAATTATTTGAGAGTTATTAGAGGAAGATGGAAAGTGTCCTTACATTCACTGCTGCAGTATTCTTTCCGTGCGATTGAAAGCTCAGTTTCCTGCCAGTAAGGTATGCCGAATGTCATGCACATGCTCCTCGCTTAGCGTAGGGCATAAAGATGATGTTCGGACAAACCCATCCTCAGAACTTCTTTGCTACCAATCTGAATGCATTTCCCGATCATTGGTCTGTTCGCCTACATCCTTTTCCACCAGTTTGAATGCATTTTTGTTCTCAGGTGAATGCCTACATCTTTTTTTGCTGAAGTCCAAGCCATTGCAGATAAGTACCCATTGGGTTTTTGTTTTTTCTTGTTTTTTTGTTGCTGTTAGGGGTTAATGTCATCCAGGAAGGGGAAATGCCAATGTGGGGGAGTGATTCTTCATAAAGATCACTAGGATAAGTGTCTTTTTTTGCCTAAGAGCTTCTCACGACCATACAACCTGTTCTAGTTGTCAGACTTTCGTACTGAAAACCCTTAGGCTTTCTTCCTTTTCTTTGTATCTTGAGAACCAGTGCCTTAAGCTTCTCGCTAAAGATACAGTGGAAGGAACTTCCTGCTCCTAGGGTCAGCTGTTAGGGAAGAAACGGGTGAAAAAATTAAGACCAGAATCTTCCGCTCTCCTGCCTCAGCTGGGTGTTTCTCCTGAGGTCAGTGAGAACTCAGAGGTTTGCCCCGTGTTGTTGGATTCCTCTGCAGCAACCAGGTTGGAGGCTGGCGATGATCCGGATTGCAACACGTCTGACAAATCTGTCTTCAGGGGGGAACTGCAGTTATTTCTGAGGGTTTAGGGGTGTTCCACAGATTTTAGTTAGGGAAGAAATTTCTACTACGTTTACTGAATGCCGTCCTGGATCGGAGCCTTCTAAATTTTATAGGGTGGACGTTCCTTTAAAAGAGAAACAAAAAGCTAAACATGTTTCTCTAGCTCCTAGGGAACCACAGAGTGAGTGGCAAGCTTTTACTCAGGGTTTAATGCTTTAATGGCATTAAAACCACCTCGGGGGGGGGGGGGTTGTTCTAGCTCCACATTGGTCCTCTACTCCCCTTAAAAGGCCCAGAGAATAGGATTCTTCTGAGGAGGAGTCAGATTCTTTTAAGGAATCCCTGGCTTACTCTACCTAAATTCCTTCTCCATTTAATGGGTCAGTGGAAGAGGAATCTAATAGTCCGGATACTCCTTTTTTCAGAAATTTCCTTTGGGGATACAATTTCTAGGATGATGGATTTTTTTTTAAATGGGATTGTGCTCAGGTCGCTGACATCCATAAGAGTTATTATGAGTTGCTACAATTGTAAGCTCTGAAACCTTCTGCTATTCCTCCTATTTTGGCTGCTTTGTTTGATGCTTTTTCTAATTCCTCTAAATCTCCTGATTCTCTGACCCTGCTCCCAAGAGCTCTGAAATGTTTTATAGGGTGCCTGGAGATTGTAGCTTTTTGTACAAATGTCCTGCTGCTGACCCCTCAGTGGTGTCTGCAGGCTCTGACAAGCCTTCTCAATTGCTTCCTTCGCCAAGTTACTGCCATCTGATAAAGATAGCAGAACCATGGAAAGACTAGTTAAGAAGGTTTATACCTCAGTTACTCTTGCCTTTAGGGCTGATGATTATCAGACTCATTTGTCTATGTATGTTTTGGCTCTCCCTTCTCAGACTTGTTAGCTTATTTCTGATCTCCCTCATTCTGAGGGTAAAACTTCTGCTCTTTCTTTGTTGGGGACTTCCTGTCAAGTGGTTCATCATTCTTTTAAGTGTAGTTATGATGCAGCAGATGCCTCTTCTAAGGCTGCTGCTTTGGGTTCAGTGATGAGGAGGTATTCTTGCCTTAGGCTTCAACCTTTACTTGTTGATATTTAAAGTTAGGTTGATAGATGCTCCTCTTGGTAATTAAACTTTTGTTTGGGGAAGCAGCTACTGGTTTAATTCCCTTCAAGATTAAGGGAAGGCCTTACAGGAGCTTAAATATGTGTCTGTTTCTCCTTTGCCTAAATTCCAGAGGAACTACTCCAATAAGCCAGCCTTTGTTCGCAGGCAGTCTTGTCTTTCTACTAAGAGGAAAAAGAGTGGCAAGTGGGCTCCTCCTGCTAAGCCCACTCAGACTTCATGGACTTAGAAGACTTCCTTTCCTGATAAACCAGGTGCTGTATAACTTGTCCGTCTCTTCCCAGTTATATTCCTCTTTCTCTTCCTGTTTGGCTTAAGATTACTCAACATTCTTGGGTTCTGTCCATTGTTCGCCAGGGGTACTTCATGGTATGGAAATCCCTTCCCCCCTTTATGGGTATTCCTTAGCCTCCTCTGCACATATTGTTTTTCAAAGGTTCTTCGAGACCTTTTGTCTCAGGGTACTATTCAAGCAGTGCCTGTGCCCCAAAGGGGGGAAGGGGTTACAGCTTTCAGAACTTCAGGGATCTTCCATGTGCCCAAACTTAAGCTGAGCAGACTTCAAGTCAAGTTTGGGAGCAAAGCCCTTCAGAGCTTTACTGCCACAGAAGAGTGTGCTTCTCTGTTGCTTTTCTGGCCAGATAAGTTCCCTTTGGGGGAAAAAAAATCTTCCATTTTTATTATTTCTGTTGCTGTTTTATCATACCCCTCTTTAGGGGAGTTATTTTAAAGCTAGACATATTGAGTTTTAATGAACTATTACAAGACTATAACATACTTTAAATGCCATAGTCATTTTACTGTCAGTTTAAAAGTGGCATAAAGTCACTGAAAAGATTTTTCTGTGGAAAAATTGTTTATTTTACTTTTGTGAGGCTGGTATAGTGTTTTAAGGTACTTTTTACTGTATTTTTCCATCAAAAAAGTAACTTTTGTCAAGTTGTAGTACTTACAGGCATTTGCTGCTTGTCTTCCCTAGGAAAGCAGCACCATTTTCGGCTTGACCATAGAACGGACTACCAATCCCACAATCAGCCCTTCTTCCAACCACAAAAAGAAAAAAAAAATAAGCAAATAGCCTTTGCCACCATAACAAGCTAGTAATTTGTCACAGCCATAGCTGGGAGACTTTACTGTGACCGTTTGTACCCCAGAGCACTCATCTTTTACTGCAGACCCCCCTGGTATACGACCTACAGCCACTGCTGACCAGGGGTTAGTCATGTCCTTTGCAGTTGTTGGGGTCCTCCCCAGTGGACAAGGGACCGCCTGTCTCTTTTCGATCCTGGAAGATGGAACAGGGGATGTTTTTTCCTTGCTGTGTCAGAATAATGTACCGATCCCTGGGAAAGCTGCTCCTGCTGCCATTAATTGCACTGTTGGCCTCATTTCCCTGGGAAGAAAGAAAAAGAAAACCAAGCATGTATCTATTTACTCCTCAGATCCTTTGGATAGGAGTAGTTTACTTGTTCCGGCTCACGGTTTAATTCAGGGTATTTATCCATCTTGTAAAGTAGTTTCTGGTAAAAGAATGAGGGATACCTCTTTTCCTGTAGTCATTCAAGACTTTGAATCTGAACAAGAAGATGCAGGGACGGATAAATTTTTTTTCAGATTCCTAATTTAGACTCATAGGAGAGCTCAGTTTCTGATTCTTCCTGTGAAGATTCTCTTTCTTTGCAACTTTTGCTAGAATGTGACAGTGTTTTCATTGGGAGAACACTGATGTTTCTCAGCCACTCAGAAAATACTATGAGTTGCTACAAAAAGATTTCCCAGACCATACACCCATTTCTCCTGTTCTGTCTGTTTTAGAGGATGTGTGTATTACTGCCTGCAGTCTTCCTGATATTCAGCCAGCTGTCCCTAAAAAGGCAGATAGAATGTGTTCTTGCAGGGCTATGGCCACTGTTACTGTTTTGAGGAGATGTGCATGTCTGCTTTCTCAAAACATCCCAGATGATGATAAACTTGAGACTTTAAATTCGCCCTAGGATAGAAACTTTAGTGTTTGACCCCTCTGCTGCAGAGGCGAACAAAAAGTGTGATGAAAGGGACAAGCTGATCAAGCTCATTTCTTTTTCAGTCCTCCTGGTCTAAAGGGATTTTCTATCTCCTCATTCAATTTTGGCAAAAAGCAGAATAAGCAATCTCAACAGAATTCTGGAAAACAGATGTTAAGAGGAAATGGCAAGGGAATTCCAAAAATAAATCTCAAACCTCCCAAAGCCAAGTACAATCTCTAACTGTTCAAGAGATTTTATGACCTCCTCCCCTGTTTTTTCTTAAAGAAAGTCTGAATATCCATTTTTGTCTTTGTCAGATGATAGTTTCAGACAAATGGGTTCTGAAAATCATTCCTCAAGGTTACAGATGGCAGTGAAAGAAAATCCCTTCCTGGCATAACTCCACTTGAAAAGGATACAGTGGCATCTGAAATGTCTTTGGTTCCGATACCAACACTCTTTTTTCAAATCCCAGTGCTGGGGTTTGTTACAAACAGTTTTCCTTAAATCTGAGTCTCCTTTTATTCCTCTCTGCTCAAAAGGATTTGGTTCTCACCATCAGTTTGGACTTTGCTTGGGGAGCAGTTTCATGAGTGGTAGAAGTGCTGGGGATATGGGACACCAAGGACAGAGACAAGCACACAATTATCAAGGCGATGCTTGCCGTGATTAAAACACTCAACTGTGTTAACTATTTTTGGTCCTTAGGACCTCTTCGTGTTGTTACAGACAATACCACAGTCATGTGATCCATCAACACGCAAGAGGAACCAGGTCTTACCCCGTTTGCATAGTAGACATGTTAGCTTTGCACCATAATCTCACTGTACAGGCATCCTACATTCCATCAGAGCAAAATTGTGAGGCAGAGAAGCTGAGCAGGAACAGAACAGACCCTCACAAATGGAAACTAGAACTAGATCAGGGGGTCTTCCAAGATTTGATCCATCTGTGAGGAGTTCCTCAAGAATACCCCCCTTGCCTCCACTGTGAACAATCAACTAGCAAGATTCTGTTTCAGGACTCCATGCAATAAGGCCTGGAAAAGAGATATTTTTTTTTCTTTGGACAGAAATGTTTCTGTATGCTTTTCCACCCTTTCCACTGATATGTAGGATACTTCTGAATATTCAGAAGGAATCTTCCAGGATCATTGTGATGACTCCCTTCTGGCTCAGGCAGCTCTCCCTTTTTTTGGAAATGTCCAGGGGAAATTACCAAAAGCTTCCTCACAGACTCTCACACAAGAACAAAGGCGTTTGATACACACTAACATCGGTCAACTTCAGTTGATTGCCTGGATGATAGGGTCTTAATTCCTTCTAGGCACCTGTTTATTAAGGATGTGCAGCAGCTACTAATGGAAGCAAGAAAGCCTGCTATTAGAAAATCATATATTAGCAAATCGAAAATGTTCTCTAGTTGGTGCCAGTATCATAACCAGCACCCATCCAGGGCTAGTTGTTCTCAGGTTTTGCAGTATTTGTGTGAGTTACTATCCTATGGCCTTTCTTATTCCTCTGTCAATGTGCATTTATTGGCCATTTCAACATGTCTGCCCGTGGACCCCCCTCTTTCAATACATTCTCATGTCAAAATGTTTTTGAAAGGAGTTTTGCATATGACAGCTCCAAAAAAAAAAAAAAAACGGTTGCCCCTCCTTTGGGCTCTTATGTTTTTGTTAGAGAAGCTAAGACTTCCTTCATTTGAACTAACTAGCCTCTCTTTCATGAGGTTCTTAACATGAAAAACAGTTTTACTGTGACTTCTGCAAGAAGGGTATCTGAGCTGCAAGCTCTTATGGCGAGTCATCCCTATCTCATTTTTCATAGGCTTTCTTTGAGACTTAATCATTCATTTCCACCTAAAGTGGTATTTGAGTTTACTTTAAGCCAAACTACCCATCTCTCCATTTTCATTCCTGTACCTAAAAATGTGGGAAAAAGGATACTCTATATCTTGGATGTCCACAGAAGACTCTGGTGCTAACTTTGACAGAACTTAATCTTACAGATCTTCAGATCAATTGTTCTTTTTTGTGAGGGAAAGAAAGGACAACCTGTGTCAAGTTAGACTATTTCCAAATATTTGTCTAAGGCTATCGCCTTTTGCTATACCCAGCATAGCAAAACTATTCCTGGCAGGGTCAAGACCCCCTCTATTAGGACTTTTGCTTTATATGTGGCTTTTTGGAAAGGGTTGGGTTCTAGAACTATTTGAGAAGCTGCTACTTGGACCTCTGTACATACTTTACAAAGCACTGTTACCTTGATTCCTTTTGTAATTAGGTAGGGTAATCTACCCATATAGGGCTACTGCAGCAGTGATCAACATGGTGAATGTCATACATTTGCATAACTTGAATTTGGCATAAAAGTAGATGATCGGATGATCACTGATGCAGTAGCTGCTCCCTCTCTCCACCAACCTTGTTTTTTGGTGTGTTTTTTATGCTAGGGTGTGGACATTTATTGTTGTTTCTAGCATTATCCTTTCCAGGGCTGAGCCTCCCTTTCTCTGCTAGCTGAAAAGCTCTGAAGGGCTTTGCGCCCAAACCTTTCTGTTAGTCAGGTTGAGCTGAGCTGGTGAACATTGCTTTTGATTAGACACTCAAATTGCATTACTTTTTCTGTTTTGAATAAATAAATAAACAAACACAGCAATAAATAAGTATATAATTAAACTGGTGGATCTCTCAAATACAGCTGAATCCAGGATTACTATTGAAACCAGTTGTTCCCACTTACCAAATGTACACAGCTGCATCAGATCTATCTTGGGGTGCATGGACAAGCTTCTTAACTGTTCAAGATCAACAGACACCCAGTGAAAGGAAGGAAGGAAGGAACACATCAGTGTGAAAAAGATGCGGGCAGTTCTTCAGGCTTGATGTGTGTTTTCACACCAATGCAAAGCCAGGTCCTCTCAGAATTTATGCAGCCAGCACAACGGTCAGGTATATAAACAAATGGGGGGGGGGGGGTATTAGCTCTTCTGGCAGGGGACCAAGCTATAAAAAAAAATCTGTCCATACAAGCAGTTTACATTCTGTCCCATGACAGTGCCCTGACTAATTCACTGAGCAGGTCCCTGGAAGACCCTCATGAATGGATGCTAAAGAAGGCGGTCTTCCTGGATATAGTCCAGACATGAAATGAGTATTCCACAGGTAGTTCTAGTTGCCTCCATTCGCAGCAAACAGCTTAGGGTGTTTTACTCCAGGATCCCTTACACTGTGTCTGGAGGATGGATACCATGTCTTTCTCATGGGAGAGGAAGTTTCTTTATGCCTTCGTTCCTGTACCCCTAATCCTGAAGTTTCTGTTAAAGAATAAAAAAAGTTGCCCTTGACTCCTACAGTATTCATATTGCCTCTTCTGAGGGGGGAAATAGATGAAATAGAAAGGAAGGAAGATTAGACAGACAAAAATGGCCTTGCATAGGCGCTGTGAAAATTCCATCCATTCCTTTTCTTGAGATGTCTAAGATGGAATAACATTCTTAGTCTTTTGTTTCTTCTTCTTCTTAGGGGACAGACCAAAAGTCTTGCTGGTAACTCCATTTTGACCCAGTCAGCATCGTTTCCCTCTTCATCTGCCTAGGGGTCACCATCACAAGTTACCCTACAGAATGAATTTTACACAGAAAGATGTTTGCTGCTCTAGCCCAACTTCCTAGCCCAGAGCCTGACATTCTGAATTATATAATTTTAATCTCTTTCAGACAACAATCCTCTGAGGGCATGCTCCAGGTTCTCCATGAGGGAAGAAGTCCTACCATTGGAATTCATATGTATACAAATGGAAGAGATTTTTCGTAATGTATCACAAAATGAGAGAGAATCTCATTCAAACTGAGATTCCCAGTATGCTGTCATATTTGTGTGAACTCTTAAGGGCTGATTTACCCCCTGCTCTCTTGACATGAGGTGAACTAGTTTCTCAAGGTCATTTGAACCCACCTAGGAGAGCTTTCCCCCTGACCCTAACTGTGCTTAGAAAAGCTTAACCAGCCACCTTTAAAATTCTATACTTGGAAACATATTCTACTAGTGGCCCTTACTTCTGCCAGAAAGGTTTCAGAGCTCCAAGCCCTAATGGTCTCTCCTTCCTTATTTTCCATAAGGATTGTGCATCTCTTCTGGTCAGTCCTTCCCTTGTCTAAAGTGATCAATGACTTGTCTCTCAACCAGGCTATTAATCTGCGTACTTTCTTTGCAAACCTTCAAAACAATGGTGAAAGCCTTTTGCACTGCCTGGATATGCAGTGACAACTTGTATTCAATTTGGAGAAGACAACAAACATTAGAAATACAGACCAGTCATTTGTTTCTTTCCAGAAAAAGCTCGTTTGGCAATCCTGTCTCCAACCAAGCACTTACCAGCTGGTTTTCAAAATCCATTTCCTTTTGTTATTCCCACAGTGGCAGAACAGATAGCATTACCACCTCACAGCAGGAGGTTCACCAGTTTGATTCACAGCTGTTGTGCCTTGTGGGGTCTGCATGACCTCCCTGTGTTTGTGTGGGTTTCCTTCGGGTGCTCCGGTTTCCTCCTACTTTCCAAAGACAAGCAGTAGATGGATTGGACACACTAAATTGGCCATAGCTGTGAATGAGCTTGCGAGTGTGTGATTTGGAAAAACTACCATGGCAGGGCTAGCCACATGGTGTGGTAGAACTTGACTCTATATGATTGTCACTGTTGAAGTGAAAGCCCTACCCTATGTGCAAAAAATGAAAAAAGGGGTTATGGATGATGTGACGATGTGAGGTATTGCAAGCTATGTTGGGAGAAGTAGGGCAGTGGATGTGTAACATATGCCAGCACAGCTAGCTGGACATTTGTAAGGAGTTATGTCATATGTATGTCTAACTGATTTGTACAGATGCCTGTGTTGAAAAATGTATTTGTAAAGCTGCTTGTGCTAAAAATGTACCAACAATGTGCCCTGCTGGACAGAAAAACGAATATGCATGCATTATTGTAACTGTTTAAATGTGTATGTTTTAACAGAGGATACTGGAAGAGAAGATATTAATCTCAATCCACCTAACTTTGAAAATAGTTTGAAATTACTTTACCTGGCTTAGGCTTTAAAAATTGTATCTTACAGTTCTCAGTGCAGCCAGAGACAAAAAGTCTGTATTAAGAAGCTTTCTGCATTGTCTTTGGGGTGAACTAATTGCTACTCTGGAAGGGTGGAGGTTTGAAATTGTTTTATGACTTCCAGAAGCTGCAACATATCTGAGCAAAACTCTTGTGTATTATTGACACATATGTGCTAAATCCTGGCAGTTTCAAGCAATGAGGGTAGCGTGGGAACCAGAAATCAGATGACCAGATGTATGTGATGTCATTCTGTAATCCGTCACTAAAATAATGTTTTAAATACTAGCTGAGACTGAAGTCTCATGGCAGTCTGTTTTTGTAACCTGACAAGGAAGGACCCCTCATCTACTTCATCCTGCCTTGCTCAAGTAAGTGACCAGGAATAGTAATTCTTTAGATTAGTAAGGAATATCTAGTGAGATTACTGTTTTTCTATAGCTGTGTGAATCTATTTGTCTGTGTTATTTTAATGGTTCCTGTGATTGAAACTCTGGTGTTTATTGTAAATAGATATTTATTATTTTTATGTTCTTTTCTTATTTATTATTAAATATGTGTAAACTTTTCATTGTGGCTGGTCATTTAGAGAATATTTTAATGTCTGAGAGTACTTATATATATTTGGTGACAGCTCTGGCCACTCCTGAAAGGCTTGCTGTTGGTCAGACTGTCATTTGTATTAATATTAATTTCACTCAGTATAATTGGGTACCCTTGCAAGAGCTATAGATTAGCTGGGTTTGAAGTGTCTGGTGGTGGTGTAACTACCTTATAGTCTGGGCAGAAGGGGTCATAGCTAGCAAATCTGTGCCTGCCTTTCCCAGGTGTGTGTGCGTGTGAAAAATCAAATCTCAAAGTGTGTGTTTTTCAGCTGTTTGGAGCAGGCACCCAAAGCACTGATTTCACAAAGAGGGTTATGGAGAGCTTGGCGTGAACACTCGGCTGAAGTCTCAGCTGTGTAGTTGTGCCAGTGGGGAGTCGTACTGGGGACCTGGAAGGAGACAGAGAAATCCAGGCCCTGAGTGTGTTCCCTGAGTGCTCTTAAGGGAGTGTGCGCTTGATGCAGAGAGCTGCATCTGGAAATACTGAATGTATCCATTTTTGTTCCAAGTGAACATCCCTCTCCAGTGTCAGGGGTGAGGATTCAGGCTCCTTGATTACTGGCCCAGTGTGGGGAAGGTGCAGATAGATTGATGGTTGGATTCCCATAATGACAGATCCTTATCCTCTCTGGTTAAGGCCTATTCCACTAGAGCAGTGTCTTCCAGTGGAGCCTTTTACAAAGGAATTAATTTCAGGGCTATTTTGGAGGCATCCACCTGGTTGTCTGTGTGCACTTTCACAAAACACTACAGGGTAGATGTTTTCTCTAGATCTAGAGCTTCTTTTGCTAGAGCTGTGCTATCTGCATTAATTGACAGCTCTTGTGTTCCTTGTCCATCTTCTGTTTGTAACTGTTAAGCTGTGGGAAACTTGGAATACTGTAACAATGATCTAAGGGAGATCGTAGTACAGTTGTGTAAAAACTTAATCATAACAGTAGATGTTCTACTAATCACTGTTGCAGTATTACTTCCCACGCACCTTCTCCCATTTTCTTATATTTATCACATAAATGCTCATGAATTAAGGGGGAACTATTTCTGTGCTCCCCTCCTTTTAGTTGATCTTAATCTTTTGGTAGTTGTTTTTCTTCGATATCTCCAGGTGTCCTGGCTTAGAGACAGTCTTGAATATCTTAGACTGATACACCCACTTATGTACCCTGACACCCATGGGCTTCGATCATATGTTGGGTGAATGGGCATATGGAAGATGTTCTTCATTCCACATTGCTGCAGTCCTAACACTTGGGTAGTCCGCTGTCCCAGTCGGCCCGAATACCAAAGTATATGGCTGACGTCGGTCAAGGCGCATTAGTCTGACGTCAGGACGTCAGGGTACAAATGCGCATGACCGACGTCATATCCTCAGTCTTTTTTGCCGCATGGTCCGATGCAGAAGCAGTTTTGCGAGTGCAGGTTGGCGTTCTGAAATTTTCTGAAGTCGGAGTTTCAGACCGAATCAAAGTTGGCTAAGTACCCGTTAGAATATTTTGTTTTTCTTGCCTCAGTATTTAACCGGATGTCAGAAAAAGTGAATAACTGTATTTCTTGTGGGAAACAGATACCTCATAGGGATTACCATACCTTGTGTATACCTTGTTTAGGGCCTGAGCACGACGTTGTTGGATGTCGCTCTTGTGCTAGATTTAACAAACGCACTATAAAGAGAAGATTAGACTGTGCCAGGTTAGTTTTTGGGAAGCGTTGTAATTATAAAATGCCGTCGGATACTCCGCCCGCTTCGTCCAAAAAGCGCAAGGACAAAGCAGCAAAGCCTAGGTTGGAAGAACCGTCAGTCCCGGACGTCGGTTCTTTAGAAGGCTCAGTGGAGCCGGTGGTTCTGCCTGAAGTTTCTTTGGAGTCTCAGGGAGAGACTTTACTTTTACAAGATGTGTCCTCTCAGGAGGTAGGCCAGGCTGAAGGGGCTTCTCAGGTGGCTGTTCTCCCCTCTCTTCCTAAGGTGGTTAGGCCCTCCCCTTCTGTTTCCAAGGCTTCTTTGAGAGGCAGGCCAGGTTTAGCTTCAGTGGGGGTTTCTCCTAGTTCTTCAGGATCTTTGCCTAAGAAACATATGCTTAAAATGGCAGAAGATTTGATTACTATGATTAGAGGTTCTATGCCCCCTCCTGATAAGAGGCCTAGGGTGGAACCTGAGCTTGAGAGTTTTGAGCAGTGTTCGGAGGCTTCTGAGTCTTCGGCTGAAGACTTGCAGGAGTATCCTCCTTATTCTGATTCTGATGTGGATGATTCTACTCCTTGGCTTCTCCTCCTGAGGATTTTTCTTTTCAGAGACTCTTCATTCCATGAGGGAGCATTTTAAATGGGAAGGTCAAGATTTCTCTGATTCCAGGAAGAGGCTTAGGGAATTTTGTTTTACCCCAGCATAGGCCTTTAGCTATACCTCCTGTTCTGGATGTGGTGGAAGATGTTTTTGCAGAGGCTTCCCTGAACCCTGATTCTTTGCCTCCTGCCCCAGTTAAACCAGACAGGTATTATAGGGTGCCTGAAGCTCATAAGTATCTTTTTAAGAGTCCTAGGGCAGACCCAGAAACTGTTTCTCAAGGGCCTAAAGGTGTTAAGGCTTCTGTTGTTAAAAATCCTGTTCCTCCTGATAAAGAAGCAAGGGCTTTGGATAGATGGGGAAAGAAGGTGTATACTTCTTCCACTTTAGCCATGAGGGCTTTGAATTGCCAGTTCCACATGTTAAAATATCAAAATTATCTCCTTTCACAGTTGAAGTCTAAGGTAGATGCTCTGGCGGAAGGTATTGAGTGTAAAGAGCTGCAGGATTTAGTTCATGTGTCTGAACAGGTGGGTAAGCATTCCTTGCAATGCGGTTTTGATGCTGTGCAGGCTTCTTCGAGGGTGGCTGCCACTGGTTCTGTTCTTCGTAGGCACGCCTGGCTGAGGGATCAGAATTTAGCTGAGCATGTTAAGACAAGGATTTTGGATGCTCCATTACAGTCTGACGTGTTGTTTGGTTCGCCTGTGGAAGCAGTTTTAAAGAAAATGGAGGACAAGGCTAAGTCTATGCAGACTGTTAAAGATTTTTTGCAGGTTCAGCCTCCGAAGTTTAGTAGAAATTGGCCTACTAAGGGGTGGACATATCCTGCTTATGATTCCCAGTCTAGGGGTAGGTCTAGACGTGGTAGGGGCAGGGCTCAAGGTTCTTTTAGGCCTAGCACAGGGAGTTCACCTGCTCAGTCTTCTGGTGAGGGCAGGGGTCAGGCCTTTCGTAAACAGACCCAATGACCTGCCTTTTCAGCTGCCAGTGCTTTCTCGTCTGGCAGCACCTTTGGGAGGAAGGCTGGCACTTTTCAAAGAAAATTGGAGTTTAATTACCCAAGACAAATGGGTATTGGATATCATTCACCACGGTTACAGGTTTTATTTCCATACCTTGCCTCCTTTCAAAGGCATGCCAGACATTCCTCCGCTACAAAGAAAAGAGGCTCACAAGCAAATTTCTCTGTTACTCCAAATAGGGGCCATTCAGCCGGTTCCTGTGCCAGAAAGAGGCCTAGGATTTTATTCTCGCCTGTTCCTAGTACCAAAGAAGGGGAACACGTGGAGACCAATTTTGGATTTATCTATCCTCAACACTTATCTGGACATTCCCAAGTTCAAAATGTTGATGTTACAACAGCTTTTACCTCTGCTGGGCAAAGATCATTGGATGGTAACTTTAGATCTCAAGGAGGCTTACCTTCATGTACCTATCAGACTAAGTTGCAGGAAGTATCTGCGTTTTCGAGCTGGGAATTCCCATTATCAGTTCTCTGCATTGCCCTTTGGCTTATCTACTGCGCCCAGAGTATTCACAAAGGTTCTGGCTCCAGTGATAGCTTACTTCAGGCTAAAAGGAATACAAATCTATCCTTACTTGGACGACTGCCTGATTCTGGCTCAAGAAAAGGAAGACCTTTTACAGCATTTGGACTATGTGATAGCAGTGCTAAGATGCCTGGGGTATTCTGTGAACGAAATAAAGTCCAGTCTAGTACCCTCTCAAGACATGTGCTTTCTGGGTGTGAGACTGAATACAGCAACCCAGATGGCCTTTTTAACCCCGGACAAACAAAAGAATCTTTCCCTTTACTTCCATCAACTATCTCTTCAGTCCGGGCTGACTGCAAGGACAGTCCTTCAAGCCTTAGGGTTCATGGCATCTTGTATTCTGGTGCTTCCCAATGCCAAACTGCATATGAGGAAGCTGCAATGGTATCTCAAAAATGTATGGACACAGCACTGCCAGGATTTGGACACTGTCATTCAAATAATACCTTGCATTCAAAAGGAATTTTTGTGGTGGGCTCAGGAATGTCACCTAAACAAGGGACTCTCTGTGACCCGGCCAGAGGCGAGTCAGATTCTAACGACAGATGCCTCAGACATAGCTTGGGGAGCTCATCTGAATGGAAAATGGGTACAAGACAAGTGGCCTGCCAGACTACAGCATCTACATATCAGCATGAAGGAGATGTTAGCAGTCCAGTTTGCATTAATGGCTTTCAAGGAGTTACTTCTTCCAGGGCAGGTGTTGATTCTAACAGACAACACAACTGTCATGTGGTACATCAACAAACAAGGGGGAACACATTCTTACCCTCTATGCAGGCAAGCAATGATTTTATGGGAGACTGCGCTCAGCTTGCAACTAACTCTTCAGGCAAGGTTTCTGCCGGGAGCACAGAACTCCTTAGCAGATGTGTTAAGCAGGCAAATCATGGATCCCCACGAGTGGAAACTGGATCTTCATGTATTTCGAAAATTGACAGTGTCATGGGGAACTCCAGACATAGATCTGTTCGCTTCTCCACTAAACCACCAGCTGCCAAAGTTTTGCACGAAAAGGTTTCATCACACAGCTTGGAAGGTGGATGCTCTTTCTTTCAGTTGGAAAAATCTTCATGTGTATGCCTTTCCACCTCTGCCTCTTCTTCCAAAGGTACTCCTAAAGGTCAGACAAGACAAGCCAAGGATGATTTTAATAGCTCCAGATTGGCCTCGGCAACACTGGTACCCATTACTGAGGAGTCTGGTAAGGAAGCCTCCATGGCCTTTACCCTTGATTCCACACCTATTGTCTCAGAGGGACGGTCATCTACTCAATGTCAAGCTTCACTCTCTTCATCTAACAGCCTGGCATATTCTGTTTTGAAACATAGCAGGTCTCAACTTCCTCAACAAGTTTTGAATGTGATTATGGAAGCCAGAAGACCTAGTACAAGGAAAGTGTACGCAGAAAAATGGAAGAGATTTTTATTTTGGAGTGCAGCAAAGAATTTGGAGGTTTCTGAGCCTAATTTGAGTGTGGCTCTTCAATATCTTACTGAGTTATTGGACAAAGGTTTGTCTTTCTCTTCCATAAAGATTCATGCTGCAGCAATTTCAGCTCACTATGATTGTGACCCACCATTGTTTTCTCATCCTTTGTTCAAGCAATTTCTTAGAGGGCAAAGAATATAAGACCCCACGTTAAGCTCCTACTCCTGCTTGGGATCTCAATTTTGTGTTGGAGAAACTTACTCTACAACCTTTTGAGCCTGCGGCTACTGCTGAATTGAAGTACTTGTCATGGAAGACTGCTTTTTTGTTGGCCATTACTTCTGCAAGAAGGGTTTCTGAATTGCAGGCCCTTATGGCGGTTGAGCCTTTTTTGATTTTCCATAAGGATAGGGTATCATTACGTACTAATCCTTCCTTTATGCCTAAGGTGGTTTCTAGTGTGGCTTTAAACCAAACTATTCATTTGCCTACTTTTTATGCAGATCCCCAAAATAAGGGGGAAAAGATTTTGCACACTTTAGATGTACACAGGCAGTTGCGTTATTATTTAAGCAGGACTAAGGATTTTAGGCAGTCTCAGCAGTTGTTTATTTCTTTTGCTTTGAGTTCTCAGGGCAAGCCTGTGTCAAAATAAACGATTTCTAAGTGGATTGGGTTTTGCATTGCATTTTGTTATTCCCATCATGGCAAGGAGATTCCAGCTGGGATTAGGCCTCATTCCACTAGGGCTACTGCCACTTCAACAGCATTTCTAAGGGGGGTGGCAACTAAGGATATTTTGGAGGCAGCTACTTGGAGTTCAGTGCATACTTTCTCTAAGCATTACCACCTTCCTCTTTACTCCAAATCTAGGGCTGGTTTTGCCACGGCTATTTTGCAGGGCATGTTGACAGCTCCTGCTTCTTTATGATTTGCCAGCCTCCCTTACCTCTGCTTTGGGATTCTACCCAAGTGTTAGGACTGCAGCAATGTGGAATGAAGAACATAGTACAGTTTTGTACCTACCATAAATGTAGATGTTCGAAGATCCACATTGCTGCAGTCCAATTTACCCTCCCTCCTTCCCCTCTGTGTTTAGGGGTGGTTGTGTGGGTGGGGTTATACTTTTGTAAATTTGTATATATTGTATATATATTTGGTGCAGGAGTGTTTGGTGTTTTTTGGTTTTGGCCTTATCTTTTTAGGGTCTTCTGACATCTGGGGCAAGAAAAGACTGAGGATATGACGTCGGTCATGCGCATTTGTACCCTGACGTCCTGACGTCAGACTAATGCGCCTTGACCGACGTCAGCCATATACTTTGGTATTCGGGCCGACTGGGACAGCGGACTACCCAAGTGTTAGGACTGCAGCAATGTGGATCTTCGAACATCTACATTTATGGTAGGTACAAAACTGTACTTTTTTTTTTTGGCTTTGGTACCCTGATTGGATGTCAGGTTACCTTGACATGAAAAGGCAGCAGCAATCAGTAGGACATCTACTGTTATGGTAAGATCTTACAGAAATGTACTTTCTTGGAATATAAAATGAAGATAAAACAAAGCAATAGCAGTATACTATGCACCCACATATGAATTATTTCTTCAATACCTATGTTTTTGGGGACAAAAGCTGAACTATTTAGATGTATTAAAAAAGATTATTTTAAGGGAGCTAAGTATATGTGGGTAGAGACTAAAATAAAAGAATACAAAAATTGAGAAGATGGAAGCCGTTGATTATGGATATGGGTAGTAAGGTCCAGTAGGAAAATGTTTTTGTTTACTTAATTTAGTATAAAGGTCAGGCATATCTTATCAACCTTTATGTTTATCTACTTACTTGAGACAGTTTCAAGGCCGTACAGACAAACTTAGAGGAGAAACTGTGAATGATGATAAAGATGTGAAATAATTTGTGAGGGGAAGAGAGCAAGAGCTAATTAGGATAAGCTGGTTCTCCCTACAGAGCAAGGTGGTTTAGGGTTACTTGACTTGACTGAATACTGTAGAGGTACACAGTCAAGGCTCATATGCATAAGTAGACAAAAAGCATGTACCACTGATGAAAGCAATAAGCTGAAACCGGTCTGGTTTTCTCAATAAATCTTCACGCTGCTAAGGTGCTGGCTTTCTTTTTTGTCTTGTTATAGTTTGCCTGGCCTGTGCATCTACCGTACTTGCTAGCCTGCCTCTTTGTGACTCATATGCGTAAGTCAAGCAGAAGGTTATACATATATGTTGAATGGAATGCTGATGAAGGTGACATAGCAAGAAATAAGGAGAGAGTAGGATTTTCGATGCAGGTCCTTAAGGAGAACTTCAACCATACAGAATATTGTATTCATAAAGTAGTAGAAGGTATTCTAAGAACTAAGCCAACACAGGAATGGAGAAAGAAGATTTCACCAACAGGAGTGACTGAAAAATATATGTATAGAAAACATGCAAGAAGGAGGCTAGAACTTACTGGAGGAGAATAGCAAATGAACCAAGGTATTGGGAGAAAATGACTATGGAGGGAATATTAATACAGTGGGATGAGGCTAAGCAGAAATTTGGCTTTCAGGTTATAGTCTGCCTTCCCTACCCTAGATTGATAAGAGTATAGGCAAAGAGAAAGAGTAATGCTGAGTTAAAAAAGCAATTCTGGTAGACTTTTTGTTGAGTCTAGAAAATAGAAGTTGTGGTTTAAAAAGGGATAGTTAATAAGGTATATAAAATGTATTGTATGATAGCTATAGGAGTCCGCCAGAAGAGGTTAGATAAAATTGGGAAAGAGAATGGAAAGGTGTTTCAGAAAAGAGCAGCAGGAGGACATCTGTATGTCTCCTAAGTATACAAGAAAGTCTCAGAGATTTACGATGTTGGCATGGAATTGTTTGCATAGGTATTTTTATACTACAAGCAGACTTTAGAGAATTCTTCCTCTGGTTGATACCAAATGCTGGAAGTGAGATGCAAGAGAGAGAGAGAGGTAATTGGGAATGTTTTGTTTCTGAATATAACAAGTATTCACATTTAAAAAAAATCCATACAGATTACTTTGTCAGAAATATTGAAGGAAATGGATTGTTGTAAATAAGGAAATGATTCTTTTGAGCTGGGCTATAGAATCTGAATTGCTTAGCTGTAGTAAAGCCTTACTAATTTTAATGTTGTTGGTTTCCAAAACTAGAAATTAGTAGAAAATGTAAATCAAAATCTAAACCAACTGTGACTAAAATATTGACTACTGTCAAGATGATAAAATAATAGGAGACGGGATCTATAGCAAAGGGAATGAGCAAATTCCATATAAATAAATGTTTGTGAGAATACATGCGTAATAATATTTAGGAGGAGGAGGGGTGTGGTTTAAATGAAGGCAGGGATTGAGCAGGTTAGAAAATGCTGGAGTGGATGAAAATTGTTAAACAGATAACACACGTATACTGCATGGAAATAGCAGTGGAAATGTCACTGCGGCTTGTTTTTTTTTTCCTACTAAAGAATAGAATACAGACTCCCCTAGTCTGTCCCATCTCATTGATTAAAATGTTAATGAAATGTTATCTATATTGGGGCATGGTCTGAAAGAGATATAGGAATTTGTTCTTATTTATATACTATAGTACCGTGTTCCTTGGAAATGTTATTTCTGTCTAATATTGCCCATAACTTAGGTTCTCGAATAATATGTGCATTCTTTTAGTTTTTCCTAGTGCAGTTACTACACCCTGAAGACCAAACATATGCATATATTCCTGTAAAGCATCTACCTTCCATGCTTATAGTTCTTTCTCTACATCCCTCTGAAACATGTGTTGTGACATGCAAAATGTTCCATTCTCTGTCAAAATTAACACACCTTGCTGAAAAGCTATCTCCTTTCCCTTATTTGCAGGGGGTATTTCTAGGATAGGTGTACTAAAACAAGTCAATCTCTTACCTTTCCAGCTTCCTCTTATTAGAAATCACTGGACTTATTATTTTTTTCACTAATAACAGTACCCCACTTTTCCTTTTCCATATTTACAGAATACCTTCCCCTTCCATTTTCTTTAATTCTGTTACACTGCTTTTTATGGAAATATGTTTCCTGTATCATCATGAGCTGTACTGTACTCTTTGAAATATATGTCATCATATTTTGTCTTTTTTTCTACTATCCCAATTATATTCCAGGACATTGTTTGGTTCCAGCATTTTTCAATTGTTTTCATATGTTGTTCTTCTGACCTCTCCTTGGATGCAGGTGACCTAGCTACCACATTTTTTTTATTTTCCATATTAAAATTCTGTGCGTCTACTAGTTGGTGAGTGTCAATGATTTCCATTTCAGCATAGAATTTGAATAATTTATGCCTAAACTATTTATGCTACCTCCTGTCTAATCCAATGTTCTAGTATAAATGATATACAAACTCAACTTCTATTTTTCTATCTCTGTCTTGTGCTACTGTGCACTGTTAACTCCAGGTTGTTTTAAGATACCATTCTTTACATCTGCTTCTTTAACAGATGTTATCTCCCCAGGCTCAGGGAAAGTGTGAAATTTTAGTGTTTTTATCTCTAAAGCCACAAGTTAATATACCTTTAAGGTTATACTCAGAGTCATAAAACAAAATATAGCTCTCATAGTATCTGTAATCTATAGTATTTTTGTCCTTAGCGCTTTTTTTGAGTAGTTTTCTTATTTCTAAATGCTTTAGTTTTTTATTTGCGGTAATGCAGTTTCCCCAGGTAAATCTTTTGAAAAAAGTTGCTTGTAAACCATTTATTGGTAAAGTTCAACTTCATTAACTGTATGTAGACGTTTGATCTTGCAGTTTTACTGTTTTCTTCCTTTTGTCATTCAGATCTGACTTTATTTCACGATTCCCTTCTCTGACCAAACGGATGCAGTTATTCCCAGAAAACCACTCTCCTCTATTTAAATCTCCTCACTTTACTACCTCAAGGTCTCAAGATTGCTAAATAACTGTGTTTTGCTGTTCATGCTAATGGCTTTTCTTTTTTGTATCATAACTTTTTGCTTGTCAAAAAGTGAATTCTAAATGCTTTTAGTTAATGCAAATATATTTACTATAAAAAGTGTACTTCAGGCTGTAATATTTCACATGCATTTCAAAATTGTCAGTCATACTTTTACTGAGTGTAGTAGGAAATACAGCTCCCCCTTGCTCCCATACCCTAATTTAAGTCATGGATGTTAAGTTTTCTATCTCGCCTTTGTTCTTGCTGGTTGGGATCGGAGCCGATCCTCAGCTCTGACTCGGTCATCTTCTATAGCTCAAGAGCTGTTTACTGGCTCGAGGCTACCCCTTATCCCATGATGCCTAGTGCTAGCTACCCAGATCACGTTTGCCGCTTCAGCTGCGAGGTGTCGTTTTTCTGGCTCAGGCTCGTATAAAGTTTCTTTATAGAACTTTTTTACTAGAAATAGTCCTTTTCCTAGGGTTTTTTGTTAGTTTTTAGTCTTAAAGTTGTTGTGTTAGCTAAGTGTGTATTTGTAGCTTCCTTCCCTTCCCTTTAGAACTCGTTTAATTTAGAGAGTTCTCCCCCTTCCCCTCTCCTTATTCCTTTCTTGTCAGGTTAGCCATTTATGTTAGAGGCTTTCCTTCTACCTTCTTTATAGGCTAGCCGTTTGAGTTAGAGGCTTTCCTATCAAAAAAAAAAAAAAAAAAAAAAACTTTAGCTTTAGTCTGTAGTGTACTGTGTTTTTTTCTGCAGACTGTATTTTGATTGGTTAGCTATTGTTGTATTTTTTGTTACAGGTTGTCCAAAGAATCCAAGGTGTGTGGGTTCAAGAAGTGTGACTCATGCTATCAGAAAATGTCTGACAGATGGGCACACTTCTTGCGTCTATTGTTTAGGCACTGTGCACCTGCAGGACTCTTGTTCTATCTGTCATGCATTCAGTCCAAGAGTTCTGCAGGAGCGTAAGAATAAGCTTATTCTTAGGGGCCTTTTAAAGCCCCAGGATTCACCGGCCAAGACTCAGCCTGTGAAATCCCCTAAATCTACCAAATTGTCAGCTCCAAGTTCAGGGCCGTCTTTGGTTCAGACTCTACCTGCCACTTTGGTTCTGGCTGGAACCGGTAAGACTATCTCCCCGTCGGCTCCATCAGAAACTTCAGAGCCTTCACGGAGCCACAAGAGGCTGAGGTCCCCTTCTCTGGAATCGATACATTCGGCTCCTCGGTCTCCCCTGCTGCAAAGCGAGTGCAATCATAGATCTTCTCACTCCACTCGATCCTGTAGGCTCTTGGATCACGATGTGGAGAGAGTGGTCAGTAGGTTGCTAAAGTCGCAGGCACTTGCCAAGATGTTGTCCAGCCCTCCTCAACAGGTGTCGGCTTCGTCCACTTCTATTGATGTCCCTCCTCCGACTCCACTGAGCTCAGAGCTGGAGTTCGTTGGGGTTCGAGTAGTGGAACCGTCGGCTCCGCTAACTTTATTTCCTTTGGTTCCGTCGTCAGCTCCGATTCCCTCGATGGTGCCGTCCGTTGAGGGATCTGGGCACCGTGGGCTCCCTCGTCGGCTCCGGGAAGGCGAGTGGCATCGGACCCTTGTCCGACCCCATTCTCCCTCTCGGAGCTTCGGCGCAGGTGAGCTCGGCTCCTGCATCAGCCTCGGAGTCGTCTCCCTCGGTGCGGAGAAATATTCCGATTTCCTCGGAACCGGAGCTTTCTCTGCATCGTGGCAGGGATGCCTTTAATGTCATGAGGAGTATGCTGGCCACTGAGTCAGCTCCACTATCGGCTCCATTGGCTCCGTCCCCTGTAGTGCCTGTGCCAACCTCTGCTCCTCCTCCAGACCCCAAGCATGGGGAACCAGCGCTCCAGGGCACCCCATTGGGTGTTTCCTCTTCTTCCGAGGCCTCCCCTGATCATTCAGAGGAGCCCCCTCATAAGAAGAAGTGCAAGAGAAAGCACATTGACTCCCCTGAGTCTGTCACTTCTGATACAGACTTAGATGATTTGGAAGGGTCCCCGAGATCCCCCTCTGAAGATGTTTCCTTTTCGGACATCCTCGAAATTCTTAAGCAGAGGGGGAACTGGAATCCCCTAGCCCCTACCGAGGATGAGTCTGTATTCCTGGATGCGTTCAGTTCCCGACCTTCCACCTCCTGGGTTTCCACTCCTTTCGATCCACTTATGTCCATGGTAGCTCAAAAGGCTTGGTCAGCCCCGGATACAGTGGAACCAACTCCTAGGAGACCTGGCAAGTTCATCACAGCACCCCGTGATAATCAGTTCCTTACCAAAGGTGTTCCTGTTGATGCCATGGTGGTAGCAGCAGCCACCAAAAAAGAGCTAGCGGAGACCTCTTCGTCTGTCCATCCTCCTAACAAGGAGTCTAGGACCATGGACAGATATGGGAAGCGAATGTTTGCTTCAGCGACCTTTTCTATGAGGTCACTGAACTACTTATGCCATTTTACCTGGCTTCAGAGGGATCTCCTTAAAGAGCTCGGAGATGCCCTTCAAGATCCATCAGCTGAGGGGACTCAAGCTAAAGTGGCTTCTCAGCTGCCGACCTTTAATTCTCCTCCATGAGGCTCATTTCCTATGCAGCCAATGGTGCGAGTAGAGCTGCAGGTATGGGCATGGCCCTTAGGAGACATGCACGGATGTGGCTGTGTAACTTTGCGGAACCCTTTAGAGCATCATTCACCAACACCCCCTTTGGTTCCTTTCTTTTTGGACCACAGGTGAAAGACACTTTGACTAGGTGTGAGCAAGAAGGCAGAACTCTCTCTGCCGTGGGAGTCTGTTTTTCCACTCCTTCCAGACCATACCCCAAGGGTCAGAAGAGTGGTAAAAATGTGGTTCTGAAAATCCCAGGGAGCCTCGCCTGACACACGTAGCAATTTTTCCTCCAGGGGCAGAGGGGGAAACAACAATAGACACCGCCCTCGTGGCAGAGGGGGTCCGCAGAATCAGGCAGCAGAGAATCCTTCTCTGAGAAGCCCTTTCAGCATCCCTGAAGGGTTGCCTGGCTGCCCGCCTCTGGAGGCAGTCGGGGGAAGACTTTCACTGTACCCAAAAGCCTGGCAAAATTTAACTCAAGACAAATGGGTACGGTCAATTATATCCGGAGGTTACAAAATTCCCTTCTCTCAACCCCCCTTACCGTCAAGCAAATCCCTTCCAGATGTTCCACCCAATCTGAGGGACCAAGCAGTCACAGAAGTTTCAAAACTGCTAGAAAAAAAGAGTCATCCAGGAAGTCCCGGTAGACCAACATGGATCCAGAACTTACTCAAGGTTCTTTTTGGTACCAAAAAAGACAGGGGACTGGAGACCGATTCTGGATCTCAGCAGACTAAACAAGTCTGTTCAAAGAACAAAGTTTTGGATGGTCACGCTACAGTCCATTCTACCTTTTCTGGGTCAGGACAATTGAATGTGCTCCATAGATCTTCAGGATGCGTACTACCACATCAAAATGGACAGGCGCTCCAGGAGATTCCTTCGCTTCCGGCTGGGAGCCAGTCATTATCAGTTCAGAGCTCTGCCCTTTGGGTCTCACCACAGCCCCCAGGGTGTTCACCAAATGTATGGCAGTGGTCACGGCTCACCTGAGACATCGAGGATTCCAGGTGTTTCCATATCTAGACGACTGGCTCCTCACTGCTACTACCAGGCATCAACTTCTGCAAACCAGGGACTACACTATCACAATCTGCTCCCAGCTAAGCATTACAATAAACTTCAAAAAATTTGCCTTGTTGCCCTGTCAATCTATCACCTATATAGGGGCAGACTTAGACACAACGAACATGTCCGCAAGACTACCGCCAGAAAGGGTGTCTACAATTCGCCAGCAAGTACAAATTCTAATGCAGAGCAAAAGGATCCAAGTCAGGTTTGTCCTTCAAACTCTGGGTTCCATGGCATCGACAATTCTTCTAATCCCACTGGCCCGGTTTCACATGAGGATCCTTCAGTGGCTTCTGTTCACACAGTGATCTTTTCAACAGCTGCCCATGTCTCACATGATCATGATTACAGAAGCTTGCAAAAGGCACCTTTCCTGGTGGATGGTCTCCTCACTAGTGACTCAGGCCAGACACTTCATTCAGCCCCTTCCGGTTGCCACGGTGACCACAGACGCCTCCCTGATAGGGTGGGGGTGGGGCATTATCAGGGCAGGACAGTCTAAGGCACTTGGCAGCCTCACGAGTACCACCTGCATATAAACGTCTTAGAAATGAGAGCCGTGCTCCTAGCGTTGCAAGCTCTTCAAGACTCTCTCCCTTCTGGGACCATTGCAATTCAAACAGACAACATGTCAGTGGTCTGGTACATCAACAAGCAGGGCGGAACCAGGTCCTACCCCCTATGTCGAGAAGCACTCAGACTCTGGCATTTCCTCCCAACAATTTCTGATTGCGCGCACATCCCTGGGAGGTCCAACGTCATAGGGGACAGGCTCAGCAGAGCTATTCTCATGCCTCACGAGTGGTCTCTGAATCAGGTAGTTGCGGATTTGATCTTCCACAAATGGGTTCAGCCTTGCTGCGATCTTTTTGCCACTCCCTTCAACAGCAAATGCAGCAACTACTTCTCCCTTCTTCTGCTTCCAGGTCACACACCCAGAGACGCTCTAGTCCACGATTGGCCTCAGGGACTTCTTTATGCCTTCCCTCCGTTTCCCCTGATACCGAAACTCGTACAGAAAGCAATACCGTTGGGTTGCAAAATGATCCTCATTGCCCCCCTACTGGCCTCGACAGATATGGTTTTCATTCCTGCGCCATTACCTTCTTGATCAGCCCTGGACTCTGGATCCGATTCCAGACCTACTGATTCATCAATCAGGCGGGCTGCATCAATCCCTCCAAACACTCCAGCTCGCAGCTTGTTTGCTCCACTTCCAACCTTAGCCAGGCTTCCCAGCATTTCCCCAGCCGTGCGTGAGATTATTGTCTCCTCTCACAAGTCCACAACTAGAAAGACTTATGCTAGCAAATCGAAACATTTTTCTTGTTGGGCAGAGGCTAGGAGCGTAGATCCTTTTTCAGCCCCAGTCCACGAAATTTTGGAGTTCCTAGCACACCTTTTTCATTCTGGGTCCACTTCTGCTACAATCAGGGTTCAGTTGGCGGCCATTTCTAACTTTCATGTTGGGTTGTCTAATTCAAACATTATGTCTCATAAGATCTGTAAAGCCTTTTTAAGAGGGACTACTCTCCTTAGACCTCCAGTGAGAGATCCCCCTCCTCCTTGGGACCTTAATTTGGTACTAACCTCCTTAATTATTCACCCCTTTGAACCTGCAGCATCCTGCTCCATTAAGTTTCTGTCTTGGAAAACACTTTTTCTGGTAGCTATTACTTCAGCCAGATGCGTCTCTGAACTTCAGGCACTATGTGTTCGTCCTCCATACATGTTTTTTCATAAGGACAAGGTTGCTCTGAGGACTAGTCCCTCATTCCTTCCGAAAGTCTGCTCAGAAAACAATTTAAACCAATCTATAGACCTTCCTGTGTTTTTCCCTAACCACACCAACAAGGCAGAATACAAATTACACCAATTGGACGTTCATAGACAATTGCGTTTTTACTTGCATAGGACTACTGATATAAGGAAGTCAGACCAACTATTCCTTTCCTAGGCTCTAGGCAAACAAGGTCTCCCAGTTTCCAAAGTGACCTTATCCAGGTGGTTGTCTCACATTATTACTTTCATTTATCAATTGAGAAACAGAGTTGCCTATCAAACCAAAAGGTCATTCTACTAGGGCTTTGGCCACCTCTGTAGCCTTCCAATCTAGGTTGCCCATGGATTCTATCTGTGCAGCTGCTACGTGAGCAAATAATCACACCTTTATTTCTCATTACAAGCTAGATATGGTCTCCAGGAGCAGAGCTGACTTTGGTTCCATTGTTCTGAAGAGTCTTTTCCAATGAGCCGCCTAGGATTGTGGGTGCTAGGGACACTGTCCCAACCAGCAAGAACGAAGGCGAGATAGACAACTTAACATAAAGAAGTTATGTACCTACCATAACGTTCCATGTTAGTTGTCTTCATCTTGCCTTCTTTCTTGCGTCCCACCCTCTGTCCCCCTCTCCTATTGGATCAAGAGGAGTTTTGGTTTCACTGGCTGAGTGTTCTCTGCTTTGTTTCCTCTACTGACTTAGAGTATGACAGGGTATGCTCAACCTGTTTGTTTGGACAGGTTTATTCGCTGGCTATGTCTGGGGTTAGCTATTACAAACGAGATGTGGGTAGTTTAGCTAGTGCTAGGCATCATGGGATAAAGGGTAGCCTCGAGCCAGTAAACCGCTCTCGAGCTATAGAAGATGGCCGAGTCGGAGCCGAGGATCAGCTCCGATCCCAACCAGCAAGAAAGAAGGTGAGATGAAGACAACTAACATGGAACGTTATGGAAGGTACATAACTTCTTTTCCTTAGACTTCCTACATTCTGATTAAGTTTTTTAACAGGTGATGTTAAGTTGTCTATCTCGCCTTCATTCTTGCTGGTTGGGTTTGGAGCCGATCCTCGGCTCCGACTCGGCCATCTTCAAAAGCTCGAGAGCTGCTTACTGGCTCGAGGCCCCCCCATATCCCATGATGCCTGACGGTAGATATCCAGATCTCATTTGCCGCTACTGCTGCGAGGTTGCTTTTGCTGGCTCAGGTCCTATTTTTCCATTTTATTGTTAGCATATATAAAAATTTATATTGTAGTTGGTGTTTAGAATAGTTATAGTAGTTATAGTTATCTATTTGTAATTTAGTCTCCTTCCTTGGAAACTCGTTTTCTTGTTAGAGAGTCCCCACCCCCCCTTTTGTTTTCTTCAAGGTAGCTGCTTTTAGTTAGAGGCTAATCCTTGTTCTTAAATTTTTATGTAGTAGTTTTTTCATTAGAAATTGTTGTAGATCAGTAGGTTTATTTACCTTTTCTTGGATAATAGAGTGTGTGTGCTGTTAGGGTGTGGTAACTTGTGTTGAGTGCGTGTGTTTTACTAGTTACCTACTTCCCTTCTGTTGCTTTTTCTCTGTGATTGATATTTCCTTTTACAGGAATGTCTAAAGATGCGAAAGTGTCTGGATTCTAGAAGTGTAACTCATGCTGTCAGAAGATGTCACTGACAGATGGTCACACTTCTTGTGTCTACTGTTTGGGCACCCTACACCTGCAGGACTCTTGTTCGGTGTGCCACGCCTTTAGTCCAAGAGTCCTGCAGGAGTGTAGGAATAAGCTAATCGTTAGGGGTTTGCTCAGACCTGAAGGGTCACTGGCTAAGGCCCAGCCAGTGAAACCCTCTAAGCCAACAAAGCCATCGGCTCCCAGTTCGGAGCCGTCGTCAGTTGTGGCGTCTGCTTCAACTTCGGTTCTGGCTGGAACCGAAGTGCCTGTCTCCCAGTCGGCCCCGACTCTGGTGTTGGAACCGTCAGGGAGCAGAAAACACTCTAGATCTCCATCCCTAGAGTCGATACACTCGGCTCCGGGGTCACCTCTGTTACAGTCGGAGCGAAGTCACCAATCCCACTCTTCTCAGTCTTCTAGATTATCTGACCACGATTTGGAGAGAGTGGTGAGCAGGCTTCTAAAATCGCAGGCCCTGGCTAAAATGTTATCCAGCCCCCCTCATCAGGGTTTGGCTCCGCCTGTCTTTGCAGTAGTTCCTCCTTCGACTCGCACCTTGAGTTCCGAGCCGGAGCTTGTTGGGGTTCGGATCGTGGAACCGTCGGAGCCGATACCTAACCTTTCGGTTCTGTCGGCTCCGATCGCTTCCATGGTGCTGTCCGTGGAGGGATCTGGGCACCAGGACTCTCTCGTCGGCTCCGAGGGGGCGAGTGGCATCTGACCCTTGTCCGACCCCATTCTCCCTCTCAGAGCTTCGGCGCAGGTGAGTTTGGCTCCTACATTGGCTTCGGAGCTGTCTCTCTCTGTACCGGGAAGGATTCCGGTCTCATCAGAGCCGGAGCCTTCTCCGCTATTGGGAAGAGGCACCTTCGAGGTCATGAGGAGTGTGCTGGCCCCTGTGTCAGCCCCACGATCAGCTTCATCGGCTCCTCCCCACATGGTGCCTGCGTTTGCCTCTGCCCCTCCTCCAGACCCCAAGCGTGGGGAACAAGTGCTCCAGGGCACCCCATTTGGTGTATCTTCCTCTTCCGAGGCCTCCCCTGATCATTCAGAGGAGCCCCCTCGAAAGAGGAAATGCAAGAGGAAGCATGTTGACTCCCCTGAGTCTGTCACTTCAGATACCAACTTAGAGGATTCAGAAGGGTCACCGAGATCCCCCTCTGAAGATGTCTCTTTCTCAGACATCCTTGAGATACTTATTCCTGGATGCATTTGGTTCCCGACCCTCCACCTCCTGGGTGTCTCCGCCTTTCGATCCACTGATGTCGGTGGTGGCTCGGAAGGCATGGTCAGCCCCAGACACAGTGGAACCAACCCCCCGAAGACCCACAAAATTTATTACTGCACCACAGGACAAGCAATTTCTGACAAAGGGTGTTCCCGTTGATGCCATGGTGGTAGCAGTGGCCCCAAAAAAGGAGTTGGCTGAAACTTCTTCATCTGTCCACCCCCCTAATAAGGAATCTAGGATGATGGACAGATATGGGAAGTGGATGTTTTCCTCAGCGACCTTCTCCATGAGGTCGCTGAACTACTTGTGCCACCTTACCCGCCTTCAAAGGGATCTCCTTAAAGAGCTAGGAGATACCCTTCAAGATCCATCAGCTGCGGGGGCCCAGGCTAAGGTTGCCTCCCAGCTGGCGACTCTTAATTTGGTAGTAAACTCCTCCATGCGGCTCATCTCTTATGCAGCCGATGGTGCGAGTAGGGACGCAGGTACAGGCGTGGCCTTGAGGAGGCATGCTTGGATGCGGTTATGTAACTTTGCGGAACCCTTCAGGGTGTCTTTCACCAACACCTCCTTTGATGGTTCTGCTCTTTTTGGACCACAGGTGAAGGATACCCTTACCAGGTGTGAGCAGGAAGACAAGACTTTCTCTGCTGTGGGAGTTCGTTTTTCCACTCCTTCTAGACCGTATCCCAAAGGTCAGAAGAGTGGGAATATGTGGTTCCAGAAACCCCAGGGAGCCGTGCCTGACACACGTGGTGAGTTCCCCTCCAGGGGCAGAGGAGGGAACAACAATAGAAGCCATCCTCAGGGCAGAGGGGGTCCGCAAAATCAGGGCAACAAAGAACTTTTCTCTGGCAAGCCCTTCCAGCATCTCTAAGGTGCTGCCCAGCTGTCCACCTTCGGAGGCAGTCGGGGGAAGATTATCGCTGTACCCAAAAGCCTTGCAAAGTATAACACAAGACAAATGGGTACTGTCTATCATATCCGAAGTCTACAAAATCCCCTTCCTTTACACCTCCTACATTCTGAACAAATCCCTTCCAGATGTTCCACCCAATCTAAGGGATCAAGCAGTTCAAGAAATATCAAAATTGCTAAGAAAAAGAGCTCTGCAGACCAGCAAGGATCCGGAATTTACTCAAGGTTCTTTTTGGTACCAAAAAAAGACAGGGGACTGGAGACCCATTCTGGATCTCAGCAGATTAAACAGGTCTGTTCAAAGAACGAAGTTCCGGATGGTCACGCTACAGTCCATTTTACCCTTTCTGGGTCAGGACAATTGGATGTGCTCCATAGATCTTCAGGATGCGTACTACCATATCAAAATGGACAGACGCTCCAGAAGATTCCTCCGCTTCCGTCTGGGAGCCAGTCATTATCAGTTCAGAGCTCTGCCCTTTGGTCTCACCGCAGCCTCCAGGGTGTTCACCAATTGTTTGGCAGTAGTTACCCCTCACCTGAGACAGCAAGGATTCCAGGTGTTTCCATATCTAGACGACTGACTCCTTACTGCTACCACCAGACATCACCTGCTGCGAGCCAGAGACTACACCATCCAAACTTGCTCCAAACTAGGTATCACAATAAATTTCGAAAAGTCTCCATTGTCGCCTTGTCAATCTATTACCTTTATAGGCGCAAATTTAAATACAAAGGACATGTCAGCGAGACTTCCATTAGACAGAGTGTTAGACATTCACCGACATGTGCAGGTCTTATTAGGATGCAAAAAAATTCAAGCCAGATTCGTCCTAAAAACCTTGGGTCTCATGGCAGCGGCTATCATACTAGTCCCCCTTGCTCGTTTTCATAAGAGGATTCTTCAGTGGATGCTGTTTACCCAATGGTCTTTCCAGCAACTTCCAATGTCTCACATGATAATGATCACACAGACATGCAAAAACCAACTTGCTTGGTGGATGGTTCCCCATCAGTACCCCAGGGCAGACCATTTGCTCTTCCTCCCCCAGTGGCTACGGTGACCATGGATGCCTCCCTGATCGGGTGGGGGGGGGGGCATTTTCAGGGCAGAACAGTCCAAGGCACCTGGCAGCCTCACGAGTACCATCTGCATATCAATGTCTTGGAGATGAGGGCCGTGCTTTTGGCGTTTCAAGCTCTTCACAACTTTCTTCCCACTGGGACCATTGCAATTCAAACAGACAATATGTCGGTAGTGTGGTACATCAACAAGAAGGGCGGAACCAAGTCCTACCCCCTATGTCGAGAAGCACTCAGACTCTGGCAGTGGGCGATCTCTTCCCAACGGTTTCTGATAGCAGCGCACATCCCTGGGAAGTCCAACATTATAGCGGGCAGGCTGAGCAGAGCAATTCTCATGCCTCACGAGTGGTCTCTCAATCAGACAGTGGCGGACCAAATCTTCCGCAAATGGGGTCAGCCTTGCTGCGACCTTTTTGCCAGCCCTTCAACAGCAAGTGCAACAATTTCTTCTCTCTCCTCCCTCTTCCCGGACACTCCCCCAGAGACGCTCTAGTTCACGATTGGCCTCAGGGACTTCTTTATGCATTCCCTCCGTTTCCCGATTCCCAAACTAATACGGAACGCTACCATCTTGGGATGCAAGATGATCCTCATTGCCCCTTACTGGCCTCGACAAATTTGGTTCTCGTTCCTGCATCATCACCTTCTGGAGCAGCCCTGGACCTGGACCCAGTTCCAGACCTCCTGATCCATCAATCGGGCGGGCTGCACCAATCCCTTCAATCTCTCCAGCTCACTGCTTGGTTGCTCTACTTCCGACCTTAGCCAGGCTTCCGAACATCTCCCACTCGGTGTGTGAAAACATCTTATGATCGCATAAGTCTACCACTAGAAAGCCTTAGTGCTCGTAAGTGGAAACGTTTCTCTTTCTGGGCAGAGACTAGAAATATAGATCCCTTTTCAGCCCCTGTGCACCATATTTTGGATTTTTTTAGTGGAACTTTTTCATGCTGGATCTTCTTCTGCCACGATTACAGTTCAATTAGCTGCAATTTCAAACTTTCATACAGGCCTATCAGATACTAGCATTATGTCCCATAAGCTTTGTAAAGCCTTTCTCAAAGGGACTACTTTAATCAGGCCCCCAGTGAGAGATCCCCCGCCTCCGTGGGATCTAAATTTGATTTTAGCTTCCCTGATACTGCCCCCTTTGAACCTGCAGCTTCTTGTTTTTTGAAGTTTCTTTCTTGGAAGCCCCTTCTTCTGGTTACAGTTACTTCAGCCAGAAGAGTTTCTGAACTTCAAGCTCTTTGTGTTCGCCCTCCTTATCTAGTTTTCCACAAGGACAGAGTTTCTGTCAGGACTAATCCTTCCTTCCTTCCAAAGGTTTCTTCTGAGAATAATTTGAATCAGTCTATTGATCTCCCTGTGTTTTTTCCAAATTATTCCAACAAGGCGGAGTACAAGTTGCATCAGTTGGATGTTCATAAACAGTTACGTTTTTACTTGCATAGAACTAAGCAAATCAGAAAATCAGACCAGCTGTTCCTGTCCTCTGCTGGGGGTAAACAAGGTCTACCAGTGTCGAAAGTAACTTTATCTAGGTGGTTGACATCTATTATTACATTGATATATCAGCTAAGGAATAAAGAGCTTCCTGCTAAACCAAAAGGTCACTCCATTAGAGCTCTAGCTACTTCAGTGGCTTTTCAGGCAAGATTGCCAATGGAAACTATTTGTGCGGCAGCTACATGGGCCGATCCTCATACCTTCATTTCACATTATAAGCTGGACGTGGCCTCCAGGAGCAGAGCTGATTTTGGTTCCACTGTTCTGAAGAGTCTGTTCCGATGAGCCACCCAGGATTGAGGTGCTAGGGATGCTGTCCCAACCTGCAAGAATGAAGGTGAGATAGACAACTTAACATTAAGAAGTTATGTACCTACCATAACGTTCCATGTTACTTGTCTTCTTCTCGCCTTCTTTCTTGCGTCCCACCCTCCATCCCCCTATCCTATTAGACTGAGAAGAGTTCCTTATGTTTTTCTTTCATTGGCTGAGTCTTCTCTGGCTATTCCTTTCTGACTAGTAGTCTCTCCATTAGGATTTATGCATTCTAGGATAGGATTCCTGTATTATTATGTCTGCAGTTAGACTTACCAAACGAGATCTGGGTATCTAGCGCCAGGCATCATGGGATATAGGGGGGGCCCCGAGCCAGTAAGCAGCTCTCGAGCTTTTGAAGATGGTCGAGTCAGAGCCGAGGATCGGCTCCGAACCCAACCAGCAAGAAAGAAGGCGAGAAGAAGACAACTAACATGGAACGTTATGGTAGGTACATAACTTCTTATTATTTACAGCTTTATGATACTTGTATGTAGATGTGAAGTTGTTCTATCTCGCCGTTCATTCTTACAGATATTTCGGAGGCGATCCTCAGCTCTGAGTCGGCCAATTACAAAGCTCGAGGTCTTCAGACTGCTCGAGGCCAAGTCCCTATCCCATGATGCACCTTGTGTTACCTCCAGATCTAGTTTGCTGCTGCAACAGATCGGAGGATACTTCACAGGTCAGGCCAGTAAAGTTTTTCTTCTTTAAGAATATTTCTCTAAAATACTTTTTATTATAACTTTTATGTTTCCTTTCCATTTAAAAGCTTTTAAAGAATTTGTAGAACTAGTTTGTTGGCTTCTTTTTCAAAGCCTTCCTATACCTCCTTTGGCCATCATTTTATTAGGTCTTCATTATCTCCCTTCCAATTTTCTGGTGTGCCTTTAGTAGTTTTAAAGTATTAGATTAGAAGAGTGTTTTATTAGAAACTTAGTAGTTTTAAAGCATTAGAAGAGTGTTTTATTAGAAGCTTTAATAGTTAGACTTTAATTAGTATTGTAGAGCCCGTTTTGATTTAGGGGCTACTTACTGTTTGAATAGTTGTGTGTTGGTTGAACATAGTTTCTCTTTGAAATGATATTATTGGAAATTTAAGCAGGTTTTTTTCTTTATTTATTACATTAGACTTATGGCTGACCAAGAGAAGGAAAAGCAACCCAAGTCTAGGTTCAAAAAATGTCCAAAGTATGGACAGAAAATGTTTGTGACTGATGGTCACGTCAACTGTGTTTACTGTTCGGGTACTTTGCACTTACAAGAAAGCTGCTCCATCTGCCATTCTTTCAGAAGCCACATTCTACAGGAAAGAAAGAGAAAGTTGATTGACAGAGGGCTATTAAAATCCTCTTTTCAAGAAGCTTTGGGCGATCGTGATAAAACATCTAAATTCCCAAAATCTACCAAGTCATCGAAATCATCACCCTCGGAGCATAGAATTTTGGATCCGGCACCATCAAAATAATTATCGATGTCGGCTCCACAGCCTTCGGAGCTGTGCGTCGTAACCTTTCGGAGCCAGTCCCCAGTCCTGGAACCGGTCTCCGCAGTGTTGAAATCACCAGTTTTGCAATCGGTGGCATCATCAATCCATTCATCTCAGTCCTCAATAAGTCTATCTGATTTGGATGTGGATCGTGTGGTGAATGAAGTTGTTACAGGCACCAGCGTTTGCCAAATTGTTATTGGTTCTGACCCAAGTGGTTTCGGAACCGACAGCTGTTCCTCCATCTACTACTTTTCCTCCTCCAAGCCGAACCGGTCCTTTGTTGCCGGAGGAGTTGGAGCTGATGATTGTGGAGCCTTTGAAACTGACGCCTGTTCCAGTGCCATCGGTGCTGACTACTCAGACTTCCTCCGTGCCTGTTTAGGGGTCTAGGAGCCGACACTCGCCTGTCGGGTCCGGGGAGGACAGTCGGACCGATCTTTCGGCTTTGACTTTACCTCGTGGGGCTTCAGCGTGGATCAGTTCAGCTCCTACCTCTGGATCGGATCCCACTGTTCTGGTGCTGAGGGAATCATCTGCTTCTTAGGACCCAAGGGTTCCTTCGCATCGGAGCAGGGGTGCCGTTGATGCCATGAGGAGATTAATGTCCCCCAGGACATCTACAACTTCAGGACCAACTACCTCCTCCCCTAAAGCGCCTGTGCCTACTTCCGCCTCATAGATCCCTTTGAAGCGTAGAGACCCTCAACCTCAGGCAGCCTCACTGGGTGGACCCTGCTCTTCCGAGACCTCACCAGAAGCTCCCACTGATGAGGATCCCAGGAAGAGAATTTGCAAGAGGAAGCATTTAGACTCCCCACAGGAATCTGTCACCTCAGACACCGACTTAGATGAGACAGAAGGGTCCCCACGGTGGATATCTCATTTGCAGATATCTTGGAAATTCTAAAGCAGAGGGGTGGCTGGAAGCCTACCAACCCTATTGAGGATGAGTTAGTCCTCCTGAAAGCGTTTGGGTCTCAGCCCTTCACCTCTTGCATGTCTCTGCCCTTCAATGAGCTTATGGAGCTGGTTTCACAAGGACATGGCAGCCTCCGGACACCATGGAGCCTGTCCCTAGGAGGCCTAATAAATTTAGTTCTACTCCTCAGGATAAGACTTTTCTCGTGAAGGGAGTGCCTGTTGATACCATGGTGGTGGTGGCAGCCATGAAAAAGGAGATAATTGGTTCATAGGTTGGTACTAGGCTATCGGCCCTAGGGCCTGTACAAACCTAGCCATAACAATTCCCTGGCTATTTCTTCCCACAATATTCACTTCTTTGGACCCCTGTGTGACAGGGAGACTGATGTGATCCCCTTGGTGAATTTCCTATCTCCCATCCAATCATCAAGATTCCTTTTGCAGAGGGCCAAAGAGGCGCTCTGCTTGACATGTATGGGGAGACTACTCCAGAGTCTGGGGGAGTCTCTGTGTCAGGAACCTATCCCTCCAGCATGTTTTGTTCATTGTGATGAGAAGGTTTAGATCCCTGGAGCGTGTGTCTCTCAGGGATTGGGATTTCTTTAAGTGTAGCATGTCCAGCAGCTCTGGGTTTGACATGGCCTTGTATGTTAAGCATAGATAGCCTGTGAGTAGACGATATGCAAGAGTATAGATGGAGTTATTTTAGATGGTCAGCATAGGGCATCTGCTTTACGCCTGTGATTCTTTTAGTGAGGTATTTCTGCGGCCTTTCCAGTTGTTATAGATGTCTTGAGAGGTACTTAGCAAACGGGGCGTTGTATTCTATAATGGATCTAATGAGGGATGAGTGTAGTGGGACAATGCCCTTTTTTTTCTGGAATGAAAAGCCCTTACTGATGAGGTGTGCCACATAGAAGGATTTCCTGACTCTTGCGGCAATGTGTTTATCGAAGGTGAAACCATTGTCCACCTGTGTCCCTAAGTCTCTTATCACACTTTTGGTGTTTAGTGTACTGCCACCAATGTGGTAATTCACAGGTGCATGTTTTTTCCCAAAGGGGATAACTATACATTTCTTGGCATTGAGCTTGAGCCCATGACTCTGGCACCAAGCATCTGTTTCTGTAAGGCTCTTTTGTAGAATATCCACATCATTTGGGTATTCAATAATGGCTCCTAGTTTGCAGTCATCTGCAAACTTTGTTAGCCAGAGCCCCTTAGTGTTGGCCTGTACTTCAGAGAAGTAGATGCCAAACAAGAGCGGCCCCAGGACTGAACCCTGAGGTACTCCACTTGTCACTTGTCTGGAGTTGGATTTGGAGTCAGCTACCTTTACACTGTGGGTTCTCTCAGTAAGCTGATTGGCAACTCATCGAGTGACATATCGATTAATGCCCAGCTTAGTAAGTTTATGATTCCAGAGTGGGGGATGGTGTCAAAGGCCTTGGCGAGGTCCATATAGGCTGTGTGGACTGCCTTACCCTTGTCCACAGCTCTGGAAACTGATTTGAAAAAGTCAGTCAGATTCAGGAGACAAGATAACCCCTTCACGAACCCAAACTGGGTGGGGTCCAGTGTTTGAAGGTTGCCAATGTCTTTGTTTATAAGTTCCATGATAATACGTTCCATGGCCTTGCAGATCAGGGTCGTAAGACTGATGGGGCGGTAGTTCCCAGGATCCAAGGTGGATCCTCCCTTGTGGAGTGGGATAACTGTAGTTGTGTGCCACTCAGTTGGCATGAAGCCTGAGGTGAAGCTATGATTAAACATGGCACTTAGGTGAGGTGCCACTTCATTTTGTAGTTCATGTAGTACACAGCCCGGGATGTCGGCTGGTCCCATGGATGCTGTATTCTTAGCTTTGGAGAGTGCGTTTTTTACCTGTGTGGCCGTTATTACCAGAATTTGGCAATCTTTCGTTATTGAGATGGGCCCTTTACGGGGGGTGAGAGGGGGTGAACTTGGCACTGAATCGATCTGCCAGGATATTGGCAATATCCTTGGGATCAGTATATTTAATGCCATTCTATTGTAGCTCAGAGCAGATCAGAGCATTGCCATTTCGATTCTTGACATAGCTATCGAATGCCTTGTGGTTGTCTTTGGAATCTTTATCGGCAACTTCATCTGTCCATCCTCCTAACAGAGATTCTAGGATCATGGATAGATACGGGAAGCGCATGTTCAATTCAGCGACTTTTGCAGTGTGATCACTGAACTACCTCACATATTTCACGAGACTGCAAAGAGATCTAAAAGAGCTTGGAGGTACTCTACAGGGTACTGTAGTTGAGGGAGTTGCAGACAAGGTTGCTTCCCAGCTTGCTACTCTTAATTCCGTAGTAAACTCTTCCATGTGTCTGATATATGCAGCTGATAGAATGAGTAGTGCAGTGGCTACAGGAATTGCTCTTAAGAGACACTCCTTTATACGCTTATGTTCCTTTGCAGAGCCCTTTAAGTCATCCTGTGTGAACACCCCTTTTGATGGCTCGTCCCTTCTTGGGGCCAAAGTAAAGGAAACTCTTACCAGGTGAGGAAACACTCTGTCTGCCGGAGACTTTTTTTTTCAATCCCACTAGACCCTACCCAAAAGGTAAAAAGGGAGGAAAGATGTGGTTCCGAAAAGCTCAAGGAGCCTTTCAGGACACACGTGGTGAACCCCCCCTCCAGGGGTAGAGGAGGGGGGTAATAATGGAAGACGCCGCCCTCACGGCAGAGGGGGCCCACAGAATCAGGGCGACAGAGATCAGTTGTTTGGGGAGCTCTACAAGCGCTCCTGAAATGAGGCCTGACTGTCCAACTCTGGAGGCAGTCGGGGGTCTCTTATCTTTGTACCCAGACATCTGGCTAAAAATAAACGACAACTGGGTACAAAGCATAGTATCCAGTGGATATTTTATTCCCTTTGCCAGTCCATCTCCCTTGATAACAAAAATCCTGGACGTTCCACCCAGTTGCAGGGAGCAAGCAACCATAGAGGTCTAAAGGTTGCTAGAAAAAAAGAGTCATCCAACCAGTCTCTGCAGATCAGATAGGATCTGGAACTTACTGAAGATTCTTTTGTTCCAAAAAAAACAGGGGACTGGAGACATATTTTGGACCACAGCAGACTAAACAGATCTGTCAAGAAGGTGAAGTTCTGGATGGTCACTCTACAGTCAATACTTCCATTTTGAGGGAAAGACAATTGGACGTGCTCGATAGATCTCCAGGATGTGTACTACTGCATAAAAATGGCCAGACCCTCCAGGGATCATATGCGCTTCTGGCTGGGAGCCAATCACTACCAGTTTCAAGCCCTGCCCTTTGGTCGCACTGCAGCCCCCAGAGTGTTCATCAAATGTATAGCAGTGGTCATCTCACCTGAGGGGTTTGGGATTCCAGGTGTTTCCATACTTAGACGATTGTCTCCTCACCGCCACCACCAGACATCAGCTTATACAAGCCAGGGACACCACGCTTATTCTTTGCAATCAACTGGGGATTACCATAAACTCCGAAAAATCTGACTTGTCACCATTGCAACATATCGTTTTTATCGGAGCAGATTTGGACACCACCACCACTACTACTTTAAAACTTCCTTCAGAAAAGATATCGGTACTTTGACAAATTCTGAACCTCCTATCGAGAGACAAGGAACCAGCCTCAGATGTGCTAAAATTGTTGGGGATGATGGCGGCTGCAGTAATAGCAATTCCCATGGATCGTATGCACATGTGGATTCTACAATGGCTCCTGTTCACACAGTGGTCCTATCAAGAACTCCCATGCAGATTCTACAATGGCTCCTGTTCATGCAATGGTCCTATCAAGAACTCCCAATGTCGCATCTCATCATTCTAACAAACTCCTGCAAAAAGGATCTTCGATGGTGGTTGACCTCTCTCCAAGTAAAAATAGGCCATCCTTTTATCCTACCTTCACCATCAGCCACAGTGACCACGGACACTTCCCTGATTGGGTGTGTGTGTGTGTGTGGGGGGGGGGGGCATTTTCAGGGAAGAACAGCCCAAGGCACTTGGACCGAACAAGAGAGACATCTGCATGTCAATGTCCTGGAGATGAGAGCGGTACTGTTGGCATTGCAGTACTTTCAGGACTCTCTCCCTGGGGACAATTGCGATTTAGACGGACAACATGTCGGTCCTCTGGTTCATAAACAAACAAGGAGGAACCAGGTCCTATCCCCTTTGTTGAGAGGCCCTAAGAGTATGGCAGTGGGCTACCTCCACCCAGTGCTTTCTGATAGCAACGCACATCCCAGGGAAATTCAACATGATAGCACATCCCAGGGAAATTCAACATGATAGCAGACAAACTGAACAGGGCAATTTTGTTGCCTCACAAGTGGTCCCTCAAAGAAGAAATAGTGGAAAGAATATTCCGCAGATGAGGCCAGCCTTGCTGCTATCTCTTTGCATCCCCCATGAATACAAAATGCAAACGCTGTTTTGCTTCAATCCTCTCTCCGGGAGATACACCAAGGGATGCAGTCATACACGACTGGCCCCCGAGTCTCTTTTATCCCTTCCCACTGATACCCCTGATATCCAAAGTGTTACAAAAAAGCCAAAGTCCTGGGAAGGGCCATCATTCTTGTAGCCCCTCACTGGCCTCATCAGATTTGTTTCCCCTTTCTTCAACCTCATCTATTGGAAGAGTCTTGGATTCTTGACCCAGTTCCAGATCTTCTGATGCACTTGTCAGGAGCTCTTCATCCCCCCTTCAGTCCCTGAAATTGACAGCTTGGCAGCTCCAATTCCCAACATAGCCAGGTTCCATAACCTCTCAACTGAAATGCAACATATTTTAATATCTTCTCATAAATCATCTACTAGGAAATTATACCTGAGCAAATAGAAGAGATTTTACATATGGGCTTCTCAAAATAACATTGACCCTTACTTAGCCCCTATTTCCTCCATCCTAGAATTTTTGACTATGCTTTTCAACAAGGGAGTGGCGGCAGCCACCATTCATGTGCAGCTCGCTGCGATCTCTTATTTTCATCTTGGTAGTGAAGGCTTTAATGTACTGTCACACAAGCTATCAAGAGCTTTTCTCAAGGGGGTTTTCCACCTTAGACCAGCCGTCAAATACCCTTATACACCATGGAATCTAAATTTTATGCTTTCATGCATCATTCTTCCACTGTTTTAGCCAGCTTCTTCATGAGATTTTAAATTTTTGTCTTGGAAGACTGTCTTTTTAGTAGCCATCACATCTGCCTGAAGAGTTTCAGAGCTATAGGCCTTGTCTATAAAACCCCTGTATTTGATTTTTCATTCTGATTGAGTTTCACTATGAACAAATTCTTCATTCTTACCTAAAGCTGTACTGAGGCTAACCTTAACCAAACCATAGAATTACCATTTTTTCCCCCAAACACACCAATAACTTGGAGTCCATGCTGCACAACCTTGATGTTCACAGACAACTTCTATTTTATCTAGATAGAACCAGTGAATTTAGAAGATCTGAACAACTTTTTGTTTCCTTTTCAGACTCCAGAAAACGTAGACCTGTGGCAGAAACCACTCTGTCAAAATGGTTATCTGATTGCATCACCTTCATTTACTCAGCTGCCAGTATACCTTTGCAACACAAAATAAAGGCTTATTCAACCAGAGTTGTTTCCACATCTTCAGCCTTTAGTGCCAGGCTACCAATAGATAGTATGTGTGCAGCAGCCACTTGGCCAAAGCCTCATACTTTTATCACTCATTACAAAGTCGATAGGGCTTCCAGGGACAGGGCTTCCTTTGGTTCCACTGTCCTGAGAAACATAATTCCGTGAGCCACCCGAGAAAGATGGTGCTTGGGACGTTACCCATCTGTAAGAATGAACGGAGAGATAGAACAACTTCACATAAAGAAGTTATGTGCTCACCATAACGTTCCATGTGAGTTGTTCATCTCGCCTTCATTCTTACTTCCCACCTTCCGACCCCCTCCAGGCTATCCGAAGGACCGAGATTCATGTTTTATCATGGTTGCTTTGTCTTTGCTATGGTTTCCTTTCCTAAAAGAGGGATATAGAATGGCATATAGTATTGTTAGAGGCAGCAAACAAGATCTGAGGGTAACACAAGATGCATCGTGGGATAGGGACTTGGCCTTGAGCTGTCTGAAGACCTCAAGCTTTGTAGTTGGCCTGCTCGGAGCCGAGGATCGGCTCCGAACCATCTTTAAGAATGAAGGCAAGTTGAACAACTCACATGGAACACTATGGTGAGTACATAACTTCTTTTTTATTTTAATTAGTTGAAGTCCTTTTACGTTTGTAATAACAGGCAAGTATCAGACAAAGCTGTCATAGTTCTTGTTCATTGACTTTATTCATAATGTCAAAACCGTTCATTCTGGCCATCTTCCTTATTCTTCTGGAGTTCTCTTGAATGTGTTTTGCTTGATCAAGCAGTTCCTTTTGGAAACTTGGAAAGACTTGAGGAATCCGACTAATTATATTTGCAAGTCATTCTTTTCTTTACCTTTTTTAATGTTACTAAGTTGTTCACTTGTAGTAGTTCTTTCCACTTTGCTCTTTCAGGTCTGTACAAGTTTTAACTCCTAGGAGGTAATAACCTCTGAAAGAGATGAAATGTAAGAGTCTAAAGCTTAGATGTTAAGTTGTCAATCTCACCTTCATTCTTGCTGGATGGGTTCGGAGCCGATCCTTGGCTCCGACTCGGCACTTGCTAAGCTCAAAAGTCACTTCCACCAGCTCGAGGCAGCCCTATATCCCATGATGCAAGGCGGAGATTACCCAGATCTCGTTTGCCGCTTCGCTCATGAGGCAACTTTTTACCAGCTCCTGGTAAGTGAATTTTTCTAATTATATTTCGGAGACTTTAGTCCACCCCATACCTTATTTTTATATATATATATATATATATATATATATATTACTTTTTTTTAACTTCCCGATTCACTAGCCCTATTCCCGTTAGTGTCCGTTCCCTTTATTCATTTATTTTTGCTAGTCAGGCCTTAGGTCCTTACCCCTCCTATATTTTTCCTGTCAGGGTTTGTTTGTGTGTGTCTGTGTGTTTTTTCCCTGTACTTAGTTTTGTTAATTTAGTTTAATTTACTTTAAATTTTGGACTGACTGTGTAGTGTGTGTGTGTATTAGGGACTCAGTCATGTCCAAAGAAGCTAAGGTCTCAGGCTTCATGAAGTGTGACTCGTGCTGTCAGAAGATGTCTCTGACAGACGGTCACACTTCTTGTATTTATTGCCTGGGACCTCTACACCTGCAGGACTCCTGTGCTATTTGTCACTCCTTCAGCCAGAGAGTCCTGCAGGAACGTAGAAATAAACTTATTCTCAGGGGCTTATTAAAGCCTGAGAGCTCCCCGGCTAAGTCCGGCTCGGGGAAGCCCTCTAAGTCACCCAAGGCCCAGGCTTCAGTTTCCAAGCCTTCAGCCTTGGCTCTGACTCCCTCGGAGTCGAGATCGGCTCTGGCCGGAGCCGATCCTTCCTTCTCTGAAGGTTCGGTATGGGCGCCGATCGGCGCCGATACTCTGGCTTCCATGCCTGTGTCTGCTCCGGCTGGAGCCGACACATCTCTGACCCAGCTCGGAGCCGACAAGTTGTCGGCTCCAACTGGAACCGAAGGTTCTTCGGCTCCGATGGCTCCGTCGAGAAAAAGATCCAGATCTCCGTCGCTGGAATCTATTCATTCGGCTCCGGCCTCTCCCTTACTTTCGGAGCGGAGCCATCGGAGCCGATCCTCAAGGTCTTCCAGACTCTCAGACCATGACTTGGAGAGAGTGGTGAGTAGACTGCTGAAATGACAGGCACTGGCCCAGATGCTTCATAGCCTGTCTCAGAAGACGACCGCTATTCCACACCCTCCAGAAATTCCTCCTTCGACTCTCCTTCAGAGCTCGGAGCTGGAGCTTATTGGAACTGTGACTGTTGGTGCTTCGGAGCCGATACCACTCCTTTCGGCTCCGTCGTCTTCGACTCCTATCTCCTCCTTGAGACCGTCCTTGGAGGGATCCAGTCGTCGGGCTTCCCTTGTCGGTTCCGAGGGGGCGAGTGGCATCGGACCCTTGTCCGACCCAGTTCTCCCCCTCGGAGCTTCGGCTTTGGTGAGCTCGGCACCGACATCTGCTTCGGAGCCTTCCCTTTCGGTGGGGCCGTGGATTCCTGTTTCCTCGGAGCGGGAGCTCTCGGTCCTCCCCGGGAGGGGAGCCTTCGAGGTGATGAGGAGTGTACTAGCCCCCGAGCTGAGTCAACAGTCGGTCCCTTTAGCTCCTCCCTCTTCAGTGCCTGTAGATATCTCTTCCCACTCTCTTGCTCCCGGACCCAGAGATCCATCGCCCCAGGTTACCCCATTGGGAATACCCTCCTCTTCCGAGGTTTCTCCTGATCCTTCAGGGGAACCTCCGTGTAAGAGGACTTGCAAGAGGAAGCATTTAGACTCCCCTGAGTCTACGACATCAGATACCAACTTAGATGAGTCGGAGGGGTCCCCAAGATCCCCCTCTGAGGATGTCTCCTTTTCAGACATTCTTGAACTCCTGAAACAGAGGGGGAACTGGCCCTCCATTAACCCCTCCGATGATGAGTCGGTCTACCTGGAGGCTTTTGGATCTCGACCCTCCACCTCCTGGGTTTCTCTGCCTTTCGACCCCCTCATGGACGTGATAGCTCGAAAGGCGTGGGCATCTCCTGATTCCGTGGAACCAGTCCCCAGGAGGCCTTCTAAATTTATCACGGCCCCCACTGAAAAACAGTTTCTCACCAAAGGTGTCCTGGTTGATGCCATGGTGGTGGCGGCTGCCACCAAAAAGGAACTTGCAGATCCTTCCATACCGGTCCATCCTCCTAACAAGGAGTCTAGGACCATGGACAGGTATGGTAAGCGGATGTTTTCCTCAGCGACCTTTGCTATGCGTTCGCTGAATTATCTATGTCACTTCACCCGACTTCAAAGAGATATCCTCAAGGAATTGGGTGAGGTGGTACAGGATCAGTCAGCTGCTGGGGCTCAAGAGAAGATTGCCTCTCAGCTGGGAATCCTAAATTCCATAACTAACTCCTCCATGCAGCTCATTTATTATGCAGTTGATGGAGCGAGTAGAGCTGCAGGCACAGGAGTGGCTCTCAGACGTCAGTCCTGGATGCGACTTTGCAATTTTGCAGACCCCTTTAAGGCGTCCTTCACAAACTCTCCCTTCGATGGGACAACTTTGTTTGGACCTCAGGTGAAGGACACTTTGACCAGGTGTGAGCAAGACGGCAAGACTCTTTCTGCCGTAGGAGTCCGTTTCTCCACCCCTTCAAGGCCTTACCCCAAAGGTCAGAAGGACGGGAGAATGTGGTTCCGAAAATCTCAAGGAGTCACGCCTGACGCACGTGGTCAGTTTACCCTCAGAGGCAGAGGGGGTAATAAAAACAGACGCCACCCTAGGGGCAGAGGGGGTCCGCAGAACCAGGGCAGCAGAGAGCCTTTCTCTCTGACAAAGCCCTTCCAGCATCCCTGAGGTGTTGCCCGACTGCCCACCCTTGGAGGCAGTCGGGGGGAGATTGTCACTGTACCCAGAAGCCTGGCTTTCCCTTTCTCAAGACAAATGGGTACAGTCGATCATATCCGAGGGTTACAAAATACCTTTTGAGAAAAGACCCTTCCCTCAAAAAGGATCCCTTCCAGACGTTCCACCCGGTCTAAGGGAAATTGCAAAGCTTGAGGTTTCAAAACTTCTAGAGAAAAGGGCCATCCAGCCAGTTCCAACAGGCCATTTAGAATCCGGAATCTACTCAAGGTTCTTTTTGGTCCCCAAAAAGACGGGAGACTGGAGACCAATATTAGACCTCAGCAGACTAAACAAGTCTGTCAAAAAGACGAGTTTTCGGATGGTCACACTTCAATCGATATTGCCCTTTCTGGACAAAGACAACTGGATGTGCTCTATAGACCTTCAGGATGCATACTATCACATAAAAATCCACAGACGCTCCAGAAGGTTTCTCCGCTTTTGGCTGGGGACCAGTCATTTTCAATTCAGAGCCCTGCTGTTTGGTCTCACCACAGCCCCCAGAGTGTTCACCAAATGCATGGCAGTGGTCACGGCTCACCTGAGACGTCAGGGATTCCAGGTGTTTCCGTACCTAGACGACTGGCTCCTCACAGCCACCACCAGGCATCAACTTCTCCAGGCCAGGGATTACACTCTACGTCTCTGCAGCCAGTTAGGGATTTCTGTCAACTTCGAAAAGTCTTCCTTATCGCCTTGCCAATCTATTACCTTTATAGGCGCAGATCTAGACACTACTCGGATGTCAGCAAATCTAACAAATCAAAGAATCCTGGATATCAAAAATCATGTTCGGATCATCCTATTCAGCAAAAAGGTACAAGCCAGGTTGGTCCTGAAAGTGTTAGGCCTGCTGCCATCACACTTCTCCCTCTGGCCCGCTTTTACATGCGTCTCCTACAGTGGATGTTGTTTACCCAATGGTCCTTCCAGCAGTTGCCCATGCGTCACAAGATCCTTGTCACACAGATCTGCAAGAGTCACCTATCCTGGTGGATTTCTTCCCCTCTAGTCCATCAAGGCAGAGCATTTGTCCCCCTGGCCCCGGTAGCCACGGTCACTTCGGATGCCTCCCTGATCGGGTGGGGGGGGCGTTATCAGGGCAGGATGGTCCATGACACGTGGCAACTGTTTAAATACCACCTGCATATAAATGTCCTAGAGATGAGAGCAGTGCTTTTAATGTTGCAAGCCCTCAACGACTTTCTTCCTTTAGGAACTATCGCAGTTCACATGGACAACATGTCCGTAGTATGGTATATCAACAAACAGGGCGGGACCAAGTCCTATCCTCTGTGTTGAGAAGCTCTCAGACTTTGGCAATGGGCGATCTCCTCTCCGCGGTTTCTGATAGCAACGCATATCCCCGGGAAAACCAACATCATAGTGGACAGGTTGAGCAGAGCTATACTCTTGCCTCACAAGTGGTCTCTCAAATCTATAGCGGAAGAGATTTTTCAGAAGTGGGGCACTCCTTGCTGCGACCTTTTTGCTACACCCCAAAACAGCAAATGCCCAGACTTCTTCTCTCTCTTTCCACTTCCAGGCCATCCCCCCAGAGACGCTCTAACCCAGGATTGGCCCCGGGGACTTCTTTATGCTTTTCCCCCCTTTCCGTTGATTCCTCAAGTGCTTCAGAAAGCTACCGGCTTGAGAGCCAAGCTGATCCTCATTGCTCCTTACTGGCCTCGACAAATTTGGTTCCCGTTCCTTCATCGACATCTCGTAGTGCAGCCTTGGCATCTGAACCCAGTTCCAGATCTTCTGACCCACCAGTCGGGTCAACTGCACCGGTCCATTTGTTCCCTCAACCTCACTGCTTGGTTGCTCCACTTCCTTCCTTAGCCAGACTTCCTATGATATCTAATCCCGTTAGGGATATCATAGTAGCTTCTCTAAAGTCCTCTACCAGAAGGATTTACTCTAGCAAATGGCAATGTTTTTCCTTTTGGGCAAGGTCTAAGAACATAGACCCCTTTACTGCCCCTATTCAGTCAGTTTTGGACTTCCTAGCTGAAAGTTTTCACTCTGGTTCTTCTTCTTCCACAGTTAAAGTCCGGCTGGCAGCAATCTCGAATTTTCATGTCGTTTTTGCGGACCAGAACATTATGTCTCACAAACTTTGCAAAGCCTTTCTCAGAGGGATCTTCCTACTTAAACCCCCTGTCAGAGATCCTCCACCGCAGTGGGATCTAAATTTAGTGCTGGCATCCTTAATACTTCCCCCTTTTGAACCGGCTGCTACATGTTCGTTAAAATTTCTCTCTTGGAAAACACTCTTTCTAGTCGCTATTACTTCGGCTAGAAGGGTGTCTGAACTTCATGCTCTCTGTGTTCGTCCCCCTTACTTGGTCTTCCACAAGGATAGAGTATCTTTGTGAACTAATCCGTCCTTTTTGCCCAAGGTTGCTTCTAAGACCAATTTTAACCAATCTATTGATCTTCCAGTATTTTTTCCCAATTATTCTGACAGGGCGGAACAAAAATTGCATTGCCTAGATGTTCATCGCCAACTCAGATATTACTTGGACAGAACAAAGCAATCTAGAAAGTCTGATCAGCTTTTTCTTTCTTATGCTGAAAATAAGAAAGGTCTCCCTGTTTCTAAGGTGACCTTATCCAGATGGCTCTCTTCCACTATTTCTTATATTTATCAGCTTAGGGGCAAACAGCTGATCTCAAAACCAAAAGCACATTCTACCAGAGGACTAGCCCACATCTACAGCTTTTCAGGCTAGACTACCCTTAGAAACTATTTGTGCAGCAGCCACTTGGGCCACTCCTCATACCTTCGTCTCACATTACAAATTGGATTTGGCCTCCAGGGACAGGGCGAGTTTTGGTTCCACAGTTCTCAAGAGTCTGTTCCATTGAGCCACCCAGGATAGAGGTGCTAGGGACGCGGTCCCATCCAGCAAGAATGAAGGCGAGATTGACAACTTAACATTTAGAAGTTATGTACCTACCATAACGTTCCATGTTAGTTGTCTTCTCTCGCCTTCTTTCTTGCGTCCCTCCCTCCTGTCCCCCTAACCTGGACAGACCTTGAATTATCCTCTTCTCTGGGAGATTTCTCCCTTGGACACCAGTTAGCTCTGCACTTAGTTACCTGGGTTCCCCTTACAGTTTTTTTCTCAGGTTAGTTGTTCTTCTTCCCTTGGGGGAAGATAGCACGTATTTGTTTTCCTTTAGCTACCAAACGAGATCTGGGTAATCTCCGCCTTGCATCATGGGATATAGGGCTGCCTCGAGCTGGTGGAAGTGACTTTTGAGCTTAGCAAGTGCCGAGTCGGAGCCGAGGATCGTCTCCGAACCCATCCAGCAAGAAAGAAGGTGAGAGAAGACAACTAACATGGAACGTTATGGTAGGTACATAATTTCTAATTTCTTGGCTCTGCACTTCATTATATACAGGGAATGAAGGCATTTCTTCTTGCTTATGCTTGAGCAGAAAAGTCATTATCAGTATAACTCACTGCCTGTAATATTATTGAGAATGGTTCCTTTCATCCAGAGTTTTGACAGAATTTCTTTTTTAAACTAATATATGTGTGCAATTTTACCAGGAAAGGTCTCATCTTTCTTATTGAGTGGTCAAGGTATAATGACAGTGTGTGCACTATCAATTTTAACTTACTGCATAGGAAATCCAGTCCATTTAGTTATGCAACTTGCATAAATTGTATGCACTTTTTATCTCTGGTCATCTCTGGCACTGCTGAAAACTTTAGATTATCTATTCACAAGCTGTTCTCCATTTCAATTAGCCTTGGGTTCATCTCTTTAATGTTTCATTCTTGTTCTGTAATGTTTTCCTTTATTGCATTTTCTGACATCTTCAGGGAGGTGAAATCGTCCAAATGTTTTGTTAATGCTTCTTGCATCTCCTATATTTTCTGTTTATTCAGTGTAATATAGTTAATGTTCTACCTATTTCAAGTATTTCTTCATGCATCTGATCATTTGTCATCTTCAGTGATGAGGAGGAATTTTCAGTTTCCGTGGTCATCATGTAGTCACCTTCTGTTTTTCCACATTGTCTTCACTTTGTTTAGCTTCTGTATTAATTATTTTTGCCATTTTTTTCTGTTTTTCTTAGATGTTATTTCTTTAGTGTTCTAAGTCATATGCAGCTATTGTCTGTATTTCAGTGAAAATGATTAGAATATATTGACTTTTTAATAGATTTAGCAGTCTTGTAGTCTGGAGCTCTGCAAGCCGCTGCTTATTTCTATGCTACTGTAGCAGAAGTGTGCAAGTACTGGTTGTTCTTTTCAGGTTAGAAGTCAAAACATTACCTATTTATAATGTTTGTATTTGTTACTGTGATGACAGCAAAAGTCTGTGGTTTTGTTTTTAACTCTGTCTCAAATGCTGCAGTTTGTCAGATTCAAAAGGCTGTTTTAGTTTGCATTTGACATTACCTTCAAATGACAGTATCTTCTACATCTTTAGTTTGTTCTTAAAAGTTATCAGGACAAGTCACTTGGACGGTCAGTCTTGTACAGCACGTGGTTTACCCTTACAGAATTTAGGGAAGGCAGACAGTAGAAGGTGAAATATGTGCATGCATGTAAGAATAACTAAAATGTTCCTATTTTGCTGCAACATTTAAATTAGAAAAAATATTGCTCTCTTCCGAAAAAAAATATTATTTTGTATAAAGTAAAGATTACTTTTGGCACTTTTTCATAAGAGCATAATGATATGAACAGGTATATAGCAAGTTGTTTCTCAAAAAACTGCGAAATATACATGTTTTTGTGAAAGAAATGGCAAAGAGCGAAGTCCCCAAGTGAGTGTATAGAACTACCGGTGATGCATATAAGAGTTTAGCACCATATAAATGAGACCATTTGAAATATTCTGTCAAATTCATTAAACTGATATTCTATAGTCCTCAGCTACAGTACGTACTTAGCTGTTTATATGTAATTTATAAAGTATAATGCACGTGACTTAATCTTCGTGTAATTAATTTGCTGCATACACAACTAAATTTAGACAATCATATTTCCACTGATAATAAGCTTCCCTGTCCAGGAATGTACATCATTTTTACTGTGATGACAGCTCAGTAAAGATATATTCTAGATTTGTGTTGAATAGGCCAGTCTGAGTAGAAGCTATATACCTTCCCAACAGAAACAGAATGCATAATGTGACACTGAATATCTGTGATTTCCCCACATTTAGTACCTGTGATAAAAGGATATATGTTAGTCCCACTTTGAGGATTCATTGCACAACTTTCAGGCAGTAGCATCAGGGTTTGCAGCTATATAATATAGCTAATACTGAGCTGCACTAAATTACTTAGGGCAGAATGTCAAAACTGAGTTTGACCATGTCAGTTTAGCTGTTTCACATCTTGGAGTTTGGGCTACAGCATGCTACAGCTGTCTAATACCTTTTTCTATAATAATATAGTCTAACTGATGGTGCAACCTTAATTGTTGCTGCCACACTGTACTTGGTTGACCCATTTTTCTCTCAGCTGGAGGACCTTCTTTGTAGATTCTGCATATCCACCATGTGTCTATATTAGTTTTTGCTGTTTTTCCAGTTTCGTTCCACTTACTAAAGATGTGATGTAGGTGAATTTGCATTCCTTCATCTTGCTTCTAACTGTGGACATTGAGGGTGTGGATGTTATATAAGAGTGACTGCTTATGTCTTGCTCTAGGCTGATTCCTTATTCAAGATTAGTCCCAATGCCTTGCGCCCAATGAGTGCAAGGATAGCTTATAGCGCTCTACAATTCTGAACTGGATTAAGCATGCAATCATTGAATGAATGTGGAAATGTATTTTGTTTTACTTCTGATGTAACAGCAACACAGTAAAATGTATTGTAGAACAGGTCTGCATAGTTGCCTGAAAACTAATCATATATCCCCTCTAGTCTTTTTGGAAGTAAAGTATAATACATAATGATGGATTGTGACAGTGAATGGCCTGTGAAACCTCACCCCCTAACAAATTGTCAGTGGAATAACAACTGTTTTACAGAATGCTCTTTTTTATCCTCAAGGATTTAAATGCAGCAAAGCACTGAATCTGACCTTGCCACTTTGGCTGCATTGGACCATAATATTTAAGCCATGACTTGTTCCATTTGAAAAAACAAAATATTTTCCTGGTGAAATATATTGGATAGTGACTTGTTATGGATTAATAGTTCAGTATTTGTATTCTGGACTATTATTGTATAACAAACATTGAGAACTTGTTTCAGACACACCCGTGTCTGTGTGTATATTTACATGTACTGTATGTGTATATGAGTGTAGTAAGAAACATCAAAATGGATAAAATATCAACTTCCCAAATGTTGGCACATTAATGTTGATGTCAAAACCTTGCCAGTCTACTGTGCATGCCAAGTGCTTCAATTTTATATTCTTTTCCTTAAGACATAGGTTCTATACTTTTAAGTAGTTTCCTTTTTCTTTTGGGTTATATTTAGTGCATGTAAATTAGCTCTCTACCCTTCTTACCTAATGGTGATTTATGTTACCATTGTTTGTAATTTCCCCTTCCTTTTACCTTTTAGGTACTCTCCTTCTGTACCATAGCTGACAGTTCCCTCATTTACCATTTTGATATTTCTCCCTACTATTGTTAGTAGTTTTCTTCTCTGTCCTTTCAGTGTGGGTGTGTGGTATGTGAGTTTTTCTTTAAATGGCGAAAAAGCAGAAAGGCACGTTGGACTTCAAACAGTGCCAGGATTGTGGAAGAAAGATGCCCAATGCAGAAGGGCATCTTTCATGTGAATATTGCTTGAGTGCGCCAACATAGAACATTGGCAGAATGCCAAAATGAGTTGATTCTGAAGGGATTGTTAAAATCTTCCTTTGATGAAGCCATATCTAAGCCAGAGTCCTCCTCCACCAAAACTGAACATAAAAAGAGAAGTCATTCGGTGCTAGGCTCTCCATTGGCACCGGACTCAAAAAAGGCACAAATCTCCATTTCTAGTCTCCACAGAATCGAAGAGTAAGATTTCTGAATTGATTATAAAACTAGCTTCAGCACTGGCAGTTATGGCCTGTTCGGTACCGACAGTTTCAACACCGACTTTAACATCCTTGGCATCATCAGTTTCGTTGGCACCAACCTTAACAGCTTTGGCACTGACAGTTTCGTCGGCACTGGCATCTTTTACCTCCCACTTTGTTATGACTTCTCCATCTGCTCCGCAGCATATGGTGTCCAAGCATGAGACATTAGTACTTCCCAGAACAAGGTATTCCCCTTCTGGGTCATCTTCTTAGCCCCTTCTTGGATAGGCCAGAGTCTTCCTCGGGAATGCCAGTCTGATCAACCAGAAGTCTTTTCGAGGTAGATATAGTGAGATCAGTAGATCAGATTTTGGTGGCCAGGGGTCTTTCTGCACCCACTCAGCCCTCCCTCCATCTGGAGCCAAGGTCTTCTCTCCTAGCACTCCTCCTGATTTTCCTCCTCTGACTTCTTCACTAGGCTCAGAGCCCAGCACTTCATTTACCCTGGTTCCAGCTGTGACTGTGCTGATAGAAGCTTCTTCAGTGCCTGAATCGGTTCTGATGTCTTCAGTTCTCTCGGAACCGATAGATTCTCGGGGCAGTTTTTTGGCTGTCTGTTCCGAGGGCTCCGGTACGGTCTGTATTGTTTTCTCAGAGTCGTCCTTGGCTGTCGGAGCCCTGACAGTTTCGGACTCTTCCCTGGCTCCTGTTTTAAAGGGTGGTCCTAAAGAGTGGGGTGTGACCCCGGTTCTGAGGTTTGTCTTTCTTGGTTCCAGGTTCCCATCCCTCTTCATGTTGGCCGGTCTTCCAGATCATAGAGAGAGCGTCACATATATGTACCTTCTGGACTACAGCTGCCACTATCTCTCACATCGAGGCAGCAGGCACCAAAACTGCAAGATATCCCTCTTCAGGGCCTCTCTTCTTCAGAATCTTCTTCAGAGATCCCCACTGAGGAGCCACCCCTTAAGAAGACTTGCAAGAGGAAGCATTTATGTTCTCCAGAAGAATCTGTCACAGAAGACACAGACTAACTACGATGAAGGGGAGGATTCTCCCCGGTCACCCCCTGAAGATGTCTTATTTGGAGACATCCTGGAAATCTTAAAACAGAGGGGTGATTGGAAGGCCACAAACCCATCCTCAGAGGAATCTGTGTTCTTGCAGGCTTTCTGTGCTCGTCCATCTACTTCCTGCGTGACCCCCCCTGCTGAAGAACTTATTAAGCTAATCGCGCAGTGGGTGTGGAAGGCTCCTGATTCCATAGAGTCAATTCCCCAGATGCCAAACAAAATTTTATCAACTCCATAAGATCAGCCACGTTGGGGAACGGGTTTAACAGTAGATGCCGTGGTGATGGTGGCCACCAAAAAGGAACTTGCCTAGGAGAGTTCCACTATCTACCCTCCTAACCAAAAGTCTCAGATGATGGACAGGTTTGGAAAGTGGGTCTATGCGTCATCAACCTTTGCTCTTAGGTCCTTGAATTTCATGGCACACTTCAGTAGACTCCAAAGGGATCTGATAAAGGAAATTTTGGATGCCCTTACTAGAGATGCATCTGACAAGGTGTGGGATAAAGTTGCTCTCAGTATGCCATCCTGGAGTCTATATCAAACTCGTCCATATGGCTTATCACTCATGCAGCCTAGGGAATGACCAGGCAGCGGGTTCAGGCATTGATTGCTATAAGGCACCACTCTTGTATGCGTTTGTGTGACTTAACAGAACATTTCAAGTCTTCCTTTGTCAGTGCTCCTATTGATGGATCTTTGTTGTTTGGCTCAAAATTCCGAGACAAGCTGGCCAGGTGCGAAAAAGATGGAAGGACCCTTTCTGCTGTGGGCATTCATTTTTCTACTCCTCGGTGATTCTGTTCTAGGAATCAGAGAAGTGGGAAAATGTGGTTCAAAAAGTCCCATGGGGCCTTTTCAGGACACACGTGGAGAATACTCCCCTCGGGGCAGCGGGGGGAGTTCTAATGGAAGACGCCCTCCCTGTGACAGAGGTGGTCCATGGAATCAGGACTCCAGAGACTCCTTCTGTGGACAGCCCTACCAGCGCTCCTGAATAGAGGCCCGATTGCTTACCTCTGGAAGCAGTCAGAGGAAGATTTACACTGCACCAGACAGCCTGGCTATTGATATTTTCTGATACTTGGGTGCAGAGAATTATCACAAGAGGTTACCACATTCTCTTTGCTCTCTTTCCAAACTCCCCATAAAGAGTCCCCAATGTTCCACCCAATCAGAGGAACAAGCAGCAGTAGAGGTTCAAAAGCTAATGGAAAAGAGTCATCCAAGAAGTCCCATCATACCAAAGAGGACCTGGATTTTACTCAAGATTCTTTATAGTGCCAAAAAAGACAGCGGACTGGAGACCAATTTTAGATTTCAGCCTTCTGAACAAGTTCATTAAGCAAACAAAATTCTGGATAGTCACTGTTCAGTCTATTCTTTCTTTTCTAGAGGAAAATGATTGGATGTGCTCTATAGACCTTCAGGATGCATATTACCACATAAAGATAGACAAGTGCTCCAGAAGGTTTCTCCGCCTCCGGCTGGGAGGCAGTCATTTTCAGTTCAGAGTGCTGCCTTTCAGTCTCACTACAGCCCACAGGGTGTTCACCAAATGCATGGCAGCGTTAACAGCTCACTTGAGGCTATACAGATTCCGAGTATTTCCATACCTAGACGACTGGCTCCTCACCAACCCCACCAGGTATCTTCTGCTTCAAGCCACAGACTTCATATTGCATCTTTTCCAGTCCTTAGGCCTTGCCTTACCATCAACATTGAGAAGTCACAGTTGACTCCAACACAAGATAAAGAATTTATAGGAGCTTGCCTGAATACAGTTTCTTGTTTAGCCTCTCTCCCTCTACACTGACTTCAAAAAATAAGGACACAAGTACAGTTCATCATATCCAAAGACAACGTTCCTGCTCTTCTTGACCTTCAAGCTCTAGAATTTATGGCAGTGACCATAACCTTAGTGCTCCTGGCAAAGTTTCACATGAGACTGCTTCAGTGGCTCTTAGCTGCGCAATGGTCGATACTGATAAACCCAATGTCTTATCTGATTTTGATAACAAACCACTGTAAGCAGGATCTAGCCTGGTGGATGATGTCAGAGTAAACTCTATGGGGCTGCACTTTCACTTCCTCTCCACCCACAGCCATAGTGACTAAGGACACGTCCCAGATCAGGTGAGGGGGGGCATTGTCTGGGAAGAACAGTTCACGGCACATTGTCCCCACAAGAGGCGAATCTGCACATCAGTGTCCTGGAATTGAGGGCAGTGCTTCTAGCTTTGCAAGCCTTTCAGTCTGTTCTTCCTTAAGAGATGATTACAATTCAGTCAGACAACATATCAGTAGTCTGGTACATCAACAAACAAGGTGGAACCACATCTTATCCACTGTGCCAGGAAGCTCTCAGGATGTGGCATTGGGCGATCTCTTACAACCACATTCTAATAGCAACATATATCCCGGGAAGCTCCAACGTGATAGTGGACAAACTGAGAAGATGCATCCTCCTGCCTCACAAATGGTCTCTCAATCCCAAGGTAATGATGAAAATTTTTCGTTGTTGGGGCCAGTCTTGCTGTGACCTCTTTGCCTCCCCAATAAACAACAAATGCAGCAGCTATTTTGCCTTAATTCCCCTGCACTGGGAGTCTCCAAGAGGTGCACTCCTCCTCAATTGGCCCCCAGGTCTGCTTTATGCCTTCCGAATTCCTCTCATTCCCCTGTTCTTGAAGAAAGCCCAAAGGTTGAGATGCACTGTGATCCTCATTGCACTCTATTGGCCCTGTCAAATCTGATTCCCCTTCCTTTGGCCTCACCTGATTCACTGTCCTTGGATTCCAGTTCCAGACCTGCTGTCTCACCCATAGGAATTGGTAGATCCCAACCTTCACAGTCTCAAGCTGACAGCTTGGTATCTTCAATTCCATTAATTGCAAGGCAGAACAGATTACCGTCCTCAGTACAGAAAATCCTTTTGGCTTCTCATAACCTGTCCACCAGGAAACTCTTATGTTAGCAAATGGAACAGATTTTCAGTTTGAGCATGTACAAATAATTTAGATCTCTTTTCAGCACCTGTTGCCAAGGTCTTGGAATTTCTGGCTTCACATTTTGATCAAGGGGCTTCTGCTTCCACCATCAAGGTCCAATTAGCAGCCATGTCCAATTTCCACAATAGGTTTGACGATCATACCTTAATTTCCCACCGTTTATGCAAAGTTTTTCATAAAGATGCCTTATGCCTGAAGCCACCTTTTAAGGATCCTGTAGCTCCATGGGATTTGACCCTAGTACTACAATATTTAGTTCTCCATTTCTTTGAACCAGCAGCTACTTGCGATCTCAAGTTTCTGTCATGGAAAACTTTTTTTCTGGTGGCTGTCACGTCTGCCAGGTGAGTTTCTGAATTGCAGGCATTATGTGTGAAACATCCTTATATGATTTTTCATATAGATAGAGTTTCATTGAGACCAAACCCTTCCTTTCTACCTCAGGTGGTCTCAGAGTCTAATATTAATCCAACTATTGATTTGCCCAACTTCTTTCCCAGTTTTTCAAATAAAGTGAATATTGCTTGCATTTACTAGATGTTCAGTTATGTTTCTATCTTGACAGAACCAAACAGTTTAGAAAATCGGATCAATTGTTTGTGTCCTTTTCAGGTTCAACTTTGGGTAAACCTGTCTCGAAAGTGACCTTATCTAAATGGGTTAGGGACTGTTATTTTCATTTACAGTCATAATAACAGCAAGTTGCCTGCACCTGTTAAAGCACATTCCACCAGATCTGTGTCCACTTTAGCTGTTTTCAATTCAAAGGCATCCATGGAAGAAATATGTGCAGCCGTAACATGGATTACTCCCCATACCTTCATCACTCATTACAAACTGGATATGGTCTCCAGGGAAAGAGCATCTTTCTGTCTCTATGGTGCTCAGGAATATCCTTCCATAGGACCACCCAGGACCTAAAGTAGCTAGAGACTCTGTCCCATTCATTAAGAATGGATGAAGATTGACAGCATCAAATAAAGAAGTTGTGCTCTTACCATAACGTTCCATCTGTGTTGTCGATATTCATTCATTGTTGGCATCCCACCCTTTTGCACCCTCCTGTGGACTTCTGGAAGTTTGGACACTTATTCTGTGAGCTTCTAGGTTTCACCCTACACAAGGTTTCTATTGTCTTTCTGTACTTAGCTGCAAACTCAATCTGAGGTAATAGAGAGGGGCATTGTAGATAAAGTTTTAGTTCGAGAGTTTGTTTTGGTTGGAGCGAGCTGTATAACAGCTGAGCTGGTTCCAAGGATCGGAACAGAGTCCCATTTGACAAGAATGAATGAAGATTGACAATACAGATGGAACGTTATGGTAAGAAGATAATTTCTGGTTTTTTTTTTTTTTTTTTTTTGCAGGGGGAAGCTTCCCTGCATCCCCCACATCCCCTGCTAATTATATATTCCAATTCCAAGATCACAGAATCATACATATGTATAGATATATGTATATGCATAAGTACGTAGACACACACACACACACACACACACACACACACACACATATATACACACACACACACACACACACACACACACATATATATATATATATATGCTTTTGGTTTGCACTGAACGTTCTTCTGGCTGTTCTTATTGTCGAGAACCCCTCTGCACCCTAATGAGAGTAGTGTGCTGACTGGAATCCCCTGCTGAGAATGGATTGGTGGTTAGCTCAGTGTGTGGATCCTCATTGGTTATTTTCTCTGCTAAGAAAGGCTCCCATTGGTGGTATTTAAACCCAGCATTTGCGCAGGCCTATACTTGTTTAACCAAGCTCCTTGAGGTGGACGACTTGCTGAACAGATGCTACATCATAAGATTCACTGAAAGTTAAGTACTGTTTTGTCCACTGTTTTTAATATTTGTACTTGCATTTACTTGAATTAACTGCCTGATTGCACTGTTATTTTTCTTTATTTTTATTTCTGTGAAGGTGTTTTGATGTCCTACAGATTTGTTGCACCAGGACTTTACATTGACCTTTCTCCTGGCCGATGTTCTTCATCTCACATTGCTGCAGTCCTTACTTATGGGTAGTCCGCTGTCCTCGGTCGGCCCGAATACCAAAGTATTAGGCTGACGTCGGTCATGGGCGCCTAGATCTGACATCAGAGCGTCAGGGTATAAAGGCGCATGACCGACGTCATATCCTCAGTCTTTTTTGCCGCATGGTCCGATGCAGAAGCAGAGTTGCAAGTGCCGTTCGGCGTTCTGAAATTTTTCGTTTTCGGAGTTTCAGACCGATACCAAGTTGGGCTAAGTACCCCGTTGGGGAATATTTTTGTTTTTTCTTGCCTCAGTTACTTACCGGATGTCAGAAAAAGTGAATAATTGTATTTCTTGTGGGAAAAGCAGGGGGGAACCCATTCTTACCCTCTTTGCAGGCAAGCGATGATTCTGTGGGAAACTGCTCTCAATCTACACCTCAATCTTCAGGCAAGGTTTCTACCAGGAGCACAGAACTCCTTAGCAGATGTATTGAGCAGACAAATAGTGGATCCTCACGAGTGGAAATTGGATCCTCATGTATTTCAACAGTTGACAGTGTTATGGGGAACTCCAGACATAGATCTGTTCGCTTCTCCACTAAATTACCAGTTGCCAAAGTTTTGCACAAAAATGTTTCATCACACAGCTTGGAAGGTGGACGCTCTATCTTTCAGTTGGAACAATCTGCATGTATATGCCTTTCCACCTCTGCCTCTTCTTCCCAAGGTACTCTTGAAGGCCAGACAAGACAAGCCAACCATGATTCTGATAGCACCGGATTGGCCTCGACAACACTGGTACCCACTACTGAGGAGTTTAGTACGAGAACCTCCGTGGCCTCTGCCTTTGATTCCGCACCTTTTGTCACAAGAGGACAGTCACTTCCTCAATGTCAAGATTCAGTCTCTGCATCTAACAGCCTGGCATATTCTGTTTTAGACTCTGGAGGATCTCAGCTTCCACAACAAGTTTTGAATGTTATTTTGGAGGCCAGGAGGCCTAGTACCAGGAAAGTTTACGCTGATAAATGGAGGAGATTTTTATTTGGAGCAAAGGAAAGGACTTTGATGTCTCCAAACCTGATTTAAGTGTTGCTCTTCAATATCTTACTGAATTATTGGACAAGGGTTTGTCTTTCTCCTCAATAAAGGTCCATGCTGCAGCCATTTCTGCTCACTATGATTGTGACCCTCCTTTATTCTCTCATCCTTGGTTTAAGCAATTTCTTAGAGGGCAAAGAATATAAGACCCCCACGTAGAGCTCCTACTCCTGCTTGGGATCTCAATTTTGTGTTGGAAAAACTTACTCTACAACCTTTTGAGCCTGCAGCTACTGCTGAGTTAAAGTATTTATCATGGAAAACTGCTTTTTTGTTGGCCATTACCTCTGCAAGAAGGGTTTCTGAATTACAGGCCCTCATGGCAGTGGAGCCTTTCCTGATTTTTCATAAGGATAGGGTATCTTTGCGTACTAATCCTTCCTTTATGCCTAAAGTGGTTTCTAGTGTGGCCTTAAATCAAACTATTCATTTGCCTACTTTTTATGCAAACCCCAAAATAAAGGGAGAAAATTTTGCATACTTTGGATATTCACAGGCAGTTGCGTTATTATTTGAGCAGAACCAAGGAGTTCAGACAGTCTCAGCAATTGTTTGTTTCTTTTGCTTTGGGTTCACAGGGTAAACCTGTTTCAAAACAAACTATTTCTAAATGGATTGGGTTTTGTATTTCTTTCTGTTATTCCCATCATGGTAAGGAGATTCCTGCTGGAATCAGGCCTCATTCCACTAGGGCTACTGCTACTTCTACGGCCTTTATAAGGGGTAGCTACAAAGACATTTTGGAGGCAGCTACTTGGAGTTCAGTGCATACCTTTTCTAAACATTACCACCTTCCTCTTTATTCTAAGTCTAGGGCTGGATTTGCCACTGCAATTTTACAGGGCATTTTAGCGGCCCCTAATGCTTTATGATTTTTACCATCCTCCCTTTCCCGTTGCTTTGGGATTCTACCCATAAGTAAGGACTGCAGCAATGTGAGATGAAGAACATAGTACAGTTTTGTACCTACCATAAATGTAGATGTTCGAAGATCCACATTGCTGCAGTCCAATTTACCCTCCCTCCTTCCCCTCTGTAGTTTGACTTGGTGCTATGCTTTAGGTGATGGTTGTTGTTGGGCATGTTTTTGGGAGGTATTCTGTTTTTGGCTGTGGCCTTTCTGGTGTGGCCTTCTGACATCTGGGGCAAGAAAAGACTGAGGATATGACGTTGGTCATGCGCCTTTATACCCTGACGCTCTGATGTCAGATCTAGGCGCCTATGACCGACGTCAGCCTAATACTTTGGTATTCGGGCCGACCGAGGACAGCGGACTACCCATAAGTAAGGACTGCAGCAATGTGGATCTTCGAACATCTACATTTATGGTAGGTACAAAACTGTACTTTCTTGTTGGTGGGTTCCCCTCTGCACCCTAGTGAGAGTAGCATGCTGACCGGAACCCCCTGCTGAGAATGGATTGATGGTTAGCTCAATGTACGAATTCTCTTTGGTTATTTTCTCTGCTAATAAAGGCTCCCGTTGGTGGGTATTCAAAACCCGTGTTTGCATGGGCTTACACTTGTTTGTGCATTGAGCAGCGCCACTGAGCTTTAGTAGACTTCTGACAAGCTGTTCCTCCTTCAAATTTTCCCTTGGCCGAGCCTGTGTACTCCCATGGCTGTGAAGTAGCAGTGCACTAAACTTGCCCAGGCCCCCGTATACATGTACCGCTAGCTGAATAAGCCCCAGGCCTTCCATCTTTACCCTCCTTACTCCATTGAACCCAGCTTCTGACAAATATGGATTGGCAGCCTCCGACAGTTTTTCCAGCCAGTCTGATTGATATGGGCCATCCTGTGGCAGTGTAGCAACCACCTCATACATAGACAACCTTGTGCTCATAACACCCATGTATACAATTTGTGAGAGATGTAACTACATTAACAACCTCAAATCTAAACTCTTTCATTCAGAAGCTAGTATATCTGGCACAGAAAAGGTTGTCTCCACAAACATCGCACCATACACACCAACACAACCCAAACCCACATGTGGAGGTTCTCACAAGAAACATACTAAAACACAAAAGACCTCCCAAGTAAAAGCACAAGCATGCACCTCAGAACACCACACTGCAAAAACACATAATACACACATTAATGTCTCACAGCCTTTAAGGCCAAACAATAAAACCAACATATTAGTTATAGGAGACTTGATTGTGAAACGCACAGATGTGCTCCTCACTAGGCTGGATAAGGAGAAAGTTACACTGAGTTGCTTGTCTGGTGCCAGAATCTGCCACATTACACATGCACTCAAGTCTGTCAACAACATGTACCGCTATGACTTTGTCATTGTCCATGTTGGTGTGAATGACTTGAAATGTACCTCAGTGAACTATATGAAGAGCGACATGATGGAGCTCACTTAATGTGTGCCCCAGGCAGGTATGTCCCTAGCCTTAAGCAGTATTTTACCATCACCTGGAAGAATGCCTTGTTACAAGCCGAAAATGGTTGACTTCAATAATTGGCTTAGCTTCTGGTGTCATTCCAAGGGGATCCTGTACCTGACAAGCATTGAGAGGACATGATCGATAGGCCTTGATGCTTTTCCAGAGATGACTTTCATATACCACCCCCCCCCCGGCTTCCAACTGTTGGCAAGGGCCGTTGCCTCCACCATAGTGCTTTTTTCAGTCAGTGTCACAAGGACAAAATTGTCAACGTAACAAATTCATCAAAACAGACATTAAAGGTCATACTGCTAAATGCTAGGAGCCTAAACACAAAACTGCACTCACTGGAAGCACTCTTAACCTTAGAAGATGCTTGTCCACTCATGTAAACTTGGTTCATAGATAGTTTCATAGATTAGTACTAGGCTAACTGCCCTTGCAAGCCATTTTAAGCCTAGCCAATTATCCCTTGTGAGACTCAAACCCTGCACCTTGTGTTTGTAAGGCAAACACCTTAACCATTAGGCCATCCTCCCAACCCCTCAAAACTGTTGAGAGCACCCCTGCCTTGCCAGGCTACTCATCTTTCCATACTTTCAGATTCCAAACTGAAGACAGCAAAAGTAAAGGAGGTGGAGTTCAATTTACATTAAAGATAAACACACCTTAAGACTCATCAACCAGTATGATGTACATGAGACACTTCAAGTGCAGCTAACTGTAGACAAAACACCTATCCAGGTCATAGCTAGCTATAGATCCCCATCCATGAATCAGGATACCCACTCCATTTATCTGGATCTACTTGAATCCCTCAGGATTCTACTATTCACACTGATCATGGGAGACTTTAACTACCCCACCATAGATTGGAAGAGTTACACATGGAAAAATGCACTTACCCAGAGATTCCTTGACTGTCAACTCTAATGCCTTGGACCAACTGATTAACACGCACATTAGGGGAGTAAGCATCCTAGACCTAATACAGATTGCTCTAACACCACTACAGTGCCATCCTCCCTGAAGAGCTCTGATCACAAAGCAGTCTCCTTTGAAGTCACAGTTAACCCCGCCCTAAGCAGACAGAAAAACTTTTCCAAAGCTGATTATGACCTCCTGTGGGCAGGTTTAACCAGCTTCATAGTTCCTTCTTCCAAAGTGGGATTAGAGTTTTATGCTCAAACCTACACCAAGGACCTATATAAGCACCTACATAGCTACATGGATGTGGCAATACTTGAGAGAACAAAATCATCCTCCTGTAGGAAGAACAAACCAGTCTGGTGGACTTCTATCATGGACAGACTTTACAATAAAAGAAAGAAGCTGCTCTCCAGGTGTATGAAGGAACAGGTCCCAAATTGGAAGCAGTCCCTTCCCAACCCAAACAAGCAGATAAGGGCCCTTGTGAGATCCTTTAAAGTGAACTATGAGTCCAAACTGGCATCTTCAACAAAGGGCAACCGTAAGGCCTTCTTTAATTATGTCCGTAACCTCAAGGGTAAGACCCTGTGCTGTACAGTACTAGTGGTCAGTGGTACCACTCACACTAACACCGTTGACATAGCTAACCTACTAGCTGGTAGATTCATTGAAAACTTCACCCCCCTGCCCCCATCAACAGTTAATCAGGTCATCCCCAGCATCTGCCCCTCATCTCCAATGAGCAGGTCATAAATGCCCTCTCAAAGGCAAAAAATGCTGCCTTTCTGGGTCCTGATAACATTCCAGGCTGCATCCTGCACGAACTCAAACAGTAACTTGCAGCTCCTTTGTGCACCCCGTTCAATTTCAGCTTGAGCACTGGATTTGTTCCAGCTGAGTGGAGGTCTGCCACTGTCATCCCAGGTGGTACATCCACTGACCCCGGGAACTATAGACGCATTAGCCTAACTAGCCTGATCTGTAAGGCCATGGAACACAGTACCTTGGACCTCATAAACAAGGACACCTCCAAGCACTTGACCCTACTCAGTTTGGGTTTCTCAAGAGGAGATCATGCCTGTTATACCCGGTGGAGTTCTTTGAGACAGTTACCAAGGCCCTGGATTAGGGCTGAAAGGTGCATACTGCCAACCTTGACTTGGCCAAGGCTTTTGACACCATTCCTCACTCAGGCATCATAGACAAACTCACTCAGCTTGGCATTAACCCATATGTCACTAGATAGGTAGTCAACTGGCCCTCCGGCAGAACCCATGGAGTCAAAATAGGGGTATCTATGTCTAGTAGTAAACCCATAACTAGCGGTGCACTGCAAGGATCGATTTTGGGGCCTCTGCGTTTTGGAATCTGTTTCTCTGAAGTGCAGACCAAGACCAAAAGTCTGTGGCTAGCCATATTTGCAGATGACTGCAAACTGGGGCTGTCATTGACTCCCCAAAGGATCTGGATATTCTCCAAGAAGGTCTCACCCAAAGTAATGATTGGTGTTTAGAACATGGCCATAAGCTCAATGCCAAAAAGTGCATCATTATTCCGTTTGGAGAGAACGATGTTCATACATATTACCACATCAACACCGTCCTAATCACACAGTCAGTTGTGAGAGATTTGGGCACGCAGATTGATAGCAACCTGACATTTGGTCACCATGCAGCCTCCGTAGTATGAAGGGCATTCTTTATAGCCCACCTCATAAATAAGGGTATCACATCCAGAAAAAATAAATCATTACCTCCCTGAACTCTTCACTTATCAGGCCTATAATTGAGTATAATGCCCCTTTCAGCATGTACCTTAGTAAACACCTACAACAGCTGGAGAGACCACAGAGATTCCTGACCAAGGGAATACAGGGTCTCAAACACCTATTATTTTCAGATAAGTTAAGGACCCTGTCTCTCTGCTCTTTTTCATACAGACTGCTCAGAGGCGATCTTTTGTCTGGCATACAAAGCTATCTCTGACCCCATCTTATTGGAATGCTGCATATTCGCAAAACCAATAACACGCGTGCAACTCTTACTAAGGACCTAAACATGGCCTGTGACATCATTAGAACTTGCTAACGGAACAGATTTGTGTCCCCGAGGCTCCCCTGTCTGTGGAATAGGCTCCCTCTCCATGTTAAGCAGAGCACCTCATTGTCCCTTTTAAAGCGTAACCTGGATGATTGTATGAGAGACAGAAAATGCACCCCTGGGATCTCATTTATGTCCCTTCTGGAAAGGGGCAACAGATGCTGACTTGGGCACTAAACGTGGCTGAGCTTGTAAGGGCTATATATATATATATATATATATATATATATATATATATATATATATGTGTGTGTGTGTGTGTGTGTGTGTGTGTATGTTGTATGGGTCCCCTTCTAAACTCGAAAGCTCACTTACCTGACTTTCAAAAGACCACGATGAAAAATAATGAAACCCCAGAAGACTCACCATTCAGAACACTGACATTTCACTACAGGCAAGTAACTGCTTGGTCAGCATGTTGACCTTTGCCCCTTACCTCCACGGTAGTGCAATTTCGGAGTTGGTATATTTAGTTAGGGGTGGTGTGGGCGGAGCAGCCCCACCACATAGGGGAGTGTGGATGCAAAACACCCCATATGGGTGGGTTTTCTTTGCTTCAGTTTTAGTTTGTTTGCCAAGTTGGCCAAGCAGTTACTTACCTGTAGTGAAATGTTGGTGTTCCTTGCGGTCAGTCTTCTGGAGTTTGTCTTTTCGTCTCGGTCAGTCATCTGGAGTTTGTTTTTTCATGTCGGTCTTTTGAAAGTCTGGTAAGTGAGCTTTCAGGTTTTAGAAGTAGACCTATCTATATATATATATGTGTGTGTGTGTGTGTGTGTGTGTATATATATGTATATGTATATATATATATATATATATATATATATATATATATATATATATATATATATACACACACACATATATATAGATATATGTGTTTACATATCTATTTATCTGCATATATTTATATATATCTATCTATATATATATCTATATATATATATATATATATATATATAGATATAGATATATATATATATATATATATATATATATATATATCAGTGTGTGCAGTTCTGTATTTGTGTGCAGTCAGTGTGATTATAATATACTTTTTTTGACAGGTCGAAGTGCAGTATTTTAAGGTTGAAGGTCAGGTTCACCAAACATGCATTTTATTGTTTGTTTGTTTCATTGAAGCAGTTAAGTGGAATGTGTAGCAGGTGTGTGCATGTTTGTGTGTGTGCTTGCAAATGTGTGTGGGTTAGGATTTCAGTAAGGGTTGGGTAAGGGGATGATCGAAGTGTGTATGATAGTGAGTGTTTAGGGTTTGGGTTATGTTAGGGGAATAGATGTAGTGTATTTGTGTGTGTGTGTGTGTGTGTGTGTGTGTGTGTGTGTGTGTGTGTGTGTGTGTGTGTGTGTGTGTGTGTCTGTGGGGAGGGAGTGTCCCAGCTGTCTTATAGTGGTAGTGTGAAGTTTTTTTTTTTTTTCATACTTTAGAAGCAAAGTAGTGTTAGGGACAAGGTTGTGTTGCTTGCTTTAGAGAACATTTTTCTCACTGCTTGTAGCTTACCTAATTATCAACCTCCTGCCCATAGAAAGTATGACAGATTATCCGGGTACATCAGTTTCATAAGCATTTGTTTTTTAATCCTAAAGCAGACCCAGCTGTGATTTCTGTTTCTAAAACCGCTAATTAGGTTCATAGATTAGTACTAAGCTAACTGCTCTTGTGAGCCATTTTAAGCCTAGCCAGTTATCTCTTGTGAGACTCAAACCCTGCATCCTGTGTTTGTAAGGCAAACATCTTCACCATTAGGCCACCCTAAAGAGTTTACTGAAGCTAGCCCCAATCACTTTGCCAAGGATGGGAAAGCTATGGATTGAGTGAAGATGATGTATTCCTTTAGAAAGTCAGGATTTTAAACTGTTAAGTTCATGTGCTAAAGTTTTTACTTTTATCCTTTGAGAACATGCAGAAGAAAATAGTTGATCTTCCCTCTGAGGTAAAAAAAAAAAAAAGTCTTTGAATGCCGCTGATTTGATGTTGTCCTTTTCATGCTTCTTCAACTCTTGGGTTACATTTCTGACCTCTGATCGAGTTGGCTGCATTCCACAGACTTCGGATCCATCTGTTGAGCTTCTCCCTCTATCCATAATGCCCTAGTTCATTTCCAACACCCCAGATCTCGTTTGCCACCTTTGCTCACTGAGTTCTTACTATTGTATAGTAAATTTTGTAAGTACCATTGTTGGTACTCCTTTTCTCTTTCTTTCCTACCCTTATCAACGGGATATTCTTAATTACCATTGTTGATAATTTCTTACTTATCTATCTGTAGTTAAAAAAAAAAGGTATTTTTCTTTGCCTTTTCTGTGGTTATACTGCCATGGCTGATAAGCTGACAGGTTTCAAAAAATGAATGTGTTGTGGGCATAAAATCTCCAACTCGGATGCCCACAGGGAGTGCATCTATTACTTAGAAGCAGCGCTCTTATGTACTTTCTGTACCATTTGCACAGGATTTAACTCCATGGCTGACAGGCATAACAAACTTGTCTTTAAGGGCTTCCACCTTCATCATCTTCCTTCTCAGGGGCTCAAACTCCCCTGCAAATCTTCAAAAGCTCCTTCAGAACTCAGAAAAAGATAATTTCCAAAGTCTCTGAAGATTTCCTTGTCCTTAGAGCCTCCGCAGAATGTAAGGAGAAAAATTGTACGGATCCTAAGACTTCGGATCTGAAAGTAGTATCTTCCAGTCTGCTTGTGCAGCCCAAGGATCTGAAACCGTTGGGTCTGACTTCGGGTGTTTCTCAAACTCCGAGAACTCCTTCACCCAAGTTCATTATACACCCTATATCTTCTTGGCTGCATTCCTGTTTTTGCAAACTCTGAGGAAGCACTCCATACCTCAGTCCATCACCTCTTTCATCAGGTCTTCCAGGAGTCTCTGTGAAGCGGAAGTGGATAGGATGGTGAGGAAGTTCTTGCATCTCAGATCTCAGATTTAGATGGAGGGGGGGTTTCCGGGTCCATCTCCCATTGTATCCATGAACTTTCCATCCATCTCACATGCTGTTGTATCTCCTTTTTTGATTCATCCTTCAGTTTTGGAGCCCCAGGATATGAGAGTTCTGAGAGTACCAGGGTCGGAGCCAGAGAGTCACGTCTTCAACCGTGACTGTATCCCTGACCACTTCTGCTCCTGTTCCCTCAGTTCGGGATGAACACAAAACAGAAGCATCAGATCCGTGGGTCAGGAGCAGCTCTGATTTTGTCAGAGCTATCCTTGCCCTTGGGAGCTTCAGTGGCAGCTTGGGTCCCACTTCCTCCTCAAGACATTGATCCGGTCGAGGCTGTGGCTTGCCTGCTTCAGTGTGGCCGGTGACTGGTGTCTCTGGGTCTGTCAGCCTTCGAGGTTGTGAAGAGAGTTTTCTGTAATTCAAAGGCCCAGTCTTTCATTCTTCCTCTGATCTTGCACCCTATCTCCCTTTGGTGCCGAGCTTTGATCCCATCAGACCTATTGAAGCTTTTTGGTTCTGGCCCATCTATGTCTTGGGTGACTCCCCTGGGCAATGAACCGATCAACCTAGTCTCTCACCAGGCATGGAAGGAGCCGCATTCTGTTGAACCAATCCCACATCAACCAGACAAAATTTTAGTTCTCCAAAAGATGGACTGCTTTGGAGCAAAGGAGTCCCTTTTGATGTAATGGTTGTGGCGGCATCCACCAAGAAGGTGCTTGCAGAATAGAGTTCCTCTGTCAACTAGCCTAACAGAGCGTCCAGGCAATGGACAGATTTGGGAAACTCATGTTTGCTTCAGTGACCTTTGCCTTGACATCCCTGTATTTCTTGGCGCTCTTTACAAGACTGCATAGGGATTTGACCAAGGAACTCTCAAAATCTCTTTGTGTCCATGTCTGCAGAGGATTACAAAAGATCATCCTGTCAGCTGGCCACTGTTTTATCTATTTCCAATGTTTCCATGAGATTGATTTCTCACACAGAGGAAGCTACCTCATGGGACGCTGGTTCAGGCATCACCATAAGGAGACATGCCTGGATGTGTTTATGGGACTTTGCAGAGCTTTTCAAGTTTTCTTTCATCAGTGCTTCTTTTGATGGAGCATCCTTGTTTGACCTTTCTGTGAAAGAAGCATTTTCCTGCAGTGAACAGGAAGGGAAGACCCTGTCTGCTGTAGGAATTCACTTTTCTATCCCCCAATGATCCTTTTCTCAGAATCAAATAGAAGGCAAGAAAATGTGGTTTTGGAATCCCAGGGACCTTTGCGGGATTCACATGGAGGCAGAGGAGGGAATTCCAGTTGAAGATGCCATCGTCACTGCAGAGGTGGTCTGCAAAATCAAGGTTTCCAAGATTCTTTTCTGGATAGATCCTTTCTGTGCTCCTAAAATGATGACTGATTACCTGCCTCTGCAAGCAGTCTGAGGATGCTTGTCATTGCAACCAGATGCCTGGGCTGCTAAACAAAAACTTCTTGGCTTCTAAAAATAATATCCAATGGTTACTTTATCCCATTTTTCCAAATGGCCACAATCAAGTCCCAAGTTCATCAGATTCTTTCTCATTCTGCTCCTCCTGCCAGACTTATCTTTTAAGCTGTAGGGTCCATGGAAGCATCTATAGTCTTAGTCCCTTTAGCACATTACTATATGCATGTTCTGCAATGGACACTGGCTGTTCTGTTGTCTGTTCTTCAGTGGCCTGTCTCCTACCCAGTCAGACTTACTCAGGTATGTAAAAATTACATTTATTATTGGATCCAGTCATATGACATTTATGTAGATCGCTCCCTTTATTCCGTCTCCCCCAGTAGCCACAATGACCACGCACACCTCCCAGCTGAGGTAGAGGGGGCATTTCTTGGAGAGGATAGTCCAAGGCATGTGCCCCCCAAGAGGCCAATTTGCATATCAATGTCTTGGCGATGAGAGCAGTCCTACTGGTGCTCCAGGCATTTCAAGATGCTCTCCCTTCAGGAACTATTGTGATCCAGACCGACAACATGGGTATGGTCTGGTATATCAGCAGTCAAGAAGGAAATCAGTCTTACCCTTTCTGTCAAGAGGCTGTGAGAGTGTTGCAGTGGGCAGTCTCCTCCAACTGCTTTCCAGTAGCAATGCACATTCTGGGGAAATCCAGCATACTAGTAGACAAACTCAGCAGGTCTATTCTGATGACTCAAGAATGGTCTCTCAGTCTATCAGCGGTGGAGAAAATTTTCCAGTAGTGGGGCCAACCTTGCTACAACCTTTTTGCTTCTTATCACAACAACAAATGCAGCAGATACTTTGCCCTGATCTGGCCTCAGGGGGAATCACCAGGAGATGCTCTAGTCCACATTTGGCCCTCCGGTCTTGTGTATGACCATCACCTAATACTTCTGATTCTGAAACTCTTACAGAAAGCCATCTGGTTAAAAAGTGTAGTCATCCTCATTGCCCTATTTTGGCCTTGTCAGATTTGGTTCCCATTTCTTTGGTCTAATCTGCGTTATCCTCCTTGGATATTGGACCCAAGTCCAGACCTTCTGTCACATCCCTCCGGAATAAAACATCCCAAACGTCCAGCTCTCAAACTAACCACACGGTTTCTCCAGTTCCAGTAATAGCTAGACAGCTAGGCATTCTTCCCCAGTTTGTGATGCACTTTCATCGTCACAGAAATACGCCACTAAGAGAATTTACAAGAGTAAGTGGAAAAGATGTTCAGTTTGGGCCTTGAAAAATTATATTGCACCTTTTACTGCCATGTTTCTTCTGTAGTAGACTTTTTAGCTTCTCTCTTTCAAAAAAGTGCTAGATTTTTCTGCAATCAAAGTTCATTTGGCAGCCATATCAAATTTTCACTCAGGACATAATGTTTCTTATCTGGCTGCTTCCAAATTCTGTAAAGCTTTTCTGAAGGGTACCTTCCTGCTTCGACCCCCAGTCAAAGATCTTTCACCTCCCTGGGACTTAACAGTAGTACTGCAAGGCTTAAGTCAACAACCGTTTGAACCTTCAGCAAAAAATTATTTAAAATTTCTTTCTTGGAAAACAACATTTTTAGTGGCTGTTCTGCTAAAGGAGTTTCTGAAATCCAGGCTTTTTTTATCAAAAGCTCCATACATTCTTTTTTCATAAAGACAAGGTGACCTTATGAACCAACCCTTCTTTTCTACCAAAAGTGGCTTCTGAATCAAATATAACTCAAGCTAGTCATTTACCAGTCTTCTTTCCAGATTTTTCGAACAAAGGAGAATACATACTACATTTGTTGGATGTTCATAGACATCTATGTTTCTGCTTATACAGAACGAAAGAGTTCAGGCAGACATACCGGACTTTTTGTTTCACCTAGTTGATTGGGTTCTCCACTAGAACTTTCATTAAAGATATTTGTGCAGCAGCCACCTGGTCTAATGCTCATACCTTTATTATTCATTGCAAGTTGGACATAACCTCCAGAAACAGAGCTGCTTTTGGTTCAGCAGTTCTCCGAATATCCTTCCATGAGGGCCACCCAAGTTTTATGTAGCTGAGGATTCTGTCCCATTCATTGACTTGATTTGAACGGGTATTTTAGAGCTACAGAGTTAAGGCTGATATACAATAACACAAGCAGAAGGTTATAATTCAAACTGGAAAGGGATAATGAAGCAGGGGTTAAGTTCAATAGACAGAAAGTGGGATTTTGAATGCAGATCCTTAAGGAGAAGAATAACAAAAATACAGAATATTATATTCATAAAGTAGTAGAATGTGTTCTAATAATTAAGCCAATGCGAGAATAGTGAATATAGCAGTAACCAACAACGTCGGTGTGGCATATTGAAGATTTATCTATGGATGGTGTGGATGTAATGGGATCCTATCTCGCCTACATTCATAACTGATGGGTTTGGAGCCGATCCCTCGGCTCCGACTTGGCCACTATATCGTAGAACTAAGTCTCTAATTGGCTGGGCTACCCCTTATCCCAGAATGCACCACGCCTGCTTCCCCAGATCTCGTTTGCCGCATTTCAAGCTAGACGTGGTCTCGACTTGGCTGGAGCCAAGTAGTTTTTGGTTACTTTTTGGTCTTTTGACCTAGGGGTTTCTTCATAAATTTAAACAAACAGCTGTTTTAACAGCTTTACGTGTGTGTGTGTGTACCTTTTCAGTGTGATTGGAATTTTTTTCTACTTACCAGGCAAGGCCCGTTTAAGTTAGAGGGCCTTTGCCCTTATTGTGAGTCAATTGTTTAAATTGTCTACTTTTAGGCTTATTTTTTTCACCCTACTGTACGTCTTACTTTATCGGGCTAAGCCCGTTTTTAGTTAGAGGGCTTCTGCCCATTTGGTGTTGTGTATCTCGAGCCAGTACCGTTGTTGAGTCAAGGGCTCGTGCCCTCCTTTAAGGTTACTTTCGTGGTAAAAAATAGTTGTGTGACAGGATGTCAAAAGAACAGAAGTCTGGGTTTAAAAAGTGCACCAAGTGTAACTACAAAATGTCTATTACCGATAGCCATGCTGTTTGTGTATATTGTTTAGGACCGAAACATTTACAGGAAACGTAGTGTTTGTCATGCTTTTTCCTCTAGGGTCCTTCAAGAACGTAAAAATAAGTTGATACTTAAGGGCCTTATTAAGCCCTCCTTTGAGGAAGCTTTGGCTTCTCCTTCCTCTCCAGCTTCTAAAAAGAAAAGGTCGTCGGCTCCGACCAGTCCGTTGGACCGACTTCCAAGAAGCATAGGTCGACCTCTTCTTCCTCGGCTCCAATGGCTTCGGAGCCTCGGGTGGAAGGGTCTGCCTCGATACCTCTTTCCTCGGCTCCATTGGTGTCGGAGCCGCAGGTTGGTGGATCGAGAGGCGAATCATCTGCTTCGGCTCCGTTGGTCTTGGAGCCGTTGGAGGTGTGCAGCTCAGACTCTCCCCCCTCGGCCCCGAAGTCCCCTTCGGCACCGATACTTATACATACGGTTCCGGATCCGGTGCCGATAGTGTTGGAGCCGGTCCCCTGGTCTTTCAGAGCCGAGAGAGAAGTCGTCTCGGCCCCCATCTATTTCCTCTAAATCCTCCAGGTTGTCTGACTCAGATTTGGACAGAGTTATCCAGAGGCTTTTCCAGTCCCCGGTTTTTGCAAAAATGGTCTCGGCTCCAGCCCACTCGGCTCCGGAGCCGATCCTCACTTCGACACATCCGATTCCTCCTCCAACCTCCTCGGAGCCATTGGAGTCGGTGATGGTAGAGCAGAGCAGAGTTGTCCAGTCGGAACCGAGACTCCCTTGGAGCCTCTCTGTTCCGACCATCATTCCTAACCTGTCCCAGGCGGCAGGGTTCGGTACCGGGACTTCTTCGGTCGGGGCCGAGGGGAACACTTTGGATCTGGTAGCTTCGGTGCCTAGTCTTCCTCTCAGAGCGTCGGCCGCAGGGATTCCCGGTACCGTCGTGGTCTCTCAGCCGGTATCCTCCGTAGAGTCTGGAGGTCCTGCTTTTGAGGCCATGAGGAGTGCGCTGGCCATGTCCTTGCCGGCTCAGCAAGTCTCTACCTCACCGTCCCTAGACCTGGGAACTGGTGCTTCTGGTGTGCTTCATTCCCATGACAGCGGGGCCCCAGGGCCTGAGGATACTCCCTTGGGGGGTTCCCTTCTCCCGGGAGGTCCTTCTGAATCCGCTTCGGATGAACCTCCGAGGAAGAAATTGTGCAAGAGGAAGCACATTGACTCCCAGGATGAGTCTATCACTTCAGATACTGACCTCGATGATGCGGAGGGGTCCCCAAAATCGTCCTCGGATGACGTCTCATTCTCAGATATCCTCAAGATCCTGAGACAGAGAGGCGATTGGCAGTCCAAAACCCCTTCCGCAGAGGAGTCAGTCTTCCTCAAGGCTTTTGGGGCCCAGCCCTCCGCCTCCTGGGTGTCTCAACCCTTAGATGAATTGCTAGATTTAGTTTCTCGAAGGGTGTGGGAACACCCTGATTCTGTGGAACCGGTGCCCGCCAGGCCTAACAAGTTCCTCTCAGCCCCTCCTCAAAAGAAATTTTTGACCAAAGGAGTTGCAGTAGATGTGATGGTGGTGGCATCTGCCACACAGCAGGACGTGGCAGAGGCTTCAATGTCTATTCACCCTCCTTATAAGGATTCCAGGAGCATGGATAGGTACGGAAAGCGTACCCTTTCTTCAGCGGCCTTTACCCTGCGGTCGCTGAATTACCTTTGTCATTTCACCAGGCTCCAAAGGGACCTCCTCAAAGAGTTAGGAGAGTCTCTTACGGGTAACCTTCCTGAGGCGTTAGCCCAAACTGTTGGCACCGAGATGACTACCCTGTCTTTGATAGTCAACTCGTCCATGAGGCTCATCTCATATGCGGCCGAAGGGGCGAGTAGAGCAGCGGGAACAGGCGTGGCTCTTAGAAGACATGCCTGGTTACGCTTGTGTCCTTTTGTGGAGGCTTTTAAGTCTTCCTTCACTGATGCCCCTTTTGATGGGTCCTCCCTGTTTGGACCCAAGGTGAAGGACACACTGACTCAGTGCGAGCAGGAGGGCAAGACCTTGACTGCCGTGGGGGCCCGTTTTTCCGCTCCTTCTAGACCTTACCCCAAGGCCCATAGAGGAGGGAAAATGTGGTTCAGGATATCTCAAAGGTTTTTCCCTACTCCACCGAGTGATCCCCCCTCCAGAGGCGGGGGGGATTCAGGAAGATGCCGCCCCAGAGGCGGCAGAGGCCCCCGTAACTCTGGAGACAGCGATTCCTTTCGTGGTCCATCCTACGCTCCCTGTCCCTGAGACGTGGCCCGACTGCGCATCTCCGGAGCCAGTCGGGGGTCGTTTTGCGGAACACCCACAGGCTTGGGAATCTATCGCCAAGGATCAGTGGGTGCTCTGAACCATAGCCGGAGGCTATCTCATCCCTTTCACCAAGATCCCCCCTCTTCCTATCAGAAAAATCCCGGATGTGCCACCCAGTCAGCGGGATCAAGCAGCGGTTGAGGTTTCAAAGCTGCTAAGAAAAGGAGTCATCCAGCCTGTCCCCGCCGACCAGATCGGATCAGGAACTTACTCAAGACTATTGACAGGGGACTTGAGGCCCATTTTGGACCTCAGCTCATTGAATCGCTTTGTAAAAAAATCCAAATTTCGAATCGTCACCCTTCAGTCCATTCTCCCGTTGTTGGAGAAGGATGTCTGGATGTGCTCCATAGATCTCAAGGATGCTTACTATCACATTCTGATAAGTCAAGAGTCCAGGAGTCATTTACGCCGCCTGGGAACCAGTCATTTCCAGTTCTGAGCACTGCCTTTTGGTCTCACCACAGCCCCCAGGGTGTTCACCAAGTGTCTGGCAGTGGTGACAGCTCACTTGAGAAGTCTAGGATTCCAGGTGTTTCCCTATCTAGATGACTGGCTCCTTACTGCCACCTCCAAGCATCTATTAGTTCGGGCACTTATGACCACAGTCAGTTTGGGTCATTCACTAGGAATCACGTTCAATTGGGGAAAATCTGTGCTGCAGCCATCTCAGCGTATTACATTTATAGGTGCAGAGTTAGACACAAGAAGAATGCGGGCATTCTTGCCTGTAGAAAGGATTCAGGTCCTGCTGTCTCAGGTTCAAACCCTGTTACCCAGATCACAAGTTCAGGCCAGACTGATTCTGCAGTTATTGGGCACGATGGCCTCGACTAATCTACTAGTCCCCTTAGCCAGGCTGCACATGCGAGTGCTGCAATGGCTACCGTCGGTTCAATGGTCCTTTCAGGAACTTCCCCTGAACCATTTGGTCCAGATTACCGAAATGTGCCGTCGGGACCTACATTGGCTGCTTCGGTCCAACCTGGACCAGGGGGCGACCCTTTGCCCTTCAGCCTCCCATCGCCACAGTGACCACGGACGCCTCCCAGACAGGGTAGGGGGGTCATTATCTGGATAGGTCTGTCCAAGGCACGTGGCAGGCTCACGAAACACACTTACATATCAATATCCTGGAAATGAGAGCGGTGCTACTGGTGTTGCAAGCACTTCATCATGCTCTTCCACGTGGTACTATTGCGATCCTGTCCGACAACATGTCGGTAGTCTGGTACATAAACAAGCAAGGCGGAACCAGGTCCTACCCTCTTTGCCGAGAGGCCATGAGAGTGTGGCATTGGGCGATTTCTACCCAGCGTTTCCTAGTGGCAACGCACATTCCGGGGAAATCCAATGTGATTGCAGACAGGCTGAGCAGAACTCTCCTGTTACCCCACGAGTGGTCCCTCAACGACAGAGTGGCTGCAAACATCTTCGCCAAGTGGGGCCTCCCTTGTTGCGACTTGTTCGCCAGTCCTCACAATGCGAAATGCAGGGACTTCTTCACTCTGACTCCCTCTCAGGGGCAGATTCCCAGGGACGCTCTAGCTCACAGTTGGCCCCCCGGTCTACTTTACGCCTTCCCTCCGGTTCCCCTTCTCCCGAAGGTGATTTATCTAGGGAGTGACATGATTTTGATCGCTCCACACTGGCCTCGTCAGGTTTGGTTCCCCTTCCTTCTGAGGTTTGCGGTGGAGGGCCCATGGTTTCTGGACCTAGTGCCCGACCTGTTGACTCATCAGTTGGGACAGTCTCACCCGTCCCTCAGATCCTTGAGGTTGGCCGCTTGGTTACTCCACTTCCAACCTTAGTCAGAGATAACTCTTTTTCTCCAGACGTCATCCACATTTTGTCCTCTTCTCACAAACCTTCCACTATTAAAGTGTATTCCAGTAAGTGGAAGAGGTTTGCTCTTTGGGCCCAGCAACGAGGTATAGATCCCCTTACCGCCCCAGTACCTCAGGTTTTAGAATTCCTGGCTTCTTTGTTTTATTTGGGCTCTTCAGTTTCCACAATTAAAGTCCAACTGGCGGCTATCTCTAATTTTCATGTCTCCTTTGAGCCTTTCTTAATGGCAAACAGGCTTTGCAAATCTTTCCTTAAAAGAGCGTGGCTCCTTCGGCCCCCAATAGCCCATCCTGTGCCCCCTTGGGATCTGAATATGGTTCTAGCTTCTTTAACTGCCCGTCCCTTTGAACCAGCAGCTACTTGTGATCTAAAATTTCTATCTTGGAAAACTGCTTTTTTGGTGGCAATAACCTCTGCCAAGCGGGTCTCAGAGCTTCAGGCTCTCTGTTCTAATCCTCCTTATTTGACCTTTCACAAAGACAGAGTGTCTCTCAAGTTAAATCCCTCTTTCTTGCCCAAGGTAGCATCCTCCTTATGCATTCAACAATCTTTGGAGCTCCCGGTGTTTTTTACCAAATTCTCCAATAGCGCAGAATATATTTTCCATCAGTTGGATGTTCACAGACAACTGCGTTTTTATTTAAGTAGGACCAATCAGACACGAAAGTCAGATCAGCTGTTTGTGTCCTTTGCGGAAAATAGATTGGGTCAACCGGTGGCTAAAACCACCATAGCCAAATGGATTAAAGATTGCATCTCCTTCATCTATTCACAGTCCGGCAAAGAGCTACCATTCCCAGTCAAGGCTCATTCTACCAGGGCAGTGGCTACTTCTGTAGCATTTCACTCCAAATTATCGATAGATGATATCTGTGCGGCTGCTACCTGGATTTCTCCGCACACCTTTGTTTCTCATTACAAGATAGATGTGGCTTCTCGAAGTAGAGCTTCCTTTGGTTCCACAGTTCTCAGGAGTGTTTTCCAATGAGCCACCCGGGATTTAGGTGCTAGGGATGCTGTCCCATCAGTTATGAATGTAGGCGAGATAGGATCCCATTACATCTTTTAGTTATGTACTTACCATAACTTCGGATGTATGGGATCCATCTCGCCTATATTCATACGTACCCGCTCTCCTTCCCCCTTCCCATTGGACTTAGAGGAAATGTTGCTACTTACTGAGTTTTTCTCTTGAAGGACTTTAGTTTGTTACAGTTGTTGGTATGTTTCTGTGCCTGGATGTAGGTATATAAAAGCGAACAAACAAGATCTGGGGAAGCAGGCGTGGTGCATTCTGGGATAAGGGGTAGCCCAGCCAATTAGAGACTTCGTTCTACGATATAGTGGCCGAGTCGGAGCCGAGGGATCGGCTCTGAACCCATCAGTTGTGAATTTAGGTGAGATGGATCCCATACGTCCAAAGTTATGGTAAGTACATAAGTAAAAGTTTAATCACGAGGGCGAAGCCAGAGTGATTAAATAAAGCCAACCGTTAGTAAATCTTCAATATACCACAGAGTCTGTTATTGCTGTTAAACAATGACATTATTTAAGGGGGAAAAAACTTACTTTTTTTTTAAATAATGTCTTTGATTAATGCCTCCCTTGTGCCCTTCCCTTCCGTGTTTTCTCTTGTATCCTGGAGCTTTCCTGATGTACTGCTCATCAATATGGGACTTGCGTTCCCACACTTATGCAGTACGTCAGTGCTGTGTAAAAGAAGCAACAGAGAAAGGAAGATCTCCATTGCTTTTAATTAATTAATTAATTAATTAATTAATTAATTAATTAATTAATTAATTAAGTTAGTTAGTTAGTTAGTTAGTTAGTAAGGAAAAAGAAACCGGGAGGCCTTCAATGTTCCGGAGAGATGGGACAGAGAAAATAAAAGGATAATTAGGTACGTTTCCTTAGTTTTGCAGAACGTATCTGATTATCCTCGTATTTTTCTCTGTGCTGTCTCCTTCGTTCATTTGAGGTCTTCAGTGTTGTAAATATATTTAAAAAAAGGAAAGAAAAGTAAAACTTTTATGGGATATACTAATGGAAAAAAGTCCGGGCGACTGAACCTTTTTCCACTGGAATATTCTTGGATTTACATCGAGATTTACAATGCTGGTTGGGCTGACCAATCGGCGTGCTCCTTTTTGAGTATTTTTGGCCAGTCATTGTATAAAGGTTTTGCCATTAGGGATGACTGCACGTAGGAGTACAGAATATGGGCAAGAGGGAGGTGGAATTTACTCAAGAAAACTGGCAAAGGAATCAAGGTATTGGGAGCAAGTAACTAGAGAAGGAACAGTAATAAAGTGGGATGAGGCCAAGGACATGTTTAGACTGCAGGCTGGAGACTGCCTTTCCTACCAGGGATTGTTATCAAAGTGTAGGCAAAGAGAAATTAATAGGGGAATATTTTGTGATAAACCTGCCCTGATGGGTTTTTTAGTTAAAACTAGAACAGAAACTGCTTTTACAAAGGGATAATTAGTAGGGTATATAAAATATTGCATGATAACTATAAGAATCATAGGAAGTTAGAAAAGATTGGGAAGAGAGACTGAAAAAGCTGTTTTACAAGGGAAGAATGAAAGGGACATATGTATTGCTCCCAGGTATAAAACAAAGTTTAGAAGTTTTAGGATATTTGCTTGGAAGCATTTGCATAGGTATTTTTATATCCCAAACAGACTTCAAAGTTTGTTTCCCTCAAGTAGATAACAAGTGTTGAAAGGTTGGAGAAGGAGGAGAAAGAGGTAACCAGAAACGTGTTTTGTGAGTGTAATGAGTTTTACAGATTGCATAAATTATTTACAGAGTATTCTGTAAATATTGAGTTAGCAAATCGCTGTAACTAAGGTTTTTTGTTTTGTTTTTTTTGGGTTTTTTTTGAGCTGGGACACACAATCTGTATTTCATTGACATAGTAAGGCCCTATTAAGTTTAATAATGTTGGCTGCCAAAAAAGTAATTACAAGAAAATGGAATTCAAAGTCTAAAGTACTGACTATTGCAAATGGGAGAAAATAACTGGGAGAGAGGTCTTTCAGTTGCATAGAAGTAAATGGAAATTGTGGTAACACTACAGGCAGAATAATGTTTAGGAGGAGTGAAGTTTAAGGGAATGTCGGAGTTCAGCAGTTTATGTAGTGTTGAACTGATTCCAAAGAAAAGATATGTGATTTATAATGTATGTAAATGGAAAATGTTAATGTGTTTAGTTTTTCTGTTAATGTAGGTTTGTTTGTGTCTTAAGTGATAATTCAGTAAAGATCTTTAAAAAGAGTTTAGTGAATGTAGAATTTTTTTCAGATGAATAGTTTTTTGAGTTTGATAAAATGAAAATTGATTTTACAAAAATGGTAGAAATAAGAGAGAGAGAGAGATCTGGGGGAAAGTAATAGGAATTATTTAGAGGTATGAGGGAAAGTAATAGGAATTATTCATAGAGGTTGACAGTGTTTTAAGGTTGCCACCCGTCCCGTTTCAGCGGGACACTTACGGGTTAATCCACCTTATCCCGTTGCCCGCTATATCAAGTAGTGGGACCTGAAAAGTCCTGCTTTTGCGATCGCACTGAATTGCCTTGGAAAAGTTTACTTCCAGCTTTTTCACTGCAATTCAGATACGTCACCAACCCGGACCTGCAGGCAAAGCTGCTGCCTGTTAGGTCCAGGTGCTTTAAATCGTGCAGCAATTGGCTGCAATTCACGAAAGGGGTGGGGATTGGGGCAGGAAGAGCCCTGCAAAGATCGCGACTGTAGGAATGCTTTGTTTTAAGCACTTCTACAGCCGCTAAAAAAAGACCGCAATTTTTTTATATATATATATAACAAGTGAGCCAGCCAGCCTCCTCCTCCTCCAGCCAGCCATCCTCCTCCAGCCAGCCAGCCAGCCAGCCATCCTCCTCCTCCAGCCAGCCATCCTCCTCCAGCCAGCCATCCTCCTCCTCCTCCCGCCAGCCAGCCATCCTCCTCCTCCTCCAGCCAGCCATCCTCCTCCTCCTCCAGCCAGCCAGCCATCCTCCATCTATCCAGCCATGCAGCCAGCCATCCATTCATTCATGCAGCCAGGCATCCATCCATCAAGCCATCCATCCAGCAGCTACTCCCACCAACCAACTAGCCACTCCAGCCAGCCATCCATCCAGCCCCCAGCCATCCATTCATGCATGCAGCCAGCCATGCATCCATTCATTCAGCCATCCAGTCATTCATCCATCCAGCTGCTACTCCAGCAGCCATCCGTTGTACCCATAACATCATCTTCTTCACCACTCTGGTGGTGATGTCACAGTAGAGGGTGTGGCCAGTGTCATATTGGCCACACCCCTATGTCCCACTTTGGCCTGCTTAAAAGGTGGCAACCCTACAGTGTTTAAAGTATTACAGAATAAGGGGAATCATACCAGAAGAGACGAGGAGCAACTGCAGAGTAGTATTTAGATAATATGCACGTGTTTTGAAAGTTTGCTGTTGAGCAATTACTTTTTTGATATCTGCAGTACACAGAATCTTTCAGCACACTAACTTATGCGATAGGAAGTAGGAAGAATGATTGCTAAACTTGAGAAGCTTATAACAAGAAAAATAACTACAGATCTTATAGAAATAGTGATAGTTTGGCCATTTTATGTACATTTGTATAAAGCAGAAGAATGTGGAAGGCAATAAAATACAGAAATTAAATATTTATAGACAACTTAGTTATGTCAAGGTTAGAGGCAGATGAGCCTCGACAGTTAATAGCTAATGTAGAATGAGATGAGATAAAAATGGTGATGGCTCAGATATTCAGAGCTTCCTTGTGCCAGGTTGGACACCTGTGACTAAAAGACTTGGTTTGCTTCTAAAATCATCTGGACCTATAAAACTGATATCTTTTTTTTTTTTTTTTGTGTTGCACTTTCTCTTTTTCAGTGGCATTTAACACTTCTGTGCTGCATTGAATTTGTCACTGTTTTTCAGCCTGCACATGTTAAAGAAACTCCATCTGTTACTGTTCTGCTCTTAGGTTGTTTTAACAGTATTCTGATATTCCCTAACCTTCTCCGATACTGCAAAAGCTCTTCTGAGTATGCCAAGGTTCTCCTGAGTCTGTCAAAATGTTTCTTAGGTTTTGCAAAGTTTGTGTGTGTTGCAAACATTTTTCAGGGTTAGTGATCTTATTTCCAGGGATTCCTGGTACTGCAAGCATTCTAGCTTCTGCTGTAAAGCATTTGGTACTGCACTTGAGCTCAAAGCAAGTTTTTTTTTTACATTAAAAGGGTTTTCTTGCAGTCTGGTAGGAGGAGAGAGCTAAATTCAACCCATCCAAGGTCGGGGCTACTGGTGAATAGCTTTTTATGTTTTTATCTGATTGACCTGAGGGTTTAACTTTATAAAAGTCTTTAATCCTGTGGTATAAAGAATTGCATTTTTGTGAGACTGTGCTCATTTATTCAGAGCGTCTTTGTGCCTGGCTTGGACACCTATGACTACAAGACTTCAATTGCGTCTAAAATCGTCTGGACCTACAAAGCTGTGAGATTGTGCTCAATTATTCAGAACTGCTCAAAGACCAGTTTGTGCAGAGTGTGGTACCACTCCAGGCAGGGGTGTAACAGACAAATTCTATTTTGTACTCACAAGGTCCTAGTGCTAACCCTATCACTTAAAAATGAATGGAACTCCCAAAATGCTACCTCTAAGTAGTAATAAATGTAGGCAACATTTTTAGCTGTTCCGCCTAAAACTATTAAAGATATATATTTTTTTGATTAATAATATTGCACCTATTTTTGGAGACATTCATTTAGACAGTTATAGACATAATATAATCACCTGAAAAAAAACATATTGATGTGGTGCTCAGAAAAAAAATGTACTCAATAGAGTACAAAGAATATGACTGGCTGCACCCTTGACTAGAGGTCATCTAATAGTATAGTACTAAACACTCTCACTTTGACACTTAAGTGACTCTCCCCTACTTCTTCACATCTAGAAATTGTTTCTTTGCCTTTGTATATCATAGGCTAGATTCAGGCCTGCTGAATCTAGACTGTTTGGTGTCACTGTGCTCTTAAACTAGCCATCTTACATTAAAAGGGTCTCCCTGAACTCTTGTGGCAGAAGAGTGTAGCTCAAGACCAATCTCTGTTGTGGATTTCTGGAGAAAGGCTCAGTTTGGGGCTTTCCCGTTGGTAGTTGTGTTAAAACAGTTTACATTTGCCTATATATAAGCCTTGTGTTTGCGCAGGTTGCACTTAGTTTACCTGAGCTGCTCAACGTTTGACAACTTTAGCCAGAGATTTGGAGTGCATCTACTCTGAAATCCAAGGCATCCACTGAAAAAGAAAAGAAAAAGGTAAGAAGAAGAAGTACATTTAAGCCAGCACTGCACTTTATAATTGTATTTAATTGAATTACTGCTTAATTTTTGCTGTTTGTGACTACTTTTTACTCTGCGCCTTTTAATTGTGTTTCATTGCCTTGTATAGCATAGGCTAGACTCAGACCTGCTGAAACTCGACTGTTTGTTATCACTATGCTGTTAAACCTGTCATCTTACAATAAGAGAGCCTCCCTGCACCCTTGTGGTGAAGTGTGTAGTTCAAGACCCATCTGAGTTGAGTATTACTGGAGAAAGGCTCAGTTTGGGGCTTTCCCATTGGTAGTTGTGTTAAAAATTGATCTCATGTTGTCCTTTTCATTCTTGCTCACTTTTGGGTTCTGATCCAATCCTAGGATCCAGTTAGGCTGCATATACCAGACTTCGGATCCAGCTCTTGAGCTCCTTCCTGTACCCATAATGCCCTACTCCATCCCCATTGCCTCAGATATAGGTTCTACTCTTGAGCATGTTTTACTTGTAATATTACCAGTTTATTTAGGTAAATCTTTCTAAAATCTTGTAGTCCTCCCTCTTAGTTTGTTGCTGGAGTTAGGAATTTTCCCGTATCTTTTTCTTAACTTTTTACTCAGTTGTGAGTTGTCTTTGTACCATTTTTGGTACTTTTTCCTTTCCTTTTAGGTATTCTGTTGTATACCATAGCTGGTATTCTTTTTTCTTTCTTAGACTGTTTTTTTTTGTCTAAAAAAAAAGAAAAATGTTACAGTTAGTTGTTGTTATACTATTGCTGCAGTTTCTCCCTTGTATCTGTGGTATTCTCCTTGTTCATGTTGGAGAAACCAATTAGATTTAAAAAGTGCACATCTTGTGGGCACAAGACCCCAAACTCAGATGCTCACAAGAAGTGCATTTATTGTATAGGACAGGATCATTTTAATATGGTCTCTTCCATTTGTGCTAACTTAATCCCAGTGCATTATTAGACAGGTGCAATAAACTAATTCTAAAGGGGTTGCTCCTTGCTTCTTTTGGGGCTCAAACTCTCTCTAAAATCATCTAAATCCATTTCTTCAGATGTCAGGAAGAGATCTCCTCTGAAGTCCCCAAGGGCTTCCTTGGAGCCACTGGAAAAAATAGAAATCGTTTGGACCCGTACTCCTTGTATCTGAAACCTCTTGGGCTGTCTTCGGATCCAATGCCTTCATCAGATACTAAAGATTTGGCTCTGATCATCATATCCACTTTACCCTCTACTTCTTCAGATCCTAAGTCCTTGGATCCAAGAACTAGTTTGGTCTGTAGAAGCCATATGCTAGAGTACACACTGAAGTCTCTCCCCCGTTGTCTGCCCACTCAGCTTTTTGAGACTCTGAAGAAACACTCTCAAGCCCCTTTTATGGTGTCTTTTAGGTCTTCAGGAAGTCTGTCAGAGGTGGATGTGGATAGGATGATGTGTAAATTCCACAGAGCTCAGATCCAGATAGGGGTCCTTCCATCTCTGTCCCCTATGGATCTGTGAGTGCACTGACTAAGTCCAATTTTTCTCCCTCTCCAGTCTGACCTGTGGTTTCAGAGTCCCTGTAGCAAAGATCTCTGAGAGTTAGGCATCAGATCCGAGGGTAGTTCCTTCCACCACACTGACAGTTTCCGTGACTGGCTCCACCCTAGTACCCTCGGATCAGAGTGGGTCTCGGAGCTGAGATGTCAGCGCTGGATCCAAGAGGTTGAGTTTGGCCCTACTTTTGTCAGCTCTGCCCCTTTCGCTCAGTGCTGTGGTCCTGAACAGCTTGGATCTGATTCTCCCATTGAGGCTCGGATCCAGTGTGACCCCAACCTGCCTTATTTGGAAGCTCTGGGGGGGGGGCAGGTTTCCCCTGGGCCCTTGGCATTCAGGGTGGTAGAAAGCACCTTCTCTCTTCATAGAGAACTGTCGCCTCATGTCTCTGATCCTGTTCCCTTCCCCTCATTGGCTTCGAGCTCTGAGTCTGTCAGACCTACTCCACAGGGACAGCCAATTCCAGTTAGTCTCCAGACAGTTCCAGGGTGGGAGGGTGGCCTAATGGTTAAGGTGTTTGCCTTACAAACACAGGGTCCAGGGTTTGAGTCTCACAGGGGATAATTGGCTAGGCTTAAAATGGCTCACAAGGGCAGTTAGCTTAGTACTAATCTGTGAACCTATGAACCTAAGTAGAGGAACTCTCCTGTTCCAGTACCACTCTTGAACATCCCACCGAGGAGATTCCTTGGAAGAGGATGTGTAAGAGGAGGCACATAGACTCCACCATAAAGACTCTTATGGAAGATACCAATCTTGATGAGGGAGACAGATCCTCCAAATCACCAACTGATGACATTTTATTTGGAGATATCCTAGAAATCCTTAAGCAAAAAGGTGGCTTGGATTCACAAACTCCTCCTTCTGAGGAATCTTTGTTCCTGGAGGCTTTTGGTGTTAGACCATCTACATCTTGGGTGACCCCCCTCCCCCAGTGGATGAACTTATTGACCAGGTTTCCCGTTGGGCACGGAAGGAGATAGACACTAACCTGTACCCAAGTGCAGGGACAGATTTTTAGCTCTTACCTCGGACCACCCTCACTAAAACAAAGGAGTTCCCGGTTGATGCTATGGTGGTGGCAACAGCCAGTAAGAAAGAGCTAGCAGAGCAAAGCTCTTCTGTCCATTTGCTGAACAGGGAGTCCAGAGCGTTGGATAGATTCAGAAACCGAGTGTTTGTCTCAGACACCTTCGCCCTTAGGTCATTTAACTATTTGACACATTTTACTCTGATTCAGAGGGATTTGACTAAGAAACTATCAAACTTTCTCTCTTGAACCCGTGTCTGCTGAGGACTTCAAATGAACTTTCTCTCAGTTGGCCACTCTCTTCTCTATTTCAGATGCTTTGATGCGGTTAATCTCTCATACAGCTGAAGGTACCTCATGAGCCACCGGATTAGGTATTGCTATAAGGAGACATGCCTTGATGTGGCTATGTGATTTTGCAGAACCCTTTAAGATGTCTTTTGTTAATGACTCTTTTGATGGCACTTTCTTGTTTGGGCTGTCTGTTAAAGATACACTTACCTGGTGTGAAAAGGATGGAAAACCCCTGTCTGCTGCAGGGATCAAGTTTTCTATCCCTCAATGGAATGTCTCCCGAAACCAGAGAAGGTGGTAAGATGATGTGGTTCTGTATGTTTCAGGGGCCTTTCCAGGATTTCATAGGGGCACACTTCCTCTGCAGGCAGACATGGAAATTTTAATGGAAGATGTTGCCCTAGAGGCAAAGTAGGCCAACATATGTGGGGGTTTAGGGATTCTTTTTCAGGCAGGCCCTGTCAGCACTCTTGAAGCACTGCCCGACTGTTCCACTCTGGAGGCAGACGTGGGTCATTTCTCTTTGCACCTAGATGCCTGGACTATCATCACAAAAGATTTATGGGTGCTAAGATAATATCCAGAGGTTACTACATACCCTTTTCCTTTCTTCCTCGGTGTCGTAGGAAGAAACTTTCTGATATTCCACCCAGTCAGAGGGAGGAAGGAAGCAGCATGAGGAAATACAAAAGCTGCTAGAAAAAAGGAGTTATCCAGATGGTCCAGCGAGACGAGATAGGATTTGGAACTTACTCATTCTTCTTTTTAGTCCCGAAGAAGACAAGTGACTTCAGACCAATTTTGGACCTAGGCAGTTTGAACCAGTTTGTGAAGAAGGGAAAGTTCGAAATGGTCACAATTCTGTCAGTCATGCTATTTTTGCAAAAGGATGACTGTATGTGCTCCATAGACCTTCAGGATGTGTACTATCACATAAAAATAGACAGATGATCCAGGAGATACCTTCACTTTCGGCTGGGAGCCAATCATTACCAATTCAGAGCTCTGCCCTTTGGACTCACAACAGCCCCCAGGGTGTTTACCAAATACATGGCAGTAGGGGCAGCTCACTTGAGGCTCAAGGAATTCCAGGTGTTTCCATATTTGGATGATTGGCTCCTCTCCGCCCCCTCCAAGCATCAACTCTTACAAGTCGGGGACTATTTGCTACAGATTTGCAATATCTTGGACATTTCAGTCGGTCTTGCCAAATATCAGCATGATACGTTGCAGAGCCTGGAATTCATCAGAACGCTTCTGAATACGATGACTCAGGTGGCATCTTTACCTCCCCACCGCATTGCTTCCTTAAGACACCAAGTACAGGATATTCTCTGTCATCCTTCTCCTGAAGCAAAGTTAGTGCTATGAGCACTGTGGTTAGTGGCAGCTGCCATAATATTGCTTTCCTTTGCTCGCTTCTTTATGCAAATTCTCCAGTTGACCTTATCTGTAGAGTGGTCCATTCTACATCAGCCCTTGTCTTTCAGATAAAACTCACCCTGACCTGTGTACGCCACATTTGTTGCTGAGTTCAGTTTGATGATCTTTTTCTGGGCAGACCCTTTATTCTTACGAGTCCAGTTGGTGCAGTGACAACAGATGCCTCACAACTGGGGTGGGTGGAGGTATTTCTTGGGAAGGATGCCCCAAGGCAAGTGGTCCACCCAAGACACCAAATTGCATATCAGTGTTCTAGAGATGAGAGCAGTCCTTTATCGTTGCAGGCATTTCAAGAATCTCTCACACTGGGGACTATTACATTTCATAAAGACAATATATCGGTAGTCTAGTACATCAACAAACAAGGAGGAGCCAGATCTTACCCCCTCTGCAGAGAGGCCATGAGAGTGTGGGAATGAGTGATCTCCTCGGACCGCTTTCAAAATTACGATGCACCTTCCGGGGAAAACCAACATGCTGGCAGACCAATTGAGCAGATCTGTTCTGATGCCTCATGAGTGGTCTCTCAACCAGTCATTAGCAAATATGGTCTTCAGGTACTGGGGCCAACCATTTGTCCCCCACCCCTCAACAAGTACTTCACTCTGATCCCCCCTCAAGGGGAGTCAACAAGTGACGCTGTGCTTTATTCTTGACCTTCCTGTCTCCTTTATGCCTACCCGCCTCTTCTTCAAATTCCAACATTTTTATAGAAATCAAGCAGGTTGAACAGCATTGTTATCCTCATTTGTCCTGTCTGGCCTCAGCAATTTTGATTCCTCTTTCTGTGGTCTCATACTCGGTTAAGTTGTCAATCTCGCCTTCATTCTTGCTGGATGGGTTCGGCTCCGACTCGGCCTATTACTAAAGCTCGAGAGCTATTTTTACCGACTCGAGGCTATCCTATGTCCCATAATGCTAGGCGTGATATACCCAGATCTCGTTTGCCGCTTCAGCTACGAGGTTTCGTCTTTTTGCCAGCTTAGGTTGTATTAATATTTTTTTTTTGTTTTAGTCAGCTTTTTGGGTTAAAATATTAGCGATAGTGTTTTATAGTTACTACCCTTTAGATCCCTGTTTAGGATTCCCTCTTAGGTAGTTTTTGATACTGTTTTTTCCCCTCACCTAATAGGCCATTGGCCAATCCTCTTCCATACTTATTTGTCTATAGTTGTATGTGTGTGCCTAGTTAGATTGTATTAAAAAGTGTGGGGTTTTGTTATATTATTCTGGTCTGTTATAAATTTTGTATGTGTGTGTGTGTTTGGCTGATTGTGACTAGACCTCCCTTAGTTGTCCTTGTCTGCCAGTCATCCCTTTTTCAGGATGTCTAAAGACACTAAGGTCTCGGGCTTCAAGAAGTGTGACTTGTGCTGTCAGAAGATGTCTCTGACAGACTGTCACACTTCTTGTGTATATTGCTTGGGCCCTCTGCACCTGCAGGACTCTTGTTCTGTCTGCCATACATTCAGTCCAAGAGTCCTGCAGGAACGCAGAAACAAACTTATTTTGAGAGGCTTGTTAAAGCCTGAAGGTTCCCCGGCTAAGCCTTCATCGGGTAAACCTTCTAAGCCCAGCAAACCGTCGCCGAGCGGTGCTACTACTACCACTGCATTGGTTCCAGCCGGAACAGATGATTCGAGGCCTCAGTCAGCTCCGACTCTGCTGTCGGAGCCGTCTTCGAGCAAGAAGCGTTCCAGGTCTCCTTCCCTAGAATCAGTCCATTCAGCTCCGAAGTCTCCCTTGTTATCGGAGTGGAGTCACAGGTCCCATTCCTCTCGGTCTTCCAGGCTGTCGGACCATGACCTCGAGAGGGTGGTTAGCAGACTACTTAAGTCGCAGGCACTGGCCCAAATGTTGCATAGCCCTCCTCATCAGGCAGTGGCTTTCACTACTCCCTCTTCGATTCCTCCTCCAACTCTTCCTGTGAGTTCAGAGCCGGAGACTGTAGGGGTCGGGACCATCAGAACGTTGGAGCCAATACCACCCCTTTCGGCTCCCTCGTCGGCTCCGATCTCTTCCTTGGTTCCATCCTTGGAGAGATCCGGGTGCCGGGACTCTCTCGTCAGCTCAGAGGGGGGGGGGGCGAGTGGCATCAGACCCTTGTCCAACCCCATTCTCCCTCTCTGAGCTTTGGCGCAGGTGAGTTCGGAGCCGACATCGGCCTCGGAGCAGTCCCTCTTGGTGCCGGGGGAAGTCCTTGTCTCTTCGGAGCGGGGACCCCCTTCCCTGCCTGATAGGGGCGCCTTTGAGGTCATAAGGAGTGTGCTGGCCCCTGTGCCTGCTCCATGGTCGGCTCCTTCGGCTCCTCCCTCTATGGTGCCTGCTTCAGTCTCTACACGCTCTCTCGATCCCGAGCATGGAGAACCGATGCTACAGGTAGCCATATTGGGCATATCCTCCTCTTCCGAGGCCTACCCTGATCCTTCAGGGGAGCCCCCTCGAAAGAGAAAATGCAAGAGGAAGCATGTAGACTCCCCTGAGTCAGTCACATCGGACACTGACTTGGATGACTCAGAAGGGTCCCCAAGGTCCCCCTCTGATGATGTCTCATTTTCTGACATCCTGGAGATTCTTAAGCAGAGGGGAAACTGGTCTGCCCTTAACCCTTCTGAGGACGAGTTGGTGTACCTGGATGCGTTCGGTTCTCGCCCTTCCACCTCCTAGGTGTCTCCGCCTTTCGACCCGCTCATGGATGTGGTGGCTCGAAAGGCGTGGACGGCTCCGGATACTATGGAACCAACTCCCTGGAGGCCTACAAAATTTATTACAGCCCCTTCTGACAAGCAGTTTCTAACTAAGGGCATCCCTGTTGATGTCATGGTGGTGGCGGCCACTGAAAAGGAGTTGGCTGATCCTTCAGTACCTGTCCATCCTCCTAATAAGGAATCTAGGACTATGGACAGGTATGGCAAGCGGATGTTTTCCTCAGCGACCTTTGCTATGCGGTTACTGAATTATTTGTGCCATTTCACCCGTCTCCAGAGAGACCTTCTCAAGGAACTGGGTGATACCTTACAGGACCCATCAGCTGTGGGGTCTCAGGAAAAGATCAACTCCCAGCTGGGGACCCTAAACTCTATTGTCAACTCATCCATGCAGCTCATTTCCTATGCAGCCGATGGAGCAAGTAGGGCTGCAGGCACGGGCGTCGCTCTAAGGAGACACACCTGGATGCGGCTTTGCAGTTTTGCTGACCCCTTCAAGGCGTCCTTCACTAACACCCCCTTTGATGGTTCTGCCTTATTTGGACCTCAAGTGAAGGATACATTGACCAGTTCCGAGCAGGAAGGCAAGACTCTCTCTGCCATAGGAGTCTGTTTTTCTACCCCTTCTAGACCATACCCTAAGGGTCAGAAAGGTGGGAAAATGTGGTTCTGCAAACCTCAGGGAGTACTGCCTGACGCACGTGGTGAGCTTCCCTCCAGAGGCAGAGGAGGGAACAATAATAGACGCCGCCCGAAGGGCAGGGGGGTCCGCAGAATCAGGGTAGCAGAGAATCCTTCTCTGACAAACCCTTTCAGCACCCCTGAGGAGCTGCCCGACTGTCCACCTTCGGAGGCAGTCGGGGGAAGACTATCACTGTACCCAGAAGCCTGGCATTCCCTCACGCAAGACAATTGATCATATCCGTGGGTTACAAAATTCCCTTTATTCATACCCCACAACAGCCAAAAGGGCCCCTTCCAGACGTTCCACTCGGTCTGAGGGATCAAGCAGCACTAGAAATTTCAAAGCTGCTAGAAAAAAGAGCCATCCAGCCAGTCCCAGCAGACCAGCAAGGATCCGAAGTCTACTCCAAGTTCTTTTTGGTACCAAAAAAGACAGGGGACTGGAGACCTATTTTGGATCTCAGCAGGCTGAACACGTCTGTTCAAAGAATGAAATTCTGGATGGTCATGCTTCAGTCCATTCTACCCTTCCTGGGTCAGGACAATTGGATGTGCTCCATAGACCTTCAGGATGCGTACTATCATATCAAAATGAACAGGCGCTCCAGGAGGTTTCTCCACTTCCGGCTGGGAGCCCGTCACTGCCAATTCAGAGCCCTGCCCTTTGGCCTCACCACAGCCCCCAGGGTGTTTACCAAATGCATGGCAGTGGTTGCGGCTCACCTGAGACGAAAAGGATTCCAGGTGTTTCCATACTTAGATGACTGGCTCCTTACTGCCACCACCAAGCGTCAGCTACTTCATTCCAGAGATTATACCCTCCAAATTTGCAACGAGCTAGGTATCTATAAACTCCGAAACGTCTGCCTTGTCAGTCTATTACCTTCATAGGCGCCGTTTTAAACACTGTGGAACTGTCAGTAAAACTGCCTGTACAAAGGATTTCAGACATTCGAGGTCATGTTCAAATCCTGCTACAAGAGAGCAGAGTCCAGGCCAGATTCGTACTAAAAACCCTAGGTCTCATGGCAGCAGCTATCACATTACTCCCCCTAGCTCGCTTTCACATGTGGATCCTGCAATGGATGCTGTTTTCCCAGTGGTCCTTTCAACAGCTTCCAATGTCACACAGCATTCTAATCACTCAGTCATGCTAAAGACACCTTTCGTGGTGGATGGTCTCCCCTCAGGTTCTTCAGGGCAGACCCTTTGTCCTTCCTCCTCCTGTGGCTACTGTGACAACGGATGCCTCCCTGATCGGGTGGGGGGTGCATTTTCAGGGCAGGACAGTCCAGGGCACATGGCATCCTTTTGAAAGCCACCTGCACATAAATGTCTTGGAAATGAGAGCGGTGCTTTTAGCCTTGCAGGCCCTTCAAGACTCTCTACCCACTGGGACTATTGCAATTCAGACAGACAATATGTCTGTAGTGTGGTACATCAACAAGCAGGGCGGAACCAGGTCCTACCCCCTATGTCAAGAAGCACTCAGACTGTGGCAGTGGGCGATTTCTTCTCAATGGTTTCTGGTAGCAACGCATATCCCCGGGAAATCCAACGTCATAACGGACAGGCTGAGCAGAGCCATTCTCATGCCCCACAAGTGGTCTCTCAACCAGCTAGTAGCGGAAAAAATCTTCAGGAGGTGGGGTCAGCCTTGCTGCGATCTTTTTGCAACCGCTCAAAACAGCAAGTGCCCAGACTTCTTCACCCTCTTTCCTCTCCCAGGTCTTCCCCCCAGAGATGCTCTAGTCCACGATTGCCCCTGGGGTCTTCTGTATGCTTTTCCCCCCTTTCCCTTAATTACTCAGCTAATCCAGAAAGCAACTGTTTTGAGATCCAGAATGATCCTTGTTGCCCCTTACTGGCCTCGACAAATTTGGTTCCCGTTCCTGCAACGTCATCTACTAGATCAACCCTGGCATCTGGACACAGCGCCAGATCTTCTGACACATCAGTCGGGCGGGCTGCATCAGTCACTCCAATCTCTCAACCTCACAGCTTGGTTGCTCCACTTCCAACCCTAGCCAGGCTTCCCTCAGTCTCTCATTCAGTTTGTGACATCATCCTCGCTTCGCACAAGTCTACTACCAGAAAGACTTATGCTAGCAAATGGAAGCGTTTCTCTGTTTGGGCAGGGGAGAAACAAGTTGACCCTTTTACAGCCCCTGTCCATACAGTCTTAGAGTTTTTGGCAGAACATTTTCAAATGGGATCTGCTTCAGCCAGCATCAGAGTTCAGTTGGCAGCCATTGCGAATTTTCACGTTGGATTGTCAGAGACCAGCATTATGTCACACAAACTTTGTAAAGCCTTTCTAAAAGGAACCCTCTTACTTAGGCTCCCGGTAAAAGATCCTCCCCCACCATGAGACCTAAATTTGGTGCTGTCGTCTTTAATTCTCCCTCTCTTTGAACCTGCAGCTTCCTGTTCATTAAAGTTGCTCTCTTGGAAAACTCTGTTTTTAGTAGCCATCACTTCAGCGAGAAGGGTTTCAGAACTTCAAGCCCTTTGTGTTCGCCCTCCTTACCTTGTTTTTCACAAAGATAGAGTGTCACTTAGGACTAATCCGTCCTTTTTACCCAAAGTACTCTCTGAAAAAAATCTGAATCAGACCATCGATCTTCCTGTTTTCTTCCCACTTTATACCAATAGGTCTGAACGGAAGTTACTTTGTCTAGACGTTCACCGTCAATTACGCTTCTACCTGGATAGAACCAAGCAGATGAGGAAATCAGAACAGCTCTTCCTGTCTTACGCGGAAGGGAAACAAGACCTGCCAGTTTCCAAAGTAACCTTGTCCAGGTGGTTGACTTCTGTTATTATGTTGATTTACCAATTGAGGCATAAAGAGCTCCCTATTAAGCCCAGAGCTCATTCAACCAGAGCATTAGCCTCTTCAGTAGCCTTTCAGGCAAGATTGCCAATGGATTCCATTTGTGCAGCGGCCACATGGGCCTCTCCTCATATCTTCATTTCTCATTACAAGCTGGACATGACCTCTAGAAGTAGGGCTGATTTTGGTTCCACTGTACTCAAGAGTTTGTTCCATTGAGCCACCCAGAACTAAGGTGCTAGGGACGCTGTCCCATCCAGCAAGAATGAAGGCGAGATTGACAACTTAACATTGAGAAGTTATGTACTTACCATAACGTTCCATGTTAGTTGTCTTCTTCTCGCCTTCTTTCTTGCGTCCCACCCTTGATCCCCCTAGCCTGGCAAGACCAAGAGTATCTTCTGAGATGTGTTATCATGAGAGTTATCTCCTTACCTACCTCTTTCCCTTTCTTGGTAACTCTTATAAGAGTTTTGTATCCCTAGATGTATAGAGGTATATATATATATATATATATATATATATATATATATATATATTTTCAGTCATGGTGGGGACATGTATGTCCATAGTGTTAGCTATCAAATGAGATCTGGGTATATCACGCCTAGCATTATGGGACATAGGATAGCCTCGAGCTGGTAAAAATAGCTCTCGAGCTTTAGTAATAGGCCGAGTCGGAGCCGAACCCATCCAGCAAGAAAGAAGGTGAGAAGAAGACAACTAACATGGAATGTTATGGTAAGTACATAACTTCTCATTATCCTCCATGGATACTGGAGCCTCGTCACGATCTTCTGTCTCACCCATCAGGGGTTCAACATGCCAACCTTCTAGCCCTCAGGTTAACTGCATGGTGTCTCCTCTTCCAGTAATACTCCGGCAGTCCACTATCTCTTCTCCAGTTTGTGACATTAATTTGGCATCACGAAAAACTTCCACCAAGAAGGTGTATAAGAGCAAATGGAAAAAGTTTTCTGTGTGCATCTGTAGCCAAGACATCGACCCTTTTTCGGCCCCAACTTCTACAGTTGTTTTTCTCACAGCCCTTTTTAAATAAGACTCTATTTTTTCTACTGTTAAAATTAAGTTGGCAGTAATCTCTAATTTCCATTTGGAAATAAATTTTTCTCCTTGGCTTTCTCCTTGGCATCCTCTTGATTATGTAAAACTTTTATGAAAGGCATTTTTCTACTCAGACTTCCAGTAAAGGATCCCTCACTACCTTTTGATCTTACTGTGGTTCTTCAGGGTTTAACTCAGAAACCATATGAACCGTGAGACACGTGATTTAAAATTTCTGTCATGGAAAATGGCCTTTCCAGTGGCAATAACTTAAGCAAAAAGAATTTTTGAAGTCCACGCTCTTTCAGCTCAGCCCCCTTGCATCATTTTCTTCACAATGATAGTTTCTCAATGGATGAATCCTTCTTTTGTACCTAAAGTGACCTTTTTAAAGTAATATCAACCAGTCCATTAATTTGCCATTTTTTTCTGAATTTTCCAATAAAGGAGAGTACATGCTGGATCTCCTCAATGTATATAGACAAAACAATTTAAAGAAATCAGATCAGCTTTTCATATCCTTTTACTCCAATCATCTGGGTCAAGCAGTTTCTAATCTGACCCTGGCCAAATGGATTACAGAGTGCATTTCACATAGAATTACCAAGACCTCCCTGAGCTCTTTCAGCTTGATCCTTGGTAACTTCATTAGCTTTTTGGTCAAGGATGTCTACTGACATTTGTGCAGCAGTTGCATGGTCCAAAGCCTATACCTTTATCTTGCACTACAAACTGGACATAAAATCAAGAAATAGAACCTTCTTTGGTTCGGCAGTGCTCTGGAATATCCTTCCATGAGGACCACCCAAGGGTTACGTAGGTGGGGACTCTGTCCCTTTAGTGAGGAAGAATGAAAAGGACAACATTAGATGTTAAGTTGTCTATCTCGCCTTCATTCTTGCTGGTTGGTTTTGGAGCCGATCCTCGGCTCCGACTCGGCCATCTTCAAAAGCTCGAGAGCTGCATACTGGCTCGAGCCCACCCCATATCCCATGACGCCTGGCGCTAGATACCCAGATCTCATTTGCCGCTTCTACTACGAGGTTGTCTTACTGGCTCAGGACGTGTAATTTCATTATTTTATCCGTTTTTGATAAAATTATTAGACTTGTTAGTGTAGATTGTTTATAGTAGTTAACCTTTCTCTATATATACACTTGTTGTATCTATAATTCTTTCTTGATCCTTCCCCTATCCCTTCAGAAATAGAGAGTTTTCCCCTCCCCCTTGACTCCTTCTCATAGGTAGCCGTTTTACCTAGTTAGTTTATTTAGCTTGTAAGTATAATATTGTGAGTATCTTGGTTGTGTTTTTGGGTGTGTTAACTTTAGCGTGCGGTAGTTGTTATATCCTAGGTTTTTTTTGTGTATTGTCCTTGGTATTCAGATTTTTTCTCAGGGATGTCCAAGGACACCAAGGTGTCCGGATTCAAGAAGTGTGACTCATGCTGTCAGAAGATGTCTCTGACAGATGGTCACACTTCTTGTGTCTATTGTCTGGGCGCCGTGCACCTGCCGGACTCTTGTTCGGTTTGCCATGCCTTCAGCCCAAGAGTTCTGCAGGAGCGTAAAAATAAGTTAATCCTACGGGGTTTACTTAAGCAGGATTCACCGGCTAAGGCTCAGCCCGTGAAGGCCTCTAAGCCACCTAAATCTTCGGCTCCCAGTTCGGAGCCGTCGATGGGTGAAGCTGTTCCTTCAGCCTCGGTTCCGGCCAGAACCGATTTATCTGTCTCCCAGTCGGTTCCGACTCTCCCTTCGGAGCCATCGGGGAGTTGAAAGAGATCTAGGTCTCCCTCCCTGGAGTCGATACGCTCGACTCCGAGGTCTCCTCTGCTCCAGTCGGAGCACAGTCATTGGTCCCACTCTTCTCGGTCCTCAAGACTATTAGATCATGACGTGGAGAGAGTGGTCAGTAGGCTGTTAAAATCGCAGGCCCTAGTAAAAATGTTGTCCAGCCCCCCTCATCAGGTGTCAGCTCCGTCCATGTCTGCAGTTATTTCTCCTCCGACTCCTCCCTTGTGCATGGAGCTGGAGTTCGTTGGGGGTTCGAGTCGTGGAACAGTCGGCACCGATACCTTCTCCTTCGGTTCCGTCATCTGCTCCGATCACTTCCTTGGTACCGTCCTTGGAAGGGTCTGGGTGCCGAGACTCCCTTGTCGGCTCCGAGAGGGCGAGTGGCATCAGACCCTTGTCCGACCCCGTTCTCCCCCTTGGAGTTTCGGCGCAGGTGAGCTCGGCTCCTACATTGGCTTTGGAGCCGTCTCCCTTGGTGCGGAGAGGGATTCCGGTCTCTTCGGAACCGGAGCCTTCTCGGCATCCGAGCAGGGACGCCTTCGAGGTCATGAGGAGTGTGCTGCCCCCTGAGTCAGCCCCACGATCATCCCCATCGGCTCCTCCCATTATGGTGCCTGGTCTGCCTCTGCCCCTCCTCCAGACCCCATGCGTGGGGAACCAATGCTCCAGGGCACCCGCTTGGGTGTATCTTCCTGTTCCGAGGCCTCCCCTGATCATTCAGAGGAGCTACCTCGTAAGAGGAAATGCAAGAGGAAGCATGTTGACTCTCCTGAGTCTGTCACATCAGATACCGACTTAGAGGATTCGGAAGGGTCCCCGAGATCCCCCTCTGAAGATGTCTCCTTCTCAGTCATCCTTGAAATGCTTCGGCAAAGGGGGTACTGGACTACCCTAAGCCCCTCCGAGGATGAGTCGGTATTCCTGGATGCTTTTGGATCCCGACCTTCCACCTCCTGGGTGTCTCCACCTTTCGACCCACTGATGTCTATGGTCGCTCGAAAGACGTGGTCAGCTCCAGACACTGTGGAACCGACCCCCAGAAGACCCACTAAATTCATAACTGCCCCACACAATAAACAGTTTTTGACCAAAGGTGTCCCTGTTGATGCCATGGTGGTAGCGGCGGCCACAAAGAAGGAGTTGTCAGAAACTTCTTCATCTGTCCATCCCCCTAACAAGGAGTCCAGGACGATGGACAGATATGGGAAGTGGATGTTCTGTTCAGCGACCTTTTCTATGCGGTCTCTGAATTATTTGTGCCACTTTACCCGCCTTCAAAGGGATCTCCTTAAAGAGCTTGGAGATACCCTCCAAGATCCATCAGCTGAGGGGGCCCGGGCTAAGGCAGCCTCCCAGCTGGCGACTCTTAATTCAGTGGTAAACTCCTCCATGAGGCTCATTTCTTATGCAGCCGATGGTACGAATAGAGCCGTGGGCACAGGTGTTGCTCTAAGGAGACACGCTTGGATGCGGCTGTGTAACTTTGCAGAACCTTTCAGAGCGTCTTTCACCACCACCCCTTTTGATGGTTCCTCTCTTTTTGGATCACAGGTGAAGGACACCCTTACTAGGTGTGAGCAGGAAGGCAAGACTCTCTGCCGTGGGAGTCTGTTTTTCCACTCCTTCCAGACCATATCCCAAGGGTCAGAAGAGTGGAAAGATGTGGTTCCAGAAATCCCAGGGAGCCTTTCCGGACACACGTGGTGAGTTCCCATCCAGGGGCAGAGGAGGGAACAATAATAGACGCCGCCCTCGTGGTAGAGGGGGTCCGCAAAACCAGGGCAGCAGAAAATCCTTCTCTGACAAGCCCTCCCAGCATCCCTGAAGGGTTGCCCGACTGCTCACCTCTGGAGGCAGTCGGGGGAAGATTATCGCTGTACCCAAGAGCCTGGCAAGACATAACACAAGACAAATGGGTACAGTAGGTTATATACAGAATACCCTTTGTTTGCACTCTCATAGTGTTAAACAAGTCCCTTCCAGATGTTCAACCCAGTCTTAGGGATCAAGCAGTACAAGAAATTTCAGAACTGCTAAAAAAAAGGGCCATCCAGCAAGTTCCAGCAGGCCAGCAAGGATCCGGAATTTACTCAAGGTTCTTTTTGGAACCAAAAAAGACAGGGGGTTGGAGACCCATTCTGGATCTCAGCAGACTGAATAGGTCTGTACAAAGAATGAAGTTTCGGATAGTCACGCTACAGTCCATTATGCCCTTTCTGGTCAGGACAATTGGATGTCCTCTATAGATCTTCAGGATGCATACAACAACGTCAAAATGGACAGATGCTCCAGAAGATTCCTTCGCTTCCGGCTGGGAGCCAGCCATTACCAGTTCAGAGCTCTTCCTTTTGGTCTCACCAGAGCCCCTAGGGTGTTCAAATGCATGGCAGTAGTTACCGCTCACCTGAGACGGCAAGGATTCCAGGTGTTTCCATATCTAGACGACTGGCTCCTTACTGCTACCACCAGGCATGACCTTCTGCGAGCAAGAGACTACACTATTGAGACTTGCTCCAGACTAGGTATCTCAATAAATTTCAAAAAGTCTGCATTGTCGCCCTGTCAGTCTATCACCTTTATAGGCGCAAATTTAAATACAAGAGACATGTCAGCGAGCCTTCCGCCAGACAGGGTATTAGTGATTCGTCAACATGTACAGGTCTTATTAGCATGCAAAAGAATTCAAGCCAGGTTCGTCCTCCAAACTCTGGGTCTCATGGCAGCAGCAATCATACTTGTTCCTCTAGCTTGTTTTCACATGAGGATTCTCCAGTGGTTGCTTTTCACCCAATGGTCCTTCCAGCAGCTTCCCATGTCTCACACGATTATGATCACAGAAACATGCAAAAAGCACCTTGCATGGTGGATGGTCTCCACATCAGTGCCCCTAGGCAGACCATTTGTACCCCCCCCAGTTGCTACGGTTACTACTGACGCTTCCTTGATCGGGTGGGGGGGCATTATCAGGGCAGGACAGTCCAAGGCACCTGGCAACCTCACGAGTGCCACCTGCATATAAACGTCTTGGAGATGAGGGCAGTGCTTTTAGCTTTGCAAGCTCTTCAGCACTCTCTTCCTACCGGGACCATTGCAATTCAAACGGACAATATGTCAGTAGTGTGGTACATCAACAAGCAGGGCAGAACCAAGTCCTACCCCCTATGTCGAGAAGCACTCAGACTCTGGCAGTGGGCGATCTCTTCCCAACAATTTCTGATCGCAATGCACATCCCTGGGAAGTCCAACGTCATAGCAGACAGGCTGAGCCGAGCAATTCTCATGCCTCATGAGTGGTCTCTGAATCAAATAGTTGCAGACCATATATTCCGCAAATGGGGCCAGCCTTGCTACGGCCTTTTTGCCACCCCCTTCACCAGCAAGTGCAACAATTTCTTCTCTCTCCTTCCACTTCCCGGTCATTCCTCCAGAGATGCTCTGGTCCACTATTGGCCTCAGGGACTTCTTTATGCATTCCCTCTGTTTCCCCTTATTCCGAGACTGATACAGAAAGCTACTGCATTGGGCTGCAAAATGATCCTCATTGCTTCTTACTGGCCACGACAAATATGGTTCCTGTTCCTGCATCATCTTCTCAAGCAGCCTTGGACTCTGGACCTTGTTCCAGACCTTCTGCTCCATCAATCGGGTGGGCTGCACCAATCCCTGCAGTCTCTCCAGCTCACTGCTTGGTTGCTCCACTTCCAACCTCAGCCAGGCTTCCAGATATCTCCCTCTCTGTGCGCGAAATTATTTTATCATCGCACAAGTCTGCCACTAGAAAAACTTACGCTAGTAAGTGGAAACGCTTTTCTTCCTGGGCAGAGACTGAGTATAGATCCCTTTTCGGCCTCTATACACCACATTTTGGAATTTCTTGCGGAACTCTTTCATTCTGGGTCCACTTCTGCTACAATTAGAGTTCAGTTAGCTGCAATTTCAAATTTTCACATTGGCCTGTCGGGAAATAATATCATGTTGCATAAGCTATGTAGAGCCTTTCTCAAGGGGACCACTCTGCTCAGGCCTCCAGTGAGAGATCCTCCACCTCCGTGGGATCTAAATTTGATTTTAACTTCTCTAATATTGCCTCCCTTCGAACCTGCAGCATCTTGTTCCATGAAGTTTTTATCTTGGAAAACTCTCTTTCTGGTAGCCATTACTTCAGCCAGAAGAGTTTTGGAACTGCAGGCTCTTTGTACTCGTCCTCCGTACCTAGTGTTCCACAATGATAGGGTTGCTCTCAGGACTAATCCTTCCTTCCTTCCTTCCTAAGGTCTCTTCAGAAAATAATTTGAACCAGTCCATAGACCTTCCTGTGTTTTTTTCCCAACCACACCAACAGGGCGGAATATAAATTGCATCAGTTAGATGTTCACAGGCAACTATGCTTTTATTTGCATAGAACTAAAGATATCAGGAAATCGGACCAACTTTTCTTTTCTTATGCTGAGGGTAAACAAGGTCCTCCAGTCTCAAAAGTAACCTTGTCCAGGTGGTTGACTTCTATCATCACATTTATATATCAACTGAGGAATAAAGAATTACCTGTTAAACCAAAAGGTCACTCCACCAGAGCTTTAGCCACTTCTGTGGCCTTTCAGGCTAGGTTGCCCATGGAATCTATTTGTACTGCAGCTACGTGGGCCAACCCACATACTTTTATTTTGCATTATAAGTTGGATGTGGTTTCCAGAAACAGAGCAGATTTTGGTTCCACTGTTATGAAGAATTTGTTCAGATGAGCCACCCAGGATTTTAGGTGCTAAGGACGCTGTCCCAACCAGCAAGAAAGAAGGCGAGATAGACAACTTAACATAAAGAAGTTATGTACCTACCATAATGTTCCATGTTAGTTGTCTTCTTCTCACCTTCTTTCTTGCGTCCCACCCTCCATCCCCCTATCCTTGTAGACCGAGAAGAGTTCCTTATGGTTTCTCACTGGCTGAGTCTTCTCTGGCTATTCTTTTCTCTGGCTTTTCTTTTCTAGTAGCCTCTCTGGAGGTTTTATATATTCCAGGATAGGATATTTTCCTTATTATGCTTGCAGTTAGACTTACCAAATGAGATCTGGGTATCTAGCGCCAGGCATCATGGGATATGGGGTGGCCTCGAGCCAGTATGCAGCTCTTGAGCTTTTGAAGATGGCCGAGTCTGAGCCGAGGATTGGCTCCGAACCCAACCAGCAAGAAAGAAGGCGAGAAGAAGACAACTAACATGGAACGTTATGGTAGGTACATAACTTCTTTATAAGTTATGTACCCACCTTAACCATCTGTGTTGTCCATTTTCCTTCTTCCTCACCTTCACTGTCATCCATCCCCCATCTTTTATTTACTTCTAGAAGAACCTATTGGATTGTGTTTGGAACCTACTGTTCCAGGTTTGAGCTCCCCTCTCTATGTCTGTCTTTTCTTTCTCTCTTAGGGAAGGGGAGATGAGACAGCAAACTTGATCTGATGCAGTGGAGATGGAGTTAGGGCATATGGGTACAGGGAGGAGCTCAAGAGCTGGATTCAAAGTCTAGCATATGTGACCGAGTCAGATTTGAGGATCGGATCTGAACCCATTAGTGATGAAGAATGAAAATGGACAGCACAGATTCCTAGTTATGGTGAGTATATAACTTATTTAAATTCACGTCTCTGTTTATTTGAAACCTGGTTAAAACCTAGCACTACAGACAATGAACTGCTATCACCTGGGTATAACATACACAGGCTGGATTGTGCTTCCAGGAAGGGGGTGTGGGGTAGCTGTTCTCTATAAATCTGCATTGAACGTCACCATTGAAGCTATACAACCACCTCAAATTAACAACTCAGAGATTCTTGCCACCAAATTGCAACTTAATAAAAATAAATATATAAATCATCTGCATGTACATTCCCCCAGGCAATAATATAGTTACACTTGAAGATACCCTTCACTGGCTAACATGTCACAACCCCCAAGAAATCCTACTACTCGGAGACCTTAACATAGAATGGAATACCTGGTCGTCAGATTCCCCAACCACCCATGTTAACCTGTATGCATTCTCACAAATCATAACAACCCCTACCAGGATAGGTAAACTTAGCCAAAAAGAAACATACTCGATTGGGTACTTATCAATAGTCATCCCCAGTTTCACACCTCTGGGACCCTCCCTGATGACCCAAGCGATCACCTTTTCACCTGTATAATTAAGCACAAAGCAATCAACCCCCAACAGCCCTTACTCAGAATGGTAAGAAACAAAAAATACTTTAATTCCGCCAAATTCCAGCAAGAGCTAAATTCATGTAAATGGTCGATTCTAAAACACCTCCCCTTTGAGAAAGCAGTTGCATACTTTAACAAGTTCCTAGAGATCCTTGATTCTCATGCAGCTGCTCGCTCAGTATGAACTAAGGCAAAAAATTGCGCCATGGCTTTCCAAAGAGTCTAAACTAAAAATCACCCTTAGAAACAAGGCATGGGCATTATGGTGTACTACTAAAGACCCCCAAGATCACATAAAATATAGGCAATTAAGGAACGACACTAAAAAAATTTTACAGGACAAAACAAACTACTACTATAATCTACAAGAAATAAATCAAAATAACCCTCAGAAGTTATGGGCAGGTATAAATAAACTATTACATCCTGGACAAACTTCCACCCCAATCTCTGCAGCCACCATTGATAAACCTTCTGAGGAAGTCTCTGACAGTTTTAACGGATTCTTTACTGAGACTATTCAAGCCCTAGCTAGCCAACTACCTCCCAGCTCCGCTGGCCCTGAAGGTACCACCCCTAGAAACCAACTCACATTTAGTTTCCAACCAGTTGCCACTTCACTCCTCCGTACCTTGATCAAAAAACTAAAACTAACTACACTCTCCGCTGATCAACTCCCTGCCGAGTATCTACAAAAAGCAGCTGATGCCATTGCTTACCCCATCTCGATACTAATAAGTCGAACAATAGCAGAAGCCAAAATCTCCTCCATCTGGAAAATATCCTATGTAATCCCACTTCACAAAGGAGGTGGCTCTACTGAGGTATCCAATTATAGGTCAATAGCTATATTATCCCCACTTGCAAAAATTAGGGAAAAATGTATCCCTAGACAACTGATGCACCACCTAATTCAGAATAACCTCATGGCAGACTCCCAGCACGGCTTCTGACCTCACCACAGCACTACTTCAGCCCTCCTAGCCATCTCCAACACCATAAACCTTAATCGCAACAATAATAACGTATCCTCTGCCCTCTTCTTGGATCTCTCCAAGGCATTTCATATGGTCGATCACCAACTACTAATCCACACCCTGAAGACATTCTGCCTAGATACTAAAGCCCTTTATTGGTTCCAGTCTTATCTTATCTGAATGATAGACAGCAGGCTGTCTTTTGGCAAAACAGACTCTAGGTGTACCCCAGGGTTCTATACTAGGGTCCCTTCTGTTCTTCATCTTCATTAATGACCTTTATACTGTTATCCCAAAAGTCAGCTGTATTCAATACGCTGACAACTCCACCCTGATATGCTTTGCTACATTTCCAACAGAGCTGTTGTCATCTACACAAACCACCTTCAACACAATTGAAAACTGGTTTCTGGTTGTCTGATCCTAACTCCCCAAAAAACTAAAATGTTGCTTTTCTCACCAACACACAGGTCTACTGCAGTCACTTTTACCATAAAATCTAATAATGGCACAATAATCTCCCCAGACTCCTCTACAAAACTGTTAGGTGTTATCGATAATAATCTTAAATTCGACCAACATGTTAATCAATCCATCAAGTCCATCAATAAAAAACTAAGGTCACTTTACAGGCTAAAAGCCTTCTTAACCCCTCCTGCTAGATATGCCTTAGCTCGCTCTCACCTACTTTCAACTCTTCTGTATGCATCCCCTTTACTCTCAAATCTATCTGCTACAACCACAGTGCCAGATTTGCCGCTGGCCTGCCTTATAGGACATATCATTGTATCAACCTAAACCAGCTTGGGTGGCTAGAATTACCCATTTTGATCCAGTATAGCGTACTGATTATTGCCCATAAGATCCTTTACAATTCAGACAATACTCCTGCTCTTAAAAATACCATCACCCCCCTATCATAATCCCAGACCTCTTCGATCCTCTAATAGAGTACTAGTCCAGACTATCAAAACTAATAACTCTGCAGGTGACTCTTTCTTCGTCAACTCTGTAGGCAGATCCTGGAACTCTCTCCCACCTGAAATTGCTTTACTTACCACCCTGAGTCAATTTAAGACCAGACCCAAACAACATTTGACACTAACCTGGCTATGTCAATGTAGCAAACCTGACTAACTCTCCTCTACAATGAGATAAAAACAGTAATTTAGCCTACCTGTGTCACTTAATCCTGACCTACACTTAGGATTATCTCTAAACGTGTTTAGGTATGTAACCACTGTAAATATTGCATCTGTAATCTTACTGTAAGAGTTAAAAACAGTATTTTAGCTGACTTGTGTTACTTAATCCTGACCTACCCTCGGGATTATCTTTAACCCTGGAACTTCTATAAGCTGATTAGGTATGTAACTACAGTAGATATTGTATCTTAAACTTAACTGCTTGTTTAGGTATGTTAACCACAGTAAATACTGTATCTTAAACTTAACTGCTTACCTTGGAGCTTTGCCCCTCGGCCTCCACTAAAAATGGACATGTATCCAGTTGGACTATCCCGGTCAACAAATGTAAAATAAAATAATAAATAAATATAAGCCTCTTATTTGCACATTGCTGTGCACCATGCAGTGGGGTTTAACAGAGCCTTGTATAGATACAAACACCTGGGATATTATTTTTCCTTAGAGACCTTCCAGTAGAACCCTTCAAGATTCCCTACTGAGCAAAGGACACCTCAGTTGTGCTCTAAGCAGCGTTCTCACACTTATTATCCACAATCTAATATACATCCACTACTTTTGCTACTTCAAGTCAAAATAGCCCAGTAGTTAAGCCAAAATCATAAGTCCAGCTAGCCCACTTCCATCCCAGATACCACATTCAGAAAAATCCTGTCACAATGGACAGGGAATTTCCCATCATTTCTCCTGCCAGCCTGATTGATGTGGGCATCTTGAGTCAATGTAGCAATTGCTTCATGTATACTGACAACCATTTACTCCTAAAGCAAGCTAACACTCTGTGTGAGAAATGCAAATACAGTTTGGAATTGGAGTCAATTCTCACATAAAAACAAGCTAGACATCAAACAGGTTGTCAGCACACACGCTTCACCTCTCACACAAAATAAAGTCACGACACATAAACCCACATATGCAACGGTAATCACTAAAAGCCTAACAAAAGAACAGAGACCTCCCAAATGCACACCTACACTAACCACTAAGCAAAAAGTAAACACTACACTTATCACACACACCCGTGTCTGAACAAATAAGCCCTTAACTCGTTCTCCCCAGTACAGCTCTTTTGAGTGTGTACATTTAACTCCTAGTGGGTGTGGCCTGAGCCTTTAAAAATGAAGTCATCACCTTACAATTCTAACAAATACTCATTGACAGAGGTCAAATATGAATACAATTGTGTTTGCCATAATGTATGCTTCAAGATAAAATATTCTGATATCTTGTATGTAGCATGGTTTTGGAATTATTAATGCAAGTATGAACAAGTAATATTTGATACCTATAGGAGCAGTAGGCGGTAACTGCAGATGCACCTGGAGGCGTCACTCGGATGTAATGAGTTAAGGCAAAACACATCAAATGTCTTTGTCGTAGGCGACTCCATAGTGAGAGACACAGATTTCCCCCTCACCAAATTGGACAAGAAGATCATGGTCAGCTGCCTATCAGGTGCCAGGATCGAACAAATCATGCATTCACTCTAGTCACTTTGCAAGTACCGATATGACTCTTAGTCCATGTTGGAGTGAATGACTTGAGACTTACCTCTTTGGACTATATGAAGAGAGACATGACATCACTCTCCGATTGTGTCCCAGCCAGGTATGTCCCTAGCCCTAAGCAGTATCCTATCCTCACCCAGGATGATGGTATAATATAAACAAAAAAAGGATTGACTTCAACAACTGGCTTAGCTTCTGGTGTCAGTCCAGGGGATCCAATATCTGTCAGACTAGGAGGATATGGTAGACAGACCTCGCTTCTTTTCTAGATATGGTATGCAGTTGTCCCCGCTAGGCTTTCAGATACTGGCAAAGCCCCTTGCCTCCCCATAGTGCCGTTTTTAAGCAATGTCAAAACAACAAATTTTCCAATGTAACAAAATCTAATTGAGACAAACTCTGGGTCATGCTGCTTAATACTAAGAGTTTAAACAGAAAACTGCACTCCCTGGAAGTGCTTCTCACCTTAGAGGATGCTGACATCTGTGCAGTTACCAAGACATGATTCAAGGCCACTGAGAGCACCCGGGCTGTACAAGGCTACAATGCCTTCCACACATTCAGACCTCAAAATGAGCGTGAAAAAAACAAAGATAGAGGTATATCTATCTTCATTAAAACCAAATATGCCTGGAGACTGGCCAAACAGCATGACTCTCTCAAACTACTCCAAGTCCAATTAACTATTGAGAAAGTACCATACCACATCATTGCTAGCTGTAGATCCCCCACAATGAACCAGGATAAGCACACTGCCTACCTTGATTTATTGGAATCCCTTGCGATACAGCTCAATATCTTAGTTGTGGGAGATTTCAACTATCCTGATATAGACTGGGGCAAAAAGCATCGGCAAAAACACGCTTGCCCAGAGATTCCTGGACTTTAATTCAAGTGTTCCGAAACGGATAGTCTGCACCTCCACTAGGCGCTCTGATGTTCTGAACATAGCACTCACCAACATTGGAGGGGAGGGTCACTGTACTTCCCCAAGGCTGATGCTCTCCCTGGTTAGGTCAGACCACAAAAAAGTCTCGTTTGAAGTAACTGCTGGAACTGACACCCTCACAGGAACAAAAGTTATAAAAAAAAACTTCACCAATGCTAACTACAGCCTACTTAAGCGATGGTATAAAAAGCTTTGTACCACCTGTAATTGCAGACATCAGTGATCTCCATGCAGAAGTGAACACAGATGCTGAGTACAAATACTTGTGACTGCATAAACTCTGCTGTATCTGACCAGATCAAAACCTGGTCTTCCTGTAAAAGCAAGCCACCATGGTGGACTTCAAGTATAAACAGATTATATAACAAGAGGAAGAAACTGTTGTCCAAAGAGGAAGAGTTCTTTCCTAAGCCTAAATAGGAAAATCAGAAATCTTGTAAAGTCTTCTAAAACAAATTACAAAACTAAAATCACATCCTTAGCCAAGGGTAATCATAAGGCAGTCTTTATCTTCATCCGAAGCCTAAAAGGGAATGCCCAGCTATGTGCTGAACTGTTTGTAGGTGGGATCATTCATACTACACTGGAAGATAAGACCAGTCTGCTAGCTGATAGATTCAGCACAAACTTCACCCTCCCTATTTCCACCTATCATATCCCGGAAGCATACCTGACACCAGCCCTCAGCCTAGAATATGTAGAGAACAGGTCATCTCTGCTCTCGCCAAGTCCAAAAACATGGTATCAGTGGGACCAGATAATATCCCAGGTTCTTTACTAAACAATCTAAAAGAAGATGTAGCGAACCCACTTGGCATTCTCTTTAATCATAGCTTGAGGAAATGGCTTTGTTCTTGCAGAAGGGAGAACAGCAGCAGTTATCTCCCTGCACAAAAGGAGCCATCAAGTAATCCTTTGAACTACAGACCCTTATGTCTAACCAGCCTTATCTGCAAGGCCATGGAAAGAATTATCATGGACTTTATCAACAAGGACATAGGCAACCTCCAAACACTGGATCCAACACGGTTTGGCTTCGTTAAGGGTAGATCATGCTTATTAAACCTGGTAGACTTCTTTGAGAATATGATCAAAACCATGGATGAAGTTAAGACAAGTACACACGGCCTATCTCAACCTTGTCAAGTCTTTCAACACAATTCCCCACTCTGGCGTTATTGAGAAACTCTCCCAACTAGGGATAGACCTTTACATTTCTATATGAGTAGCCAATTGGCTCACAGAACACACTCTGACCTCCTCCATCAGTAGACTCATTACCATTGGAGTAAAACAGGGGTTTGTGCTGGGCTACCGCACATCTGCAAGTCAAATGGCACAAGAATGATTCACACTATGGATCGTAACCTAGCTTTTGACATTAACAGATCATGCTGGAGAGACAGATATGTCTTCTAGAGACTGCTGCTTCTCTGGAATAAACTTCCTGTTATATAAAACAGAACTCCTCACTGACCTTATTCAAACTCAGCCTAGATAATTGGATGGGAGACTGCAAATTCACCCCTGAGATGGCACCCGTGTCCTTCATGGAGAAGGGTAGTCAGTGTCAATCACAGACCCACTCTGTTCATATATTTATTGTGCAAACTATCCAAAAAGAAGCAAATGGAAATACTTGGGATTAACATGGCTAGGCTTATACAGTTTAACACAGGAAAGTGTCCAGGAACAGATGGTGATCCCATGGAAGTTGGGAGGGAAGACAGTGATAAAAATCTGGAAGGCTTTGTTTAATAATATTTTAAAGCAAGGAGGGGTTATCAGCATTGTGAAAGAAAGCTGTGGTGGCTGTATTACACAAAGATGGGTAAAGACTCTTCAGACCCAGCTTCATATAGACCCATTTCAGGCTTAAACCATGATCATTAAGTGTTTGTCTATACTAGCTAAGAGAATGGCAAAGGTGTTGTCACAATTGAGAGGTATGGATCAGTGTGGTTTTGTAGTCTCGATTCGCACAAGGTATTTGGTAGTGTCAGTTTAAGTTTTACGAGTAGGGCAGTGGTAACATTTACATTTCCTAACAGAATAATAGTTATTTAGAATATTTGAAAAGTTGGAGGCAAGAACTAAGCTTAGATGTCTTCTCTTTGACGTGCTGTGTTTGAACAAAGGAACTAAGTAGGTGTGTCATCTTTCCCCTTTGCTAGTGGCTGTTCATATAATGCAAATAAAGTAAAGAAGGTGCTCAGAAATGTAACTGGTATGCTAATCATGAAAAGTAAGCTTATTTGCACTTATCAGTTTGTACTTGATAGATTCTGAAAATAACTTTTCACTGTTGAGGATCATTCTCAGTTTCATCTCTTTTCAGGTTATAAAATGAAAATAAGAAAGGCTGTGCTAGTAAACTTTGTACCCAAACATGAATTGGTTCGGTAGTACCCATATTTTAGAAACGTGATAGATGAAAGATTTGGGTGTGTGGATAAAAAATTATTTTATTATGGCAGCTAAAGATCTATAAGAAGAGACAACAGGTATGGATAGTTAGAGACAAGCACTAAAATGTTTATAGTGCATTTAATTTTATATTGAGATCCGACATAGTTTTCTCAACCAGAAGAGAAGTTGTGGGCCATAATTAATAGAATTGAAGGAATTTATATAGGAATGGAAGGGGCAAGAATTAAGTGGATAACTTGATTATTCCCTTAGAACTAGGAGCTTTTAGGGATTGCCTAATTTGAAGGGATAATTTAGAGCTATGCAGTTCTTAGGTTCATAGGTAATTACAAGGCTAATCACCACAGGGGTGCCCTTTGAAGCCTAGCCATGCTTCCCGAAGGTGAGACTCAAACCCCTTACTTTCTGTCTGTAAGCAACACCTTAACCATTCCTCCAACTCCCAACCTGGGCTCATGTACAAATCACAAGCAGAAGGTTATAACTGCAAGTAGAAATGGATGATGATGATGATGATGATGAACTGGTGAAGTGAGTGAAGTAAGGAGAGAGACAATAGTATTTCTGATGATGGCCCTTAAGAAGAGTACCATGCAGAATGTTATATTCATAAAGATGCAGAAAGTATTCTAAGAAGTAACTTAACATAAAGATGAAGAACGGACATGTTCGTGAATAATTGCAAGTAGTGATATAGAAAATAAGCAAGATGTGACTGGAATTTGTTACTGGAGAAAATTAACAAAGCAATAAATCTATTAAGAACAAACACTGACAGAGGGAAATGTAATAGAGTAGGATGAAGTCATGCAAAATTTGGGGGTTGCAAGTTAGAGACTGCCTTCCTTACCAGGTATTGATAATAGAGTTTAATGCAAAGAGAAATAAGTTGTAAGTGAAAAGACCAGGTATCATAGGCTTTTTAATTGAGTGTGCAATAAAAGTTGCTGTTAAAAAAGGGATAATTAGTAAGGCATACAAAGTAAGCATAAGAATCAATCAGGGAGGCTAGAAAGAAATTGGGAAGAGAGAGCAGAAATTAAATATACAAAGGAACAGTAGGAGGACATCTAGGGTTTAAGATTTTAGCTTGGAAGTGTTTGCATAGGTATTTTATATGCCAAGCAAACAGGGACTTTTTCCTTAGGTAGATGGGAAATGTTGCATGTGTAAGATATATATATATATATATATATATATATATATATATATATGGGTCTACTTTCATTGAAAGATCGTTTCACTGAATTTGAATTCATGCTGACCAAATTGCTGAAAACTCATTTCATCAAATCTGTACATGTGTGTGTGTGTGTGTATGTATATGTGTGTGTGTGTGTGTGTATATATATATATATATATATATA